>NC_064626.1:187639260-187955142 GCF_023864275.1 Schistocerca cancellata | reverse complement strand
TGCATTGGCGCCAGCCGAAGCCTGGGCTGGGGCCAACGAACTGAAGGAACGTGTCTACACATTGGAGTCGTAAAATGGGCATTTCTTGCAGAGCCTCACATAATAAAAATTCACAAGTTTTCATGTTTGTCGATACTGCAAATAGGCCTGTCACCCATTTCCATTGGCTGCCTCAGTTGTACAAGAAACTCCGGAGTCTGAGAAACATTTAGAGATAGAATCTTTATTACATCCCATAGCTAGGGCTAACAATCTCCAAGGCACATGTGATTTAGATAAAGATCTTTAAGATTGTATCTGTTCACTTGCTGCTGTGAGAAGTGATGCGACTTCAGAGAACATCAACTTCCAGTCCGTGAAAACTTAAAAAAGCCGGTAATTGGCGGTTTCTTTTTTTTTCAGAGATGCAGGTTTCTTAACTCTTTCCCGGATTCGACAGGAGTTTGTGGTGTCGTGAGGGAGTGGAAATTTAGTACTTCTAGAGACCTATGATTGGCTCAAGACGGCATGAGGCGTTGTCGTTTGTGCACTTTGTGGGAAAACGGATTTTTTTTTTCTGGAGAGGTGTGAGACACGAGTGCTGGACTTTGGTCTGGTGAAAAGACTTCTGGTCGATGCTCTGACATGTGTGGTTGGTGCTTGGGACCTGTCCTGGACTGACTTCACTTGTGAGTAGTTTCGATTGGGGAGCCTGTGGTGAAGTTCTTACAGTACTGACAGTGTGACTTCCAAAGTCTCGGACTACTAGTTTGACTAGGGCACACTTATTCGTTTTCGGTTTACCAATCTTCACGTTTCGTATCCTTGTACGCCCTGTGGTATAAGTGAGCCAAATTGGTCCTTGGTATGACCAGTAAATGGGTGTGTCACACACTGAAATATATCGCGATATCAGGGCTCTGGTAGAGATTAAATTGCGATTTGTCAGCCTGATCGCTAGACGATGAGATTGCATTTCTTTCATGGCCGCGATCGATTCACAAATGCCGTCACACGTCTCACCTCTGCTGCATACATCTCGCCAGCTCGAAGTCACATCGCTGCACGAACCAAACACGATAACGTACTGCCACTTTGGCCTTGTCAGGGCGTGCAGATCTCAATAGCCACTTGCTCTCAGCTGCACCTATGTAGTGAAACTACAGTAGATTTAATCAGTCAAAGTCTGCTTAGTGCGAGATCAATTCAGATTGCGTTATCCACATTTTTAGGGCCAGAGTACTTGACTCACTTCTGCCACCCAGGATCCTTGTTGTACTCTTAAACCAAATTTTTGTTGATTACGGTATTGATTCAATAACTTGTTTAGCACAATTTATTTCTGCCTTTTTTTGGAAGATAAATGTTGCTAGTAAACTAAATGTTGTATACATTCTCAAACATTTTATAACATCCCCACAGGGTAAACTTCCAACTCCGCTGCAGAAAATTGAGCCAGGCTGCCTCTATAGCCGTCAATTATTCCAAAAGTGTTATTGGTGCAGGGTTTTTGCTCGAACTGATCTCTAGATTATGTTCAATAAATGTTCGATGGGACTCATATCGGGCGATACAGGTGGCCAGACCATTCGCTCTAATTGTCCAGAAGGCTCTTCAAACTAATTGCGAACAATTGTGGCCCAGCGACACAGCGCATTATCATCCATTAAAATTCCACCATTGTTCGGGAATATGGAGTCCAAGAATGGATGTAGATCGTCTTAGTTTGTTCAGTTGTACTAGATAACCGAGTTCATTCCATGTAAACACACAACTCGACCTCATGGAGAAACCACCAGCTTGCACAGTGTCTTTTTGATAATTTATTTTCGTTGCTTCATGGGGTCTGCGCCATTTTCGAATCATACCATTAGCTCTTACCTACTGAAATTAGGACTCATCGAATCATGCCACATCTGGGCTCCAACTCATATGGTCACGATACCAGGAGAGGCGCTGCAGGCGGCGACGTGCTGTTAGTAAAGGCACTCGCGTTGGCCGTCTGCAACCATAGCCCATTAATGACACATTTTGCCGCACTGTCCTAACGGATACATTTGTCATACGTCCTACATTGATTTGTTCGGTTATTTTACGCCGTGCTGCTTGTCTATTAGCACTGAGAACTCTAAGCAAACGCCATTGCTTTCGGTCATTAGGTGAAGCCAGTCGGCCAGTGCGCTCTCATTGGTGAGAGATAATGCCTGAAATGTATTCGCGGCACACTCTTGACGCCGTGTATCTGGGAATATTGACTTCCATAAAGATTTCCAGAGTGAAAAGTTTCATGCGTCTAGGTCCTACTATCATTCCGTTTTGAAAGTCCGTTAATTCCCGTCGTGCGGCCGTAATCACGACGAAACCCTTTTCACATGAATCACTTAAATACAAATGACAGCCCCGCCAATGCACTGTCCTTTTTATAGTTTGTGTATGCGATGCCGGGGGTGCGTTAGATGGCGATCAGCTTGGTTGTGGGAAAGGTAAAGGCGCAAGAGACGCATTTCTGAAGCTGCGGTTGATAATGGAAGCGAGGCTAAAGAAAAATCAAGACAGATTCATAGGATTTGTAGACCTGGAGAAAGCGTTCGACAATGTAAAATGGTGCAAGACGTTCTAAATTCCGTGAAAAATAGAGGTATGCTGTACGGCGAGATTGATAATTTACAATATGTACAACAGGCAGGAGGAAATAATAAGAATGGACGACCAGAAACGAAGTACTCGGATTAAAAAGGGTGCAAGACATGGATGTAGTACACAGAAGAAAGGTTCGGGAGTGGGATTAAAATTCAAGATGAAAGGATATCAGTGATACGATTCGCTGATGAAATAAAAATGAAGAAGAATTACATGATCTGATGAATGGAATGAACAATCTAACAAGGAGAGAGTATGGAGTGAGAGTAAACTGAAGAAAGACGAAAGTAATGAGAAGTACCGGATAGGAGAAAAGCGAGAAGTTTAACATCAGGATTGATGCTCACAAAATACATGAAGTTGAGGAATTCTACTATGTAGGCAGCAAAATAACCACTGAAGGACGAAGCAAGGAGAAGATGAAAAACAAAGTAGCACTGGCGAAAAGGGCATTTCTGGCCAAGAGAGGTCTACTAGTATCAAACATAAGCCTAAACTTGTGGAAGAAATTTCTGAGAATGTATGTTTGGAGCACAGCATTGTATGGTAGTGAGAGAGGGATTGCGAGAAGAATGGAACAGAAGAGAATCGAAGCATTTGAGATCTGGTGCTACAGACGAATGTTGAAAATTCGGTGGACTAATAAGGTAAGGAATGTGGACGTTCGGTCCACAGCCTGAGAGAAAAGGAATATTTGGAAAACACTGACATGGAGAAGGGACAGGATGACAGAACATCTGTTAAGACATCGAGGAATTTAACATGGTACAAGAGGGAGCCGTAGAGGGCAAAAACTGTATAGGAAGACAGAGACTGGAATACATCCAGCAAATAATTGAGGACATATGTTGCAAGTGCTACTCTGAGATGAAGAGGTTAGAACAGGAGAGGAATTCGTGACGAGCTGCATCAAACCTCTCAGAAGATCGATGACTCAAAAAAGGAAAAAAGAACGCGGTGTTTACACTATTTATATACGTGAATATCGCAGCCTCATGATTTTTATCACCTCTTTGTATATAAATGCAGCTATCTTGTTTTCTTATTAATATTTACAGGATCAGCTGTGGGGATCAAGATGGTCGAGATTACATTTTTCTTCATGACTTGCAACTTGATTTTCCACTCCTAGATTTAACAGATTTTGTGACAACAGTAAAATCACTTCTTACTCTTAAACAAACAAAATGTTTCTTCTTATTCTTAGTTATGTATGTGTGTCAACAGAAAAATTAAATTCGTTATTCATCCTTAGAATGTAACGATTTTCTTTGTAAGAATTGCACATCTGCATCAATACTAATAGTGCTGTAGCTTTATCAAGTTTGATTACAGATCAAGTTTGTAAGGTTTTCATTTGTTTCCTGCCACTGTAAATAATTCACATCTACTGTACTGGGACAAAGACGTATCAGGCCGTTGCACGTTTAGTGAATAAGATCCCTGACTCTAAGTTTAGTGCAATCTGTGGTGCACTTGCTTACCAGACATTTTTTTGCGCAGCGCTGGATCATTCTTATTTGAGGCACAATAGCCAGCAGTTGAATTTTAGAGAGATCTGATGCTTGTGAATCTGGGAGAAATTACCTGGACGACTTTATTATGGAGATGAAAACTTGTTTATAAAGCTACTTTATTCACTGTATTGGTGAAGAAGAATTTGAAGAAATATTTCAAGGTAACGCTTGCATGCGCAAAAATGAAATGTTTGTTGGCCAGAACCATCAACTGAAGGAAATCTTTGTCCCTTATATAATTTACAGTATTCAAGATTTGTTAATTCGTTGGTTTAAATGTCGATAATCTTTGTAATGAGAGAATTCCGCAGTTTTTGGCCTCTTCTTGTGTTGTACAGTCTTTTTTGACAGAGTTTAATTTTTCCAAAACCCTCTTCTTTAAAGTAAAGGTTCAAGACTTTTGTCGGCACCTTACGCCACATGGTGTCATAGATTGTTTCTGATAAGCAAAGAAAAATTTGGAGCAGATTATTTTTCTTTAGCTGCTGCATTTGCTGAAATCATTTTGCTTTCGAGAATGTCAGTACACAAGACACAAAATAATGTGCAAGGCAATGGGTAAATAACTTTCCTTCCTACGCAGATATCACTTTGCACTCCTGAGAACAAACATTAGGTCGTCAGAATATTCAGGTTGTACTAAGTAAGCAGGGTAATTAACAGGGAACAGTGATGGTAACACTAAATAGTTATTTTCTTCCATGTTGAGCAGTCTTTTATTTCATGAATCTTTCAGGTCAAACATTGCACTTCGTGTTATGCTAATTTCGTAATGTACTTCAGTATTCAGTGTCAATTAAACAGTTTTCACTGACATCACAATTAGATTTTCTCCACATCTAATTAGATTCATTTTCATTATTTCAAATTCGGCAATTCATTAAGATTTAAAGCGTGATTATCGCTGAAACAGTTGGTTTTCGAATATATCGGTTTTCTCCATGCGAGTTTAACATGAATGTTACAACCTTTCAAATTTATCAGTTTCTGAAACAATCAATTTTCGGTATTTGTTCCTTTTATTTCTTGTAATATACGTAGAAATCGAACAAAAATTGAAAAGTTTTGACATACTCAGGTTCAAGGTAGAGGAAATCAAAATGTTAAATTAAACAGGCAAGAAAAAATATTACAAAAAATCACCAATATTGACCTAATGATCCAAATTTTTTGGAACTCGGCTCAAAAATCATACTGTAATCGAAGATCATACCACTATTTGGGAATTACGAATAGTCAATGCTAAAGGGCGAAAATGAGGTTAAAGAACTCTTTTCATCATATTAATTTGTTCATTTTCAAGGGCATTAGGCAGATAAAGGCATATTATGTAGATACAGGCAGCAGATCATCTGCTTTCTCTTTTTAGTGTATACTGCGAATAAATTGTTAAGTTTTCGGTTTATTATTTCCTACCTCTTCTGATATTTCATAGAAATCTCTTAAAGCAAATGAAGTGTTATACTTCGTTCCTACGTGACTTCGTAAAATATTTCTAGTCTTGGTTTGGTGTCATTCTGCACGTCAAAGGATGTCCAGCGATAACAGCGGGAAACTACAGTGTAGACCGGGTGGGGGCAACTCTTACATACTGCACATACACGTGTACATTAAGTCACGCTATAAGCCCACAGGGACTTTATTGTCTCAGCAATGCCGTAGCAATCCTTACGGAATGTGTTTAATGCTCGTTTCTGTCGATAATGTTATTAAAATAGCACTAATCTGTTTTTTCATTTTCTGTAATAACACAATAGTTCTAACCAATGCAAATTTTACAGATAAAAATTTCACCTTTTTGTAAAAAGGTTTATTCAAAAACGAAAAATTTTAGGACTGCTGCTATGGCTAACGGAATTTCCGTTTTTTTAACTCAGTTATTGGTAATAAACAAAGAAGACCTGTTATAACCTAGATGAAGCAAATTCTGAAAATTATCGGTTTTAACCGGCATTACTCAGCAGTTGAGAAAGATAATAAAAAAAAAGAATACCGAGTGCTTCAAGTATAGATAAATTACATAGAAAGCCTTCAAATCGATATACCTGTTGTCACAACACTTACTCACCAAATTTCATCGGTGTCAACGTAGTTATCAAAGTCGTATGGTTAATTAATTTTCTGATCTTTTAATCAGCTGCCCTTAAACATACTGGAAGAATATGTAGCCGCTACTGGAGTAGCTGGAAATCTTGTGAGACGCGGCGTCCGCCTCCCAGGCTGAGGAGGTGGAGGTTGGCACCTCTGCGGCTGGCGGCGGTCGTAATTGGCAGCGAGGCGGCCTGGCGCGGCCGGATTTGCTAATTCAATCAGCGCCGCCCGCCTTCCTTCCTTCCTTCCGCCCCCGCCGCCCCCACCGCCCCCGCCGATGCGCGACCGCCCCTGTCGGCTCGGCTTTGAGTCAAGCCCTGCCTCCGACCCTCATCGTTTTTAGCTCTTCACAAGAAATGAACAGAGCGGAAAAAGCCCCACACAGGATATCCACTGAGCGCCAGCGCTGTCGTAAGAGCTTCTAAAGGTAGGGTAGGATGCTATGGTTGCATTGGAGCACTTCTTTGTAGTACGCTGTTTATTCTTCCTGATACGTACATCACTAGCCAGTAACTGTAGCGTATCTAAAACCTACAACTACATCTGTAGCCTGGGAGCCACTGTACAGTTTGTGGCAGAGGGTACAAAGCGTCTTCCCATCCCTATTCCATTCGTAGATGATACACGTGAACAAATCCACTGGAAACCCAAAGAAACTGGTACACCTGCCTAACGTCGAGCACGCAGAAGTGCCACAACACAATGTGGGATGGACTTTACTAATGTCTGTAGTGTTGCTGGAGAGAACTGACGCCATGAGGACTGCAGGACACTCCACAAAACCGTAAATGTACGAGAGGTCTCTTCCGAACGGCATGTTGCAAGGCATCCAGATAAGCTCAATAATGCTCATGTCCGGGGACTCTGGTGGCCAGCAGAAGTGTTTAAACTCAGAAGAGTCTTGCTGGAGTAACTCTATAGTAATTCTGGACGTTTGGGGTATTGCAGTGTCCTGCTGGAATTGCCCAAGTCCGTCAGGAACGCACAATCGACACTAAGGGATGCTGGTGATCAGAGAGGATACTTGCGTATGTGCCACCTGACAGGGTCGTATCTAGACGTATAAGGGATCCTATATCGCTCCAGCTGCACATGGCCCGCACCATTACAGAGCCTCAACCAACTTGAACAGTTCCCTGCTGACATGCAGTGTCCATAGATTCATGAAGTTGTCTCCATACTCATACACGTCCATCTACTCGGTACAATTTTAAACGAGACTCGCCCGACCGGGCAACATGTTCCCAGTCATCAACAGTCCAATGTCGATGCTGGCGGGCCCAGGCGAGGTATAAAGCTTTGGTCGTGCAGTCATTGAGGGTACACGAGTAACTCTTCGATTCGGAAAGCCCATATTGATGATGTTTCGTTGAATGGTTGGCAAGTTGACACTTGTTGATGGTCAGCATTGAAGTCTGCAGCAGTTTGCGGAAGGGTTGCACTTCTGTCACGTTGAACCATTCTCTTCAGACATCGTTGGTCCCGTTCTTGCAGGTTCTTTTTCCGGCCGCACCGATGCCGGAGATCTGATGTTTTACCGACTTTTTTATGTTCACGGTACACTCCTGAAATGGTCGTGCTGGTAAATCCCCACTTCATTGCTATCTGGGAGGTGCTGTGACGCATCACTAGGGCGTCGTCCATAACATCATGTACAAACTCACTTAAATCTTGATAACCTGCCAGTGTAGCAGCAGGAACCGATCAAGGCGACTTATGGAAACCAACAAATTATTCCTTTCTGTGTGAAGTAAGTAATTTTCCCCTGTGATATGCCGTTAGTAAGGCCCATGAAAAAAACTAAATGAACTCAACAGTATTACTAGCGTTCTTGTAGCACAGGGGCAGAATTATAACTTTGTAATCCGAAGGTCGTGAGTTCGAATTCTGCTCAATCCAGGTTTCTTTAAACGTTATTTTCTAGACTTTGATGATTGCTGACTCGCAATTCATGCTACACAATGTGTTTTAACATGCATACGCGGCTGGAGTGGCCGTGCGGTTCTAGGCGCTACAGTCTGGAATCGAGCGACCGCTACGGTCGCAGGTTCGAATCCTGCCACGGGCATGGATGTGTGTGAAGTCCTTAGGTTACTTAGATTTAATTAGTTCTAAGTTCTAAGCGACTGATGACCTCAGAAATTAAGTCGCATAGTGCTCAGAGTCATTTGAAGCATCTGAACATGTATACGGACCCATAATCCTACGTACTTCTGACTGGCAACTCGCACTTGTCTCTATAGTCTTGGCTATTCATATTCCTGTAAATTATAATTATCGTGTGGATATTCAGTTACCTATTTTGAATCACTTCCTGCTGTTTGAGTAGAGTATCTAAGTATTGATATTTTTCCGATTTTATGTGGTACAGAGTTCCTAATAGTGCGTACAGAATGACATGTTTAGCCAGCATAAGAAAATGTTATAAGATCGACACACACTTAAAATGCATTATGTGAGGACGGAAAGAGAGAAGAGTTTACCAATTTCAGCGATGAATATCCGCACGGAAAAATCTGAAATAACATCATGTACTCTGAGATACATTAAATGAAACTTCTTTTCCTTATTAATCAGTAGTCAGTGTTTATATAGCATCATAAAGTACAGTTGTTGAAATTAGGCAGACATACACACCGCTTCACGATACTTCCATTTGCGCAAAATTTATTAGGGCTACATAAGCATAGACGAATGGCATTTGTTTTAATCATGTACCGAGTATTAAGCTAGAAGATCTGCTTTGGTTTCATGCGCAAACACATGCCTTATTTTACTCGTGAAGTGGCTAGCTTTCTGCTTGCGTCGTTACCTAATTGCACGTCCCGCGCGCAATCTGATAAAAACATGGCGGCCACGAGCCGATTGGCCACTGTCTCCCTATATAGGCTCACTGCCGGCACGGTAGCTCAGCATGTTCGGTCAGAGGGCTAGCTGCCCTCTGTAATAAAAAAAAACTGAGTTAATGGACCAACCACGAACTGAACCGGGTGTCTTTCAACGTCCGCCCAGAGCAGATACGACGAACGAAAACGAACAAAATGAGATTAAAAACAAAGAAAAAGCCTAACCGGGACAGTGATAAATGCACAAGGGAGTAATATGCCCCACCTGGTGAGACGCCAGCTAGAGCTATCGATAGTGGGAAGGTGGAGCTGCCACGGCTGAACCTCTCCCACCCAAGCCAAAAGCGCCACCTCCTTTCTTTTCTTATTTTTTTAAAATTTTTTAATGAGAACAGAAGGAGAGAAAATTCCTGCCCATTGGCAACACATCTTTGGGAGGAAGGTCTAAGAGTGGCCAACTTACACAGATGTCGAATCTCAAGATACCAATCACACTCAAGTAAACAAACTGAGGTTCCGGAATGAAGTATACGGTAAATTGGTTCCTCATTAATTTGAGCACATACATTAACGGTTTATTACGAACGCAAATACGCGCACAAACCCCGGTGGGTATTTCACTCAAAGGATTACTCTATTCCACTGGCCTCAGCTGTTTGGCCCAGACCCGCGCTCACCATCACACTACCGTACTGTCTCCGGGAACGACACCGAAAACAGGATTTACTAGGTGTTAATTTAACAGCTACAGTAAGAAGAAAGAGGTAGCTCACCCTTACTTCGATTACTCTGCTCATCAGCGAATTTAAAGGCTTTCATTGAGATTATTATGAGACGAGCAAAGGCCGCCAGCTTCCTAGTGAAGATGAGCCGTGACAGATCCTAAATCCTCATGCCCTCCAAGATGTTACAAATACAATCGTGTTCAAAAATTGGTTCAAATGGCTCTGAGCACTATGGGACAACATCTGAGGTCATCAGTCCCCTAGAACTTAGAACTACGTAAACCCATATAACCTAAGGACATCACACACATCCATGCCTGAGGCAGGATTCGAACCTGCGACCGTAGCGGTCGCGCGGTTCCACACTGTAGCGCCTAGAACCGCTCGTCCACCCCGGCCAGCTCACTCGTGTTCGGTGACATTCATACTGAAAGCCGAGACAGCAATATGGACACGCTCAATGTACTGAAACAAGGTGCTTGCTAATAATACAAGCGTTCAAGGTCGTTCCTAATAGGTGCTGGAAACTTTCTTTCAATTATATGGACTCTAAACTGTCGCAGATTTGTTCGCACTCGGAGTACACCTGACAGCAACTCAACTTAACAAGCCCTTACACCAAGGATAAAGGCGATAAAGAAAGACCAAATGCGAGATGGCTCAAATGGCTCTGAGCACTATGGGACTTAACATCTATGGTCATCAGTCCCCTAGAACTTAGAACTACTTAAACCTAACTAACCTAAGGACATCACACAACACCCAGTCATCACGAGGCAGAGAAAATCCCTGACCCCGCCGGGAATCGAACCCGGGAACCCGGGCGTGGGAAGCGAGAACGCTACCACACGACCACGAGCTGCGGACCCAAATGCGAGATCTTCAAGGCGTTAGCATGTAATTGAAACCCCGCAATCAACCATAACACTTCACGAACTCGGTTCAACTGGTCAACGGCTTGCTTAGTGATACCATTTAATAAACACAAAATAGGATTCGGCAGTTTAACAGAAGAATCCGAAATGGAACCCCCCCCCCCCCCCCCCCCAAGAGCTTGGGCTTCAGCCTTTCTAATTTGGAACTCATCTACTGAAACACCCTTTCCCTAACCGACCCTTCACTCTCCAAACCTAATTCGTCCGAGCTAATCTGTAATTCTTCAGTCCTCGCGTTTAGCTGTTTTACAGCGTCCCTCTGCTGATCACTGAGCACAAGGTCGGCTATATTGGCAAGACAATTATCTAAATGGCACAATTGGGCTTGAACCCTACACACTTGCTTACGGGTGGGTTGGTTACCCTCTAAGAATTTAATGTTTTGAAGTAATTCATCAAATAATTCATCCAAAGCAAAAGACATGGTGTAAATAGGACTACCTCACCGATCGCTTAGAATGAGATGTGGATAGGCTTGCTCAGTACCGTACGCAGCCCTGCTGTCATCTCTGAAACACCATCCTCGATACCTGTGCGACGAATGCGTAGTTCCTTCTAAAGATATGTGCGTTTGACATAGCCAAGCCGGCACATATCCTTGCATCAACACTGGCCATGGTTCTCTGGAACACACCAATATCGGTTACAAATAGTACGCTTCGTAATGACATATGATAGGGGTACACAATTCTCACGCCTCCGCCTTCCCTGGTATTAGCCAACAATAACGCAAACACTCCTATTATCAATCACTTTATTGATGCAGTGCTACCAATCCTAGGCCTGCGCTCATCTTCAGGTCCGATTCACCGAGAAAATTTTAACTTGAAGAAAAAACAGTTAAACTGTTTATAGTAGACGGTAACACAATTATGGAAAATAGAACTAAAATGCCAAGGGCCACTCAGTATCATTGTTATTCTTTTAGACATCCAATATTACGGACACTTTCACAATTTGCTATGTTCTGCTCTCTCAGCTTAAAGCTAAGTACCTCAAGTTGCTGTTCAAAGAATTCCTAACGCCTTATGATTATTGTGTTGCTCATTCAAGAAACATAATATTATATTTTAGAACTCTTTTCCCTGCGGGGGGGGGGGGGGGGAGCAGTGGGAGGGGGGTAGGGCCGGGGAAACGGTAAGAGGGAAATGTGCGTTTATGCGAGCGAGAACACTCAGTAGGGGGAATCATGCAGGCTAATACACCACCAAAATACGTTAAAACGACATTGTCAGTGAAGTAGTTACGACAAAAAATACATGCCATGTTTTTAAAAAGTCCCTAGATTCGAGGGTCAGATGATACCCGCCATTCTCTGGACGATCATTAAAATGTATTTGGATCACAATGCTCGTTGCAACCGGAGCACTTCTTCCCTATCGTGGTCGCCATTGTTTGGCCGCCTGCTGCACAAAGAGCAGCAAGTGGATGCCACCACTTCGGCCTCCCTGGGACTCCCCCAGCACTTCGGCGGTGCTGCCATTGTCCTCCAGCCTTCCATCAATGACACAGTCATTAAAACACTCGCGGCAGTCCGTAACAGCGCTCCACCACCATCTCTGAGCAATAGTTACCGTTCCGCGCTACAAAGCGTCTTCGCGTTGCCCCCACATTCGATCCCTTCGATTTTAAACTCAAAGAAACACCGATGCTAGTCAAAAGTGTCCCCTTTATGATCTAGCATTTAGCTATCCACCTTGAAGTACACTCCTCTAGAAAGATGCAATTTCGACCACCGTCCTTGAACACAGAGCAGGCAGCAAAGTCGGTTTATCCATATGACCCACGATACGGGCAACGCTCCGTCACAACCGCAGTGCGAAATTTTAAAGGGCATCATAAACAGTTATCAGGTTTAATTGAAAGTAATAACACGTTTTAGGTACTTTTGCGCATGTTTTTCAGCATTTTTAAAGCACTGGATATAGTAGATAATTGATATAAAATTGTATTTGTTTCCAAACGTTTGAAAACTACGCACATCGCAATTAAATTTTAGGAACTCATACTCTACATGTTTTGAGTCGGCACAATAAATGTATGTTCTGTTCCGTTCTGGCCTGCTGTACATTATTAAGAATTTGTTCCACAATAATGGCTCAGAAATGCCGACAAGGAGGTATGAGGACAGCAGGTTTGCCGGAGATCTGCTGACGTCACCTTTGCCAGGTAATCTGTGCACCAGGGAGGGACTTGCCCGGGCTGACGTCGTCCGCAAGTCTCCACTTTCAAACAGTCCTACCTGCATCTTTCCTGCCACCACCAGTAGACAAGGGGCCTCCACGCGTTCAATATATATTAAGTATAGTATATTGTCAGTCCTGCAACATAATGAAGCCATACTGAAGCCAACATCATACCGTCTATAATTACGTGAGGGTTTTCATTTATAAAGGCGATTTTAGGAAGCCATGATGTGGAAGAACGATTAAGCGTTCGTTGCTATTTTATTTAGTACGTCAAAAAACAATAACCAAAGCAAAAACACATACGCGAGTGTTTGAAAAAATAGTTTCATGTTAACTTGCTCACTGAAATACAATTTCTGTCGCGGTTTATGAAAATTATTAATGGTATCACGGGGCAGAACAAAGAAAAAAACACGGTAATTAGAGAGAGAAGTTTAGAAGTAACTGAAATTTCTCGAGACAGGAAAGTCATTTTCGTGAAATTTAGTGTTGTATCAGAAAACGCCGAAAGTATAATTGCCATAAAAACCTGTGAAGCAGTTATATTGGTCGTTAAATAATGTTATCAGTTAATTAAAGAAAAACAAATAATTTTTTGTAATTTGTAATTATTATTTCATATAGCAAAAACATCATTGCTACTATACAGCAATATGCAAAGGTAAACAAATAAAGATGAAAGTCTCAAATGTATACAGGTATTGATCAGCGTGTAACTATTTTTGCAGCTGAGTGTACAGATTCATTAATCACCTGTGATAAGTTCGTGAGGCTCACGTGCATTTTACAGACTACTTGTTACTGTATAAATGTTTGAACTGGGAGCAGTTTTCTATAGTTGCATATACTCTCATTTAATACAACCTAATTATGTGTTTAAAAGGAAACAGTGTCCTATAGAGTATTTTAGAAACCATATTCGAAAGTGTTTGATGTACTTATTATTAACAGAATCCTCCGTCGGTTCTTGGTAGAACAACATTACAATAAATGAAAAGCACAAGTTTGCTTTTGTTCTACAATATTACTTTTATTGTTAACCGGTTTTCGGCTTACAAGACCATCTTCAGATATTTATGTGTCTGAAGATGGCCTTGTAAGCCGAAAACCGGTTAACATTAAAAGTAATATTGAAGAATAAAAGCAAACTGGTACTTATTATTGTATAAAATTATGCAACTTACGAATTTTGTATTAAAATACTACACAAAATTTCGATCAGAGGAACTAGATTTTGTTTTATTTCAGATTTGTTGTATGAAGACATGAAAGGATGCATATTCTGCTATTACACTGATATTCTTAGGCGTGGCAATGAATTTTGTTTTTTTATAGAACAATTGCAATTTCCACGTTAAACACCAACTGAAAAAAATGGTTCAAATTGCTCTGAGCACTATGGGACTTAACATCTGTGGTCATCAGTCCCCTAGAACTTAGAACTACTTAAACCTAACTAACCTAAGTACATCACGCACATCCATGCCCGAGGCAGGATTCGAACCTGCGACCGTAGCAGTCGGGCGGTTCTGGACTGCGCGCCTAGAACCGCTAGACCACCGCGGCCGGCACCAACTGAACGATCTGCGTTTTTCATAAACACATCAAAAAAAGTTTTGCATCACCCCGGTTCCCAGAACCCCTGACTTTGGAAATTGCATCACAGACACAGTCCCTTTGTAGCTTCTGTAAAGTTTGGAAGGTTGAAAGCGAGGAACTGGCAGAAGTAAAGCTGTGAGGACGGGGCGTGAGTCGTGCTTGGGTAGCTCAGATGGTAGATGACTTGCCCGCGAAAAGCAAAAAATTTCCTGAGTTCGAGTCTCGGTCCGGCACACAGTTTTAATATGCCAGGAAGTTTTATATCAGCGCACACTCCGCTGCAAAGTGAAAATCTCATTCTGGAAATATCCCCCAGTCTGTGGCTAAGCCATGTCTCCGCAATATCCTTTCTTTCAGGAGTGCTAATTCTGCAAGGTTCGCAGGAGAGCTTCTGAAAAGTTTGAAAGGTATAAAACGAGGTACTGGCAGAAGTAAAGCTGTGAGGACGGGACGTGAGTCGTGTTTGGGTAGCTCAGACAGCCGGCACGGTAGCTCAGCGTGTTCGGTCAGAGGGTTAGTTGCCCTCTGTAATAAAAAAAAAAAAAAAAAAAAAAAAAAACTTAGTTAATGGATCAACGACGAACTGAAACGGGTGTCCTCCGACGTCCGCCCCGAGCAGATAAAACGAACAAAATGAGATTAAAAAAAATGATGGTAGAGCACTTGCCCGCGAAAGGCAAAGGTCCCGAGTTCGAGTCTCGGTCTGGCACACAGTTTTAATCAGCGAGGAAGTTTCATATCAGCGCACACTCCGCTGCAGAGTGAAAATCTCATTCTGCAATTCCGCTCAGCATGTCTCTAACTGAGAATTGTATAAGTATCGACAGGAGAAGCTTTAGCAACAGTTATGGTGATATCAATCCCTGTCACATGTGCAAATGTGCTCTGAAAGGACGCCCCACTGAACAGTGACCTCACCCAACAGCTGGACAGACCCGTCGAAAAGCCGACATCGGTGGATGAGGACATGAGGACGGAGGCGGTCGTGACACACCTCAACGAACAGCAACGACCGATACCAGCAGTACAGAGATCGGAAGAGCAAATGATCATCGTCACTCAGGTAGTGCCTTCGTCTCAGGCCGCAGTGGCTACAGAGACTCTCGTCCACATTCGGATACAGAAACGCACAGGCGTAAGCAACGATGCCCGAAACGGCACAAGGAACGATAACTCACCCCGTCAGGCGACTGATTAATACGTACACAGGGCGACGATAAAAAGAAAGTGGACGAAGAAGACGGCCACCTAAGAGAGGGTACCGAGACGTCACATCCAGAGCACCACCGTTCCGACAGTAGCATACGCCAAGAGCGACCTGAAAAGCAAGAGAACGCAGAGTTGCCAGTATGCCGCCGCCAATCCAAGATAGCAGGGGAGACAACACAGAAATACTGGGCTGGAAAGACACATGCTACGCAGACTTGTCCCATGGAGACTGGGCTGATGATTGCGAAGGGGACCAAATGATGCGCGCAACAGGCGGGCGACACGGCGGGGGCGGCGCCCGTTAAAAGTCAGACTTACAAGCAACGACGGCGGACAGGTCGGAGCCGTGTAACGAGTTAGCACAACAAAAACAGACAGTGCAAACATCCATGGCCGAGACACTGGTCTCTGTCAATATCAGTAGGGTCGTAAATTAGGACGTCTATATTCAGAGATGTGCTACAAGCGGCGGACATCGACAACGTTCTACTACAGAAACTATACGTCAATGAACTTCCTGTCATGTACAGTCGTGGACAAAACGAGCGAGACCCCTCGCCTTTTCGTTATGCTGATCCGCACAGCTTTAAAGTCTCTTACACAGCATAACAGGCAAGGCGACGAAGTGCTACCAACATACTATGCACAGGCGTGAAATTGAAAAACTATCCGAAATTTGTCAGACAGTTTTGAATCATGTGTAAGACTAAATTAATACTGATTAGTGTGTTAACCACAACGCCTAAATATAAGATATAAATGAAAGAAGAAACGCTAATTAGTATGAACTGTACTAATAAAAATGAATTTCAGCTTATCGAGATAACATAACTGCTTTAGTAAGACAAAGTACCCCAGATCGTTACGAATTAGCAAAATATTATGCACATTCGGCCCCGAAATGGTCTGTGTCAACGTTCAGACCAGTCATACTGGATTACCGTTGCTGACCTACCATTAAAGTGTGCAAATTTAGCAATGCATAAAGATTCATAACGAAATTCAGTTAAAAGTCATTCAGTGCCACACTTAAGTCAATTCAATTATTGACAGAAGCGGAAAAAGTAGGCAGTAACAAGTGTGATATTCTACAAGAGTTTCATATCGACATCCACAGGGCGCCAGTACAGAATAATGTCAGCAATAAAACGTATTGGGGACGCGATAATTTCTTAAAATTCCTTTACTGATAGTGTATCTGCCCCCATCGAGATTAGAATCGGAAACAAACCGGACCTCCCTTGCAGTAGCAATCACCTTTCACCACGCTAGCAGACAACCCAGACAAACAGCAGTCTATTATTACCCCAGACATGAATAAGCCGGCAATTTCGTAATTAAAAATGCCAAAATGATCTCCATTTTGTGTTGCATAGAGTTTTCTGGACTCAAAAATATTTATTAACTACTTCCACGTCACCGCTTATGTGACAACCATTCGGGATGTTTATCGAAATAACAAAAAACTGTTATTAGCGAGTAAATTTAGCAAGATAATTCTGCACCAACCCAGGAACTAAAGGCGACGTAGCTGCCTAACGTATTCTACAACGTTTCGAATTTTCCATTAGACGTGTCACAGCCAGAAAACGTTCATTAGCCAAAGTGTTCCTTAAGGTAGCTAGTAATGGGAATGCTCGCACATTTAAAACGCGGTGGCATTAATAGTGGGATCTGAATTACCACGTGTATAAGCAAATTGATTTTATTGGCATTCCTTTAAACGTGATTAGGATCGAAAGCGTAGCTACGATTAGTATGCTGATGTATCGACTGCAACTGGAACATTTCGAATAAAGAGTAGGGGAAATTATTGTGCGGCCCTCGTCTTCAGTAACTGTGGTAACTATCTTGGTTGTTAGGATTTCGTCACGTAAATCGGTAAGAATGGAACTAGCCTCACTTTCTTGACCGTCTATCTGTCAAACCAACTCTTAAAACCCGTTTACCTCGAGAACGGGTGGACATAATAAGCGGAAATGTATTGCACTTCCTGCGGTATACGGTCCCCTGGCGGTGTATAAAAGTGAGCCATGTCAACGCAATCTAAAGATACGGCCGTATATGTAAAGAACATTCACGCGAAAGGCCAAAATGTAGCTCTGAGAACTATGCCACCAAACTGCTCAGGGCATCAGTCCCCTAGATCTAGAACTACTTCAACCTACCCAACCTAACACACATCCATGGCCGGGGGAGGATTCGAACTGACGGCACAACGAGCCGAGCGGTCCGCGATATGACGCCGTTGAGCGCACGGCTAACCCGCGCCGGCAAACTGTTAAAGTCATCTGGTGTTACTAAAAAGTTATTCACTTCTGGTGAATGATTTTCATGCTCAGTTTATTTAAAAAATTACGGAAAAGGGAGGACGCCTAATTCATTTCCCCTTGTCTTCATTCATGATGTTAGATTCGCGCCCGCATCTCGTGGTCGTGCGGTAGCGTTCTCGCTTCCCATGCCCGGGTTCGATTCCCGGAGGGGTCAGGGATTTTCTCTGCCTCGTGATGGCTGGGTGTTGTGTGCTGTCCTTAGGTTAGTTAGGTTTAAGTAGTTCTAAGTTCTAGGGGACTGATGACCTCAGAAGTTAAGTCCCATAGTGCTCAGAGCCATTTGAACCTTTTTTTTTTGTTAGATTCGCAATTTGAGCATTCGGACTATCCATAACGACAAAAAATGGTTCAAATGGCTATGAGCACTATGCGACTTAACATCTGAGGTTATCAGTCGCGTAGAACTTAGAACTAATTAAACCTAACTAACCTAAGGACATCACACCCACCCATGCCCAAGGCAGGAATCGAACCTGCGACTGTAGCGCCTAGAACCGCACGGCCACTCCGGCCGACCTCATAACCACACTTTGATCCAAGTCATAGTCACAGATATCCGAATACAACACACTGGCTTATACTTGAGGTATTTCGTTTCCCGCGAAGTGGTGGCAGACGATGCTGTGGCGTCTTCGAAGCGCGAGTTTCTCCAGTGCTAGCTATCTCAGCACATCAGCTGAGCGAACTTGCGTACTATGTTGGTAGCACTTCGTCGCCTTGCCTGTTATGCTGTGTAGCAGACTTTAAAGCTGTGCGGATCAGCATAACGAAAAGGCGAGGGGTCTCGCTCGTTTTGTCCACGACTGTACATGTAAGAATCCTACATATCACACACCTGCGAAACTGTCAGCGGCATGGCAATACTTCTCAAAAAGAAACACCAGGGCAAAGGAGGTAATGTAGCTACCGTTATGGCGGGCATTAGCAATGACAGTGCCTGATGTAAGACATATCAACATCTGTGCACCGTAGGCCACCGACAGGAGACGAGAGCGTTTCTCTTCTTGGGTGAAAAAAAGTGTCCCGCTCTTCCAAAGTCGACGCAACCGTTTAATCCTAGGCGGCGATTTTAATTGTGTACTTGCACCGAAAGATCGTTTTCCTCGATATACCCTGATATATCATTCAGTGCCCAGAACTACTGGTAAAGAGCCCGCATCTCGTGGTCGTGCGGTAGCGTACTCGCTTCCCGCGCCCGGGTTCCCGGGTTCGATTCCCGGCGGGGTCAGGGATTTTCTCTGCCTCGTGATGGCTGGGTGTTGTGTGATGTCCTTAGGTTAGTTAGGTTTAAGTAGTTCTAAGTTCTAGGGGACTGATGACCATAGATGTTAAGTCCCATAGTGCTCAGAGCCATTTTTTACTGGTAAAGAGCATGCTTCTGGTTAACACCTTGGAGCATGTCCATGGTCTCTGTCCTGGATACATCCATACCATCAGTCACTCCGCTAACCGTCTCGACCGAATACATGTTACATGCGGACTTGCCGCTGGCGTCCTCGAAGCGGAACTGTGGCCTACACTGACCATACGGCAGCCATACGTACGATCTCACTCCGGAGGCAGCAGGTGTGTCGTGGCCCCGGTCCTTCGGAAACGAACGTGCCCATCTGAGAGCCCAACTTGTCGAGACGCTTTTCAGAATCTTTGGAGATTGTAATGCACCAAACGCCTTCCTCTCGGAAAAGCACATCACTTGTTAATATCGCGTAAATTTACCATCGGCTTTAATATTTTGAGTGATTGAAGAGTTTATTAAGAGGTTTGTAAAGTTTTCTCATATTTATTGTGTAAAAATGTTGAAGATACGTGAAAATCTGTGTACTGTCAAGTCGAAGAGTTTGCAACTCTCAGCCGACTGCTGGGATAAATTCTAGTGTCCGATTCCATTCGTTGACCTTGACCAATCACGTTATACCTAAGGCAAAGATGCTGCATATCAGCAATCTACGAAGGGAACGGATCATACACGTAAACAAACGAATATAGCACGCGATAAATTAATACATTTAACACGATTATTATTTACGCACGAATTACATCTAAACGAGTTGAAGATAACCGGCACAGAGAACCACAAACTGTACTACAGTATAGTGCACGGTGGAGTTGTCCTATTGCAAAATTACGTTAATTCTATTATTGATTCAAACGGGACAAGCGCAGGAAAGTTGGGGTTTTGGGCGGGGAGAAATTAAATTAGAACAGAACAACGGAAAAATAAAGCGAATGATAACAAACACCAATTACTAACTTAAAATATGGAGAAACGAACACCGTAAATCCTAAACAAAGCAGCTACTCGAGTAATGGAAACCATTCAAAAATTTACAAATATTGGAATCGGTAACAGAATTGACCTATATTCTAGATACCGATTCAAATATTACCAACTTTACTGCAGAAGTTCAAAGAGCAGCTGTGAGTGCAGAAATTGCATTATATTTAACACAGGATCTAGAAAAATGATATAATCAATGAAAAAGCAAGTAGGTGGAGTCGGTAACTAGAATTGACCTATGTAGTAGGTCAATTCTAGTAATCGATTCCAATGTTTGTAGCCGTTTCGCTGTAAATCAGAGAATAATTACGAGCGGAAAAATCTTATTACATTTGAGGCACCTGCTAGAAAAAAACGATCCAGTTAATAAACCATCGTATCGAAAAAAGGAGCTAATGAATGATCTATCGAATAGTTGGAATAGGTAACTGGAATTGACCTATAAAAAAGGTCAGTTCTAGTTTTGATTCCAGTGCTTGTAGCTATTTCGCGGCAATTAGAGAGCAATTACGAGCGGAAAAATGTTATTACATTTGAGATAACTGCTGGAAAAGTAAAGCCGGCCGCGGTGGTCTAGCGGTTCTAGGCGCTCAGTCCGGAACCGCGGGACTGCTACGGTCGCAGGTTCGAATCCTGCCTCGGGCATGGATGTGTGTGATGTCCTTAGGTTAGTTAGGTTTAAGTAGTTCTAAGTTCTAGGGGACTGATGACCACAGATGTTAAGTCCCATAGTGCTCAGAGCCATTTGAATTTGGAAAAGTAAAGTCCCAATTAATGATTTTTCGAACAGATGGATTCGGTAACTAGAATTCACCTCATATGTAGGTTAATTCTAGTTACCTATTCCAATATTACTAACTTTTTCGCAAAACTTCCGAGAGCAATTACGAGTGCAGATATTGTATTATATTTTCCACGCGCACTGCAGAAACGATCGAAGTAATGAACTATCCAATAGTTGGACTCGGCAACTAGAAGTGATCTATATAGGTCATTTATAGTTACCGATTCTAATATTAATGTATCGCGGTAGTAGAAAAAGCAATTACAAACGCAAAAATCTTATAACATATGAGAAACGCGCTTAAAAACTATCTTGTTAGTAAACCACAGAGTAAACCTAGACTTTCAAAAAATGAAAATCTTTACAAACATTACTGCACACTTAAAAAATAAAACGCAAAAATGACCAAACCTTGGAACCGATAACTATTCTACACGACAGTGACACCACCTACAGTCGCTCCAAAATAGCACTCACTAAAACTGATACCTCAGGAATGAAAGTTAAATTAAGAGTAGTAAAAACATCGAAAGGGAAAACATAACAGTGGCTACATAAAAGGAAACTTACCACATTTGAACTTCCATAGGAGTGAAAGATCTAGGCTGACACGAAGGATAAAATAAGGCCATAACTAGAAATAATAATGTTAGGAGGTCAAACTATAACGAAATACATAACAATCAGAATAAGTAATCAAAAATTAATAAGAAACACAAACTGCCAGGCACGAAAGAGGTACCACCCAAATCAGTTCTTCCCTACCACCCGCCCTCAACCAGAAGTAAAATTTTAAAATAATAAAAAAATGATATCACAAGTTAATCACATAAAACCTCCCAGCACAAGACACAGCAACACCCCTCACCCCACCAGTGTAACCAAAAAAATATCAAACGACAGAGAAACCTCCTCCCAGGGAAACCAAAAAAGTAGCAATCCCACAGTACAGTAACAGAACAACAAGCAACGTAAAACAAGAAAAAAATATCAGATCCTCCACCTAACTAACAAAACGAGACTTGTACATTTTGCTGAATACTTTCATAAGTACAAGAAAAACACAATAACTTTTAGGAATACGGTTCCTCCAACAGTATTAATCAAAATGGCCTTGCAACACTGAAATCCTTCTCTTTACCCAGCCGACAACAGATTTTATAGCCCAGCCTCCCCCTATTACCACTCGATAGTATTAGTACGTGCCCCCATCTTGTAATCTTTAAACTAAATATTGTGATTCACGGCCAAATTATGATGACCCCTTTGACCCAACCCCTTGTACGAAGCAAACCCACCCGAAATGACTATAGAACCTACTTCCACATATTCTTCTATTAAATATGTCGACACTTTTTTTGTACTATTTGGTACGACCCTAAATACAGCATCAGCACAATCCCCTCCAGAATCTACTACTCCAAAAACCCAAAGCCCAACAACCTCATGCCTCATTTCGTACTTTCTCTTTCCAAAATGTGACTCGCCTACTTCAACTGTAACCCCTCCCCCCTCGCCCCCTCCCCAATGATCCCCTATACTTTAAAAATTCCCCGTAGACTTCTCCACAAAATGAAAACCAGTAAACTACAGAGCCACACTCCTGCTTCGTGCATGACATATTTACAAGAATATTGATAGCAGAAATAGCGGGTTAACATATTACTTCTAAATTCAGCCTCGATCTTTCGAACCAGGTTCCCCTGCATATAGATCTCCACATATTGTTTTTTATGCACCTTCACATGTATTCATCGGAAGTTCTTGATGATGGAACCTTTGTCAAAACCAAATAATTTCCACAAACACAGCAATTGGACAATTCTGCAATAACGCCCAATGATTGCAAAAATCTTATAGGTGATTTACGGCCAGTCCTTTTCTCAAAGAGAATTTTCGCTATAAACACAGCTGACTCACCCATAATGAAAAGGAACTGCTGAGAAACCAAGATATTAAAAATCACGAAAACTTTCATCAACAAAAGATGCCGAAAACAAATTACGATATGAAAACAAAACAATGTAGAATCAATTTTTAATATACGCATGTAACGAGGAAATCCAGAGAAATCTTTTAACGTTCATTTATCCCAAACTGCGGCACAAACAAAATAACGTCACACAATACGTCATTGGTCAAAGCCGATGGGTGCAATCGGACACTAGAATTGACCCGACTGCTGAATAGCGGCGAGCGGGAAAGAAGACAATACGGGGCAATTGGCCACCAGAAACCTTTGCCGGCGTCAGCTAAGAAGAAATCCTTATTGTTGAAGAGAGAATTAGCGTGATAGGTTTTTTTCGCAGAGAATGGCTCTTGGCTTTTCCTTTTAGAATTTGAGTTCAGTATCCGAGTATTGTTCAAGTATTGAGCCTCGAGAGAGATTAAGGACGTGATGAGATCGGGTCACAAGTCTGCAACGGGGATAGAATTCAAGTGTGTTCGAAGCAGTTCAAAGTCGTTTAGAAATATATTTTGAGAACATTATCGGCTTGTGTAGAAAATGATTATTTCGCCGATTTTGGTGGAGTGTAGACTCACCACGTATAGGAAAAGTGCGGAGTAATCGAAGTGTGAGATTAGTTTTTCCAATTTGTGATTTGGCCACGTGTTTGTAGGCGAACTGTGTTTCAATATTATTCAGAGATTCTCTGTTGGATAGTGTACATGAGGAGACGAGTTCACGCGAAGTCGTTTAGTTATTTTGTGTTTGAGGATTAAAGTACGCACAAAGAAATAGTAGCGTTGCATTGCATTATTTTGGTTGTATAGGTGTACACAAACAGTGAGAAATACTGACGTACGGATATTTGGTTAGATTTTATTGTGTGACTTCGACGTAAGCGTCGTAATATACTAAATTCTGAAAATCTCGTTGAATGCGCTGAGTATGTAATCTATATTAAAGAGAACGGTTGTCCTAAGTAATAGTTATGTATTGGATACCAATCCTCTTGTCCCTCGAGAACCACTTACTAGGGAACACGCTAATCTCTCTAAAAGACATCATCGAGTGCTGTGTTTTGAGATTTTAATATTAGTGGTTCGCAGAAGTTGACGCCTGAAGTGGCTGAGCTTCGTTTCATCATTTAAAGTTCATATAGCGGAAAAGTGGGGGTAAAATTCAAGTTTATTTGTTTTATTTTCTGAAGTACATTTCCACTTAGCGGGGGTTTTGTTTAGAGAACCAGCACTCGCAAAGTAAAACGCTGAGTTTTAACACTAAACGAATTAATGACAGGAACTAAACAATTAACTGCTTCAAACTGAAGAAGTTCGTAGCCCACTTTTTATTTATTCTTAAACTACTACAAGAAAAATATTCAAAGATTATTTCAAAGCAGACTGATATCTCAAATATATCTTTTCGTATCGTAAATCCAAAGGCCAATTAAATAAAAGACTGGCATATTGGTGAAAGCAAGGTTCAAAGTAATTAAAAGCATTAAGAGAGGGAATAGTATTTGTCAGTTAATAACTTTCAACGAAAAGAAAAATAATTAATCTGTATTTGGACGGGGAAGTTGAGTTTACGTTTAACTGAAAAGTTATTAATTGTAAATGATATGTTATTCCATTTAATACTGAGAGGCTGAGATTGACGAAGTACTTTATTGCAATAAAATGTCAATACAGTCAAGGATATTGTTGTAGCAAGGCACTACTTACAGAGGTTATCGTTGAATGACAACGAAAGATAAACAATATTAGATTATATCTTTGTCTTGTGAACGTATTCTCCAATTTACGTAAAGATTTATAACGTTCACACTGGTTGCTTGTATATACGATTATTCGTTGAAGCTTTAAAAGAGGAGCAACTACAAGAGGCAACGGATCTGTATGACGTATTGAAATGAAATGTCGTGTGGCCTCCAGCTAGGTAGACCGGTCGCGTGGTGCAAGTCTTTTGAGTTGACGCCCCTTCGGCGACTTGCGTGTCGATGGCGATGAGATGATGATGATGATGACAACACGACACGCAGTCTCTGAGCGGAGAAAATCTCCGACTCAGCCAGAAATCGAACCCGGGCCCCTTAGCATGGCTTTCCGTCACGCTGACCACTTTTTTTCAGCTATCGAGGTGGATGTTGACGTACTGATCAGTTACATACGATAGCTGTCGTCGCTGGTACTTACGCCGTTGAGAAAGTGCTTTAGCTACAGATCGCAGTTATTGGTAAAGTAAATATATCTTCCCACTACCCGTAGACTCTAGCATTTAGTATTTTTCTTGTGGTTGATACTAATTAGTGCTAGTTTATCTTTCGAACCTAGTGA
The DNA here is from genome assembly GCF_023864275.1 of Schistocerca cancellata. Lineage (NCBI taxonomy): Eukaryota > Metazoa > Arthropoda > Insecta > Orthoptera > Acrididae > Schistocerca > Schistocerca cancellata. Next base: position 187,929,733 of record NC_064626.1, on the reverse strand, counting down.
ACCCTAATAGTCAGATGCGTGTTTGTGATTAACATCCAGATAGCAACCACTGACCCCGTTATACCACGAAAAGTGTTACTGTGTCCATTCTTTTGTACATAATGATATCATATCGAGCTGTGGTGTGATTTTTAGCGTGAGTAGCTGAATATCAAATCTTACGTGACGTCGTTGTTTTAGTATAGACGATTATTTCAGTTGACATAGATTACGTCGTTGACTGTAGGCAGTCTCTTGTCAGTACAACTTATTGTACAGTTTCGAGAGTGAGCTGCATTGTCCGATGCTGCCTACTATATTGCAGTGCTGTTAGAGCCTGTTCATACGTTGTATCTTCTATGAGTTAGTGATATCTAAAGGGTGGTGCAGAATAAGAGCGTGCGAACGACGCATTTGAGCGTCTCGACCCTGCAGTGGTGGATGGATTGCGATAAACCGGCGCTACGCCGTGCAGTGGTGACATGTTGCTACGGGACTGCGCCGAACAAATGCCTTCTCCGGAGCGGCAAGAGGCGGTACAACGAGCGCAGGCCAAAGTTATATCCATCAAGCGACACCGCCTCGACGGTACAGTAATCAGGACACGGACACTAGATCGGTTTACAGGAGAAATCCCGTAGATGTATCACATTATAAACGAAACAAAAGACGACGAAGAACCCTGGTATGTGTCGTGGACACAGATGATAGCAGACACCTAACATAGCAACAATGCCTTTGTAGAATATTACACTCATCTTTACACTACAGTGGATACCGATACGGTGGCCACTGCCGAAGTTACACATACGATTTTCAGCACCATTGAACCAGATGCGGAAACACAACTGAAGGAGGAGACTGCAGAGGAGGCAGTGATGAAGATTACAGGCAGGGGAATGGTGAACAAATAGCCTGAATCGGGTGGCCTGCCTTTGGTATTTTATAGGACCTTTAGCTATATGATAGAAACCTGATGGACTGTTGCGTGCCGTGAAGTAATGTTTCCTGACGTGCTTTTACCGTCGGGTTTTGTGGAGGGGCTGATTATTGCGATACACCAACTCTCGGGAGGTAGACGGATACGGGACTACGGACCACTGACTATCCTTACATGTGGCTTTAAAATAGTCACCGGACTATTAGCAGCAAACCTCCGAAGAGTATTGCGCCAAGTTATCTTACTCGATCAAACGTCACCCAGAAGGACACTTGGTGAATATAGAGATTTGATAGCTCTAGCATACGAGCCGTCTCCGTGGAGCACAAGCGCTGATAGATTTTGATCGAGCGTATCATAAAGTGAGCCATATCTGTCTTCCAATGTCGTGACACAAAAATACGATTTTCGAAACCATTTGTCACTGTCGTGATGCGGCTACTCCGCAATGCCTCCTCCAAAGTGCTCATCAATGGACGTATTACGAAATCTCTCATCATAGAAAGATCTATCAGACAAGGATATCCCTTATCTACGATATTATATGCACTTGCCGTCGATCCGTTACTTTGCGGCGTTCGCAACCTCTTAACAGAACTGACTTTGAAAGAGTACATATTTCAAAAATGTTTCAAATGGCTCTAAGCACTATGGGGCTTAACATCTGAGGTCATCAGTCCCCTAGACTTAGAACTACTTAAACCTAACTAACCTAAGTACGTCACACACATCCATGCCCGAGGGAGGATTCGAACCTGCGACCGTAGCAGGCGTACGGTTCCGAACTTAAGCGCCTAGATCCGCTCGGCCACAACGGCCAGCCGTACATATTTCAGTGCAAGTCGTATGCGGATGACAGGATGCTAGTAGTGCGAAATGGAAGCGATATGCGTATGGCTTTAGATTGGATCCACAAATACGGAACGGCCACAGGCAGCCACATAAATTTGGACAAGAGTGTAGCGCTGAATACTGGTGTTGGACTAACAGAAGAAAGCTCATGGATACCTTGAAATACCTAGGGATTGTTTTTACCAATGACATACGACGCACAGCACGGTAAAACTATAGGAGACTACTCAAGTCACCCTTGAGTGGCGTCAAAGGGGACATCACTCGAGTGATAAACATGATCCAGCGGGTACATATGTACGTAGACACATAGCTAGTGTCACGAATTCTGCACTTCTATCAAGTACTCCCGATGCCGGTGATGATAGCATCTCGCATACTGGCGGCATTGGGTTCCTTCGTGAGTGCGTCTACTATTTAGATACCACTCCCTTAACCTCTCTCTTGTTAGGGGTGAATTGGGTCTTGTGCATGTTCAATGTCGATCGGCTGTGCTATACATGTCAGCACCAGGTTATAACTCTGGAGACGATGTCAGATAAGCTGACCGAAATCTTAATAAAAGAACTAGCACCAGTTTCGCGAATGGCGCCAATGTTAGTTCAGCACATTTCCCCGTCACTCTACCACATACGCGCTTTTTTGGTCGATTACAGGTAAGTTCAGATGGCTCTGCCGAAAACCAGACTTGCAACGGCGCGTGACATCTGCCGGATGCTAACGACCGGACGACGTAGCAATCCTGTTCAGAGCAAGCATTCACATGTCTGTTGGCATGAAGTAAGACGATCTTTTTTTTTTGTCATCAGTCTACTGACTGGTTTGATGCGGCCCGCCACGAATTCCTTTCCTGTGCTAACCTCTTCATCTCAGAGTAGCACTTGCAACCTACGTCCTCAATTATTTGCTTGACGTATTCCAATCTCTCTCTTCCTCTACAGTTTTTGCCCTCTACAGCTCCCTCTAGTACCATGGAAGTCATTCCAGTGTTTTCCACATATTCCTTTCCTCTCCGATTCTGCGTAGAACCTCCTCATTCCTTACCTTATCAGTCCACCTAATTTTCAACATTCGTCTATAGCACCACATCTCAAATGCTTCGATTCTCTTCTGTTGCGGTTTTCCCACAGTCCATGTTTCAATACCATACAATGCTGTACTCCAAACGTACGTCCTCAGAAATTTCTTCCTCAAATTAAGGCCGGTATTTGATATTAGTAGACTTCTCTTGGCCAGAAATGCCTTTTTTGCCATAGCGAGTCTGCTTTTGATGTCCTCCTTGCTCCGTCCGTCATTGGTTATTTTACTGCCTAGGTAGCAGAATTCTTTAACTTCATTCGTGCCCATCAATCCTGATGTTAAGTTTCTCGCTGTTCTCATTTCTACTACTTCTCATTACCTTCGTCTTTCTCCGATTTACTCTCAAACCATACTGTGTACTCATTAGAATGTCCATTCCGTTCAGAAGATCATTTAATTCTTCTTCACTTTCACTCAGGATAGCAATGTCATCAGCGAATCGTATCATTGATATCTTTTCACCTTGTATTTTAATTCCACTCCTGAACCTTTCTTTTATTTCCATCATTGCTTCCTCGATGTACAGATTGAAGAGTAGGGGCGAAAGGCTACAGCCTTGTCTTACACCCTTCTTAATACGAGCACTTCGGTCTTGATCGTCCACTCTTATTATTCCCTCTTGGTTGTTGTACATATTGTATATGACCCGTCTCCCCCTATAGCTTACCGCTACTTTTTTCAGAATCTAGAACAGCTTGCACCATTTTATATTGGCGAACGCTTTTTCCAGGTCGACAAATCCTATGAAAGTATCTTGATTTTTCTTTAGCCTTGCTTCCATTATTAGCCGTAACGTCAGAATTGCCTCTCTCGTCCCTTTATTTTTCCTAAAGCCAAACTGATCGTCACCTAGCGCATTCTCAATTTTCTTTTCCATTCTTCTGTATATTATTTTTGTAAGCAGCTTCGATGCATGAGCTGTTAAGCTGATTGTGCGATAATTCTCGCACTTGTCAGCTCTTGCCGTCTTCGGAATTGTGTGGATGATGCTTTTCCGAAAGTCAGATGGTATATCGCCAGACTCATATATTCTACACACCAACGTGAATAGTCGTTTTGTTGCCACTTCCCCCAATGATTTTAGAAACGATCAATACACCATATTTCTTTAGACACATAGGCACGTGCAACGTGGTACGTTACAGTTAATGACAGAAATGTCACATGATCTAGACTCCATGCTATTCATATGACGAAATCACCATCGTCTCCTCAGTGCCGAACTGTGGACGACGATGATGGTTGGTTGGTTTGAGAAGTAAGAAGACCAAACTATAGGGTCATCAGTTCCTTGACGACGATGAATACCGCCTCATATGCGGCCCGTCTGTAGACATGTGACGATTGGCGACAAAAACGATAGTTTTCTTTTTTCGACTGGGTAACAGAATATTGGACCGGGGATGGTATTCTTCCCGGACGGGACGTGCTATCCATGTACTAAACCGAATGCAGTAACGTGGCTTCGAGGCTAGACAGTGCTCTATTTGTTCAGAGATGGCCGAAATAATGTTATGGACTTTTGGATGTTTTTACAGGAACGACATCTGAAGATCGTGAACAATCCGAAATATCGACAGCATTTCTCTAACTTCCCATGGAGTGTGTTTCTAGACACCTCGCATAACTGGAACGTCCAGGATAGGGGAAGTTAAATTATCGATGCGATAAAAGAATGAACGGAAGATAAGAATAGGTGAGTACCAAATGCACGCGAGAAGACATGTTGTTGTTGTTATGGTCTTCAGTCCAGAGACTGGTTTGATGCAGCTCTCCATGCTACTCTATCCTGTGCAAGCTTCTTCATCTCCCAGTACCTACTGCAACCTACATCCTTCTGAATCTGCTTAGTGTATTCATCTCTTGGTCTCCCCCTACGATTTTTACCCTCCACGCTGCCCTCCAATACTAAATTGGTGATCCCTTGATGCCTCAGAACATGTCCTACCAACCGATCCCTTCTTCTGGTCAAGTTGTGCCACAAACTTCTCTTCTCCCCAATCCTATTCAATATCTCCTCATTAGTTATGTGATCTACCCATCTAATCTTCAGCATTCTTCTGTAGCACCACATTTCGAAAGCTTCTATTCTCTTCTTATCCAAACTATTTATCGTCCATGTTTCACTTCCATACATGGCTACACTCCATACAAATACTTTCAGTAACGACTTCCTGACACTTAAATCTATACTCGATGTTAACAAATTCCTCTTCTTGAGAAACGCTTTCCTTGCCATTGCCAGTCTACATTTTATATCCTCTCTACTTCGACCATCATCGGTTATTTTACTCCCTAAATAGCAAAACTCCTTTACTACTTTAAGTGTCTCATTTCCTAATCTAATACCCTCAGCATCACCCGACTTAATTCGACTACATTCCATTATCCTCGTTTTGCTTTTGTTGATGTTCATCTTATATCCTCCTTTCAAGACACTGTCCATTCCATTCAACTGCTCTTCCAAGTCCTTTGCTGTCTCTGACAGAATTACAATGTCATCGGCGAACCTCAACGTTTTTACTTCTTCTCCATGAATATTAATACCTACTCCGAATTTTTCTTTTGTTTCCTTTACTGCTTGCTCAATATACAGATTGAATAACATCGGGGAGAGGCTACAACCCTGTCTTACTCCTTTCCCAACCACTGCTTCCCTTTCATGCCCCTCGACTCTTATAACTGCCATCTGGTTTCTGTACAAACTGCAAATAGCCTTTCGCTCCCTGTATTTTACCCCTGCCACCTTCAGAATTTGAAAGAGAGTATTCCAGTTAACGTTGTCAAAAGCTTTCTCTAAGTCTACAAATGCAAGAAACGTAGGTTTGCCTTTTCTTAATCTTTCTTCTAAGATAAGTCGTAAGGTCAGTATTGCCTCACGTGTTCCAACATTTCTACGGAATCCAAACTGATCTTCCCCGAGGTCGGCTTCTACCAGTTTTTCCATTCGTCTATAAAGAATTCGCGTTAGTATTTTGCAGCTGTGACTTATTAAACTGATAGTTCGGTAATTTTCACATCTGTCAACACCTGCTTTCTTTGGGATTGGAATTATTATATTCTTCTTGAAGTCTGAGGGTATTTCGCCTGTCTCATACATCGTGCTCACCAGATGGTAGAGTTTTGTCATGACTGGCTCTCCCGAGGCCATCAGTAGTTCAAATGGAATGTTGTCTACTCCCGGGGCCTTGTTTCGACTCAGGTCTTTCAGTGCTCTGTCAAACTCTTCACGCAGTATCTTATCTCCCATTTCGTCTTCATCTACATCCTCTTCCATTTCCATAATATTGTCCTCAAGTACATCGCCCTTGTATAAACCCTCTATATACTCCTTCCACCTTTCTGCCTTCCCTTCTTTGCTTAGAACTGGGTTGCCATCTGAGCTCTTGATATTCATACAAGTGGTTCTCTTCTCTCCAAAGGTCTCTTTAATTTTCCTGTAGGCAGTATCTATCTTACCCCTAATGAGACAAGCCATCCTTGCATTTGTCCTCTAGCCATCCCTGCTTAGCCATTTTGCACTTCCTGTCGATATCATTTTTGAGACGTTTGTATTCCTTTTTGCCTGCTTCATTTACTGCGTTTTTATATTTTCTCCTTTCATCAATTAAATTCAATAATTCTTCTGTTACCCAAGGATTTCTATTAGCCCTCGTCTTTTTACCTACTTGATCCTCTGCTGCCTTCACTACTTCATCCCTCAGAGCTACCCATTCTTCTTCTACTGTATTTCTTTCCCCAATTCCTGTCAATTGTTCCCTTATGCTCTCCCCGAAACTCTCTACAACCTCTGGTTCTTTCAGTTTATCCAGGTCCCATCTCCTTAAATTCCCACCTTTTTGCAGTTTCTTCAGTTTCAATCTGCAGTTCATAACCAATAGATTGTGGTCAGAATCCACATCTGCCCCTGGAAATGTCTTACAATTTAAAACCTGGTTCCTAAATCTCTGTCTTACCATTATATAATCTATCTGATACCTTTTAGTATCTCCAGGATTCTTCCAGGTATACAACCTTCTTTTATGATTCTTGAACCAAGTGTTGGCTATGATTAAGTTATGCTCTGTGCAAAACTCTACAAGGCGGCTTCCTCTTTCATTCCTTCCCCACAATCCATATTCACCTACTATGTTTCCTTCTCTCCCTTTTCCTACTGACGAATTCCAGTCACCCATGACTATTAAATTTTCGTCTCCCTTCACTACCTGAATAATTTCTTTTATCTCGTCATACATTTCATCTATTTCTTCATCATCTGCAGAGGTAGTTGGCATATAAACTTGTACTACTGTAGTAGGCATGGGCTTTGTGTCTATCTTGGCCACAATAATGCGTTCACTATGCTGTTTGTAGTAGCTAACCCGCACTCCTATTTTTTTATTCATTATTAAACCTACTCCTGCATTACCCTTATTTGATTTTGTATTTATAACCCTGTAATCACCTGACCAAAAGTCTTGTTCCTCCTGCCACTATGATTGACTGATCTGGCCTCTCAACAGATACCCCTCCGTTGTGGTTGAACCTACGGTACGGCCATCTATATCGCTGAGGCACGCAAGCCTCCCCACCAACGGCAAGATCCATGGTTCATGGGGGAGCGAGAAGACATACCTGGATGAAAAGATAGCAGGGAGATTGGGAATCAGATTCTCCATTGTGCTGTGTGTTTCTTTTTTTACGTTATGCGGAAACAGCGTTATGTTTATATGGATTTCAAGCAATACAGGAATATAGTTTGTAGTATGACAATGAAGTGGTTGTTAATGAAATTCAACTTTATTTAACTGTTATATGTGTAACAGGATTTGATTTAAGATGTGAAAGACATTCATTAAAATTTAAGCTTAGATGGAGAAGTATTTTTTTAATATAATTTTATTTTGGTTATAAGTTTCTGCTATATGATTAACTTTCCAAAGAATGATACTTTATTAAAAAATTAGTTTTAGGTCAGTCTGATTTATTTTTATGCTGCTCGGCTTTATTAAACTCCTCCTGCAAACTACAACATAAAGGAAATTCTATTATTTTGTTCCCGTTTAAATGTTGATTTAAATCCATGAAGAAGGAAAATGAAATTTCCTGCAGATGAATACAAATTCTGTCCCTAGTTTAAGTAAAAAAAAAAAAGTGGTTAACGCATTAACTTGAATTTCAGAAGGTCATAGCTTCGAAACTCTTGAAACACAGCGAAAGTTTTCTATTGCTAAATCTAATCAAAAAAATTTTAAACATTATTTTTATTCAGTTAATTGATTTACATGTATTTTTTTATTTAGCCTTTTTTTTGCTATCACGTTTTTATCTGGAATCTGCCAGTATATCTATAATCTACGACAAGTGTCAAGAAGGACTGCTGATGTGTGGTAAATCGCCAGTTCGTGTAGCCAGTGTGATTATATTTTCAGGTAATCAATGATTGACAGCGAAAAATTATATTTTGTTTTTTTTTTTAATGCTGCAATTGAAATTTTTCTATCTTGCTGAGAGAGATTAGCTATAATTGCCATGAACAAAGCGGTCGCCGCCGGGTAGCCGTGTGGTCTGGGACGTCTAGTCACTGCTCGCGCGGTTACCCCCGTCAGAGGTTCGAGTCCTTCCTCGGGCATCGGTGTGTGTGTTGTTCTTAGCGTAAAGTAGTTTAAGTTATATTAATTAATGTGTAAGCCTAGGGATCGATAACCTCAGCAGTTTCGTCCCATAGAACCTTACTACTACTGCTACTACCACCAAAGCGGTCGTGAATTTAGTTCTGTCGCAGATCGTTGACCGCAGTTTTCGGGGATACATTACACACCGCGAGATTGTGGTTAGGCTAGGACACGTGTTTAAATTCGGGGCCAAAAAATGCGTCGTCTGATGTGGTTCAGTGGTTGGTCACTTGGAATCAACATAACATCTCGCATTTCGACCATGCCTCGCGGCTACCGCTTCCTACATTGCTGCTCTTTACACATTAACAGCATTTGTGAAGTGACACGTCATGTTTGTGTTTTGTCTATAACCGAGCGGAAGCCGGCAACCGATGTGGCGACACTGTAGTGGCAAGTGACGCACGTCAGCTATCAACTAATTTTAACTGTACTACAGTGCCGAATGCCGCAGTGTAAAGTTTTCCTGCTTGCACCGCTAAGAACGACGAAGATCTAAAAACGACGAAGATATGGTATTCCTAGTCAAAGTTTCACGTTTTAATGTGTGGCGTAGTCCTATGGAGTGTCACCGAAGTTTGTTCTGTTCAGAGCTGTAAACATGTGACTGGCCCGAATCCTTTAATTGCAGCGCTTGGACACGGGATAAATATTGTAGAGCTTCAAAACAAAATACAAGACGTATCGAACCATTCCATAATTGAAAAATTCACGTCTCCTTGGTTCTAATCACACATCACATGCAAAATTTGTTTTCGTTGCAAATTACCAATATTTTATAAAAGATAGTTAATAAACATTGCTTAAATTAAGAAAACATTGTAAATAACATTTTCTGGACAAAATTAAAAAAAAAAACCAGATGCTCTTAATTTGGGCAATGTCTACTGTTTTACACCACAGATATGGCCTCACATGAGTAAAAGAAATAAGTTTCATAGAAACATGGAAAAGAATAATTATCACACCTCAAAATAGCACCTACATTAAACATCCTCTACCATTTGTAACATATATTTCAATCTCTTCCCTGTAGTTTCTGCCCTCCAGGGTTTACTGAATTACCTAGAAAGTTATTCTGAGCTGTTTCACCACGTGTCCTATCAACCCACCCCTTTTTATAGTCTTTTTGTTTATATTACATTCCTCACCTTTATTCTGCAATATCTCCTCGTTTCTTATCTTGTCTGTCCATATAATTTTTGGTACCCTCTTGCAGCGCAATGTCTCAGACCCCGTCCCTCTTTTATTCCGTTCCTTGGACAGACCATTCTAGTTGCTCCACATGTATATTTCCAATACTTTTTTCTCTCAAATTAAGCCTTTTGCTGCGATAATAGTACACTTCATTCCACGACGATTTCCCTCTTTGTCTGTACTAGCTTGGTTCTTATATCCCCCTTACTTCCACCGTCGTTTTGCTTCTGTGGTAGGCTGTGTTAGTTAATTTTGATGAGGATGAGTATTTACCTAGCTTTATTTTTCTGAAGAATCTTACTGAAATGTGACAGCCTCGTGCAGTTCGTAACATTGATCCCACAGAATTCGATACAGGGCTTACTGCGCTGTGTCGCTTCCATAGTCTTTGAAGTACCTCCCAACACGAAGCTGCGCCCATGAATATGGAGACCCTAATTGAGCGTTAGAGTGTTAACATGCTCCCAGTATGGATTGAACCAATATACTGCACAGTATCCGCAACAGCGAAGCATGTAAACACGAGGCGGAACGACGAGTTCTTAGCAGCACCGTAGCAATCCAGTCGCGTCACTGAGCACACCTTGAGACATTTGAAAAGAATTGACCTCGCGACTAGTAGGGATGGCGATTATCTCTGTGCTATACAAATTTAACCTGACTGTTAAAACCGCTCGAAATAACCAGTTTCAATAATAATCGATTTTCGGTTTTTGTGTGCTGTTATTTGCAGTAGTAAACTTGGAACAAAGATTGGAAAATTCTAATGTAGGTGAAGAAGTAGAAGATCTAGATCGATATGGGGTCGAGGCAGTGACAGAAATCGATCTTAATGTTTCCAGCAAAGCTGGCTTAGATGAGGGAGATGTGCATGACAAAGACGAGAGCGAAAGGTCTCAAGCTGATGATTTCCCTGCTTCGCCACTTTTGGATGGTCTCAATATTTATGGTATCAATATTTCACCCTGAAGAAACCACAAAATAAAAGGTTCAGTTACTAACCCAAGTTTATAATACCTCAATAAATTTATAGATATGTCAGTCAATTGTATCTTCTATTCCAAGAAATACATTTCAGCTAAAATCTTGCACCCTAACAGAGCATACTGATAAAAAGTTTCTTGTTAATCGTAACGGAGGCGTCGAACGTAATTAAGAGTCCCAAAGAACTAGGAGGTAACAGCTGGACAGCCATTTTCAATACGTCTTTGCAACACCTAGAAGCAACACGAGAACAGGTAATAACAATAGGAAAAACAAAGCTACTAAAGCGTACCTAACTTATGCAAATCGGCATATTCACAGAGCAGAACAATTTACGAGTGCGAAATACAACTATATGATGGTTAGACAAATACAAATTTGACTAGGCAGTAATAAGAATAAAGAAACAGCTAAAATTTACTAAAGTTTGAAGCTAGTTCTTTATTCTTATTAGTGCCCAGTCATTTACCAAAGGTATATTAGCCTAGCCATTATTGGCTGTATTTTGCACTCGTTAGTTTTTCTGCTCACTGAATATGTCTATTTGCCTAAGTTAGGTACCGCTTGTACTCTTTAGTTGCTTTGTTTTTCCTACTGCCATTACCTTTTTTGTGTTGCTTCTAGGTGTTGCAATGACGCAGTAAGAGTGGCTACCTGGCTGCCACCTTCTTTGGGACTCTTTATCAAGTTTGGTGCTTCGGTTACGAGTAGGAAACATTTATCGGTGATGTAATGAATCATTGACAGTGGCTCTCTGGCTGTTGCCTCCCAGTTCTGTGGAACTCTCAATTTCGAAGCCTCGGTTACGACTAACAAGAAAATTTTGTCGGTAAGCTCAGCTATGGTACAATATGAAATTAGTTGAAATTTATGCCCTTCACCACTCCTTGGAACACAAACGTGGCCTTGTGTTCCATAGTCCAATCGGTAAATGTCTTCCTCTTGTATTTTTGTTTCATTCATTTATTGTTGCTTTTCCAGACTGTCTGATGATGCCTAAACAAGAGAAAAGCGACACGTATGCAGATTAAATAAACGTATCTTATGCTACCAAAACTGTTTTTCCTGTTCTAAAGAGCTATTACCGTTGATGCAGCAGTGCCACTGCTGTAGTCATTGAGTGCGGTGATTTTAAGTACAAAAATGGTTCAAATGGCTCTGAGCACTATGGGACTTAACATCTGTGGTCATCAGTCCCCTAGAACTTAGAACTACTTAAACCAAACTAACCTAAGGACATCACGCACATCCATGCCCGAGGCAGGATTCGAACCTGCGACCGTAGCAGTCGCGCGGTTCCGGACTGAGCGCCTAGAGATTTTAATTACACTGTGGATGTTTTCTCCTTGAATGATATAGCACGTTTGTTGTGCCTTCTTCCACTTTTAATCTTTTAAAGCAAATGGTGCGTAGTACTTCGTTGCTACCACATTTCGTAAAATACTTACAAATTGGTGAAGATCCCATTCAGCAATACAACCGATGTCCGAGGGAAAATACTATGCAGACGGGTGTAGGGCAAGTCCTGCGAAATGCACGTACAGGGTACGTGTGCTTATACATGCGAACTGTCTAATCGGCCACACCAAAATGCAGGACATACATTTTTATTCTCTGCAGTGCTGTACCAAATCTTAAGTCATATTTTTGTTTCTCCTTTCCAATCGATGACGTTGGTATTAAAATGGCAGTAATTGCTTTTCCCGGTTTCTGTAATAACCCAATATTCGAAAGCAATGGAAATTTTACGAATAAACATTACTCATTTCTTAAAAAAGTTTTATTTAAAAAACAAACGTTTTAGCACTGTGGCTACAGAAAACGGATGGCGGTTTTTCACCCGATTGTTAATAAAAAAAAGTCCCGTTATGACCTAATTAAACAAATACCGGGAAACACCGGTTCAGAAGTAAAATTTCGGTATCGGTATTATGAGGAAGATTTTTGTCATCTCTACTATACTATAATCCGGCAGTCAGCTACTGCCCAGTTTCTAGGTGGTTTGGTTCTTTGAAGACGTACAGCTTTATGTGTTCTGTTAACAAATGGCCTTTCACCGTTTCCAAATACGCGTTACGACTGGGCTATGGAGCACAAGGCCACATTTCTGTTCCAAGGGGTGGTGCAGCGCATAAATTTCAGTTCCCTTCGCAAAGTTTGCTCCGAAAATGATTAAGATGGACCCGTATACACCGACAGCAGCAATTCCTGTCGTTTTGAATCCGATAGTCATTGACTATAACTGACAGGAAAGTTGTATATGACTTGTGGCTACTTGATTATTTACTATACTATACGGTCGAGAAAATCTATTTTGTAACATACCACAACCGTGGCGTTTGGTAAAGGCGTTCAGGTGTTTCCGTTAGTTCGTAATCATTTATATTTATTTTGTCCCTGTACAACGTTTCGCGATGTCTCTTCAAAGAAGTAGTAGAATCGTTTGGCAGTATATTTCAGCTGCTTCTTCGGAGCTCACTTTGGTATCACTCCTTACCGATATTTGAATACAGACTACAGATGAACTATTCTATTTTGGCAACTCTAATAACTGAACAGAAGGCACTGTTGTATTAGTACTGTTTTTGACGATGAGAGTGATTTTGTGTGTGTGTGTATGTGTGTGTGTGTGTGTGTGTGTGTGCGTGTATGTGTGTGTGCGTGTATGTGTGTGTGTTCGTGTATGTGTGTGGGTGTGTGTTTGTGTGTGTGTGTGGGTGGGTGGGTTGGTCTGTGTGTGGTCTGTGTTTGGGAGAGAGAGAGAGACACACACACACAGAGAGAGAGAGAGAGAGAGAGAGAGACAACCATTAAATAATTTTGGCTCTTATTCAAAATGACAATTCTCTGTAAAAATAGTTTTGATTGGTACAGAACGAAAACTATTAAATTATGTACAGTATATTACAAACAAGCAATCTGTGTCCTACATGATGTAATACGCACAGTGGTGCAGTCTTTTCATGTTTTTATCCAATTATGTGCTGTGACCCCACTTTTAGTGTCATCTCGAACACTCACAGATCATTATTGTTACTTCTGTAGCTTTCTTCTCCCTTCAGGACAAGTGAAGTCCAAGTCAACTGTTTCTTGAATTATTGTAGTCACGGTTTTGTTTTGATGTTTATCGCGGCTTGTTCATGAGACTTTGTCTTTTGTGTCTGCAAGAGCCCTTTCATTTCCATGGGACACACACCACTTATGACATCATTTTAGGGGTCTCACGACATCCCTTGTGGACTCAGCTCTTTGATATGACGCCTCAGTAATGGGCGTCGCATTGTTTATTCTGAGTGTGAGTTCCTGCACTTCTTCACAGATGGCACACATACACAGGTATCTCATACAACGTTCACACAATCGCTCTTTCTCTTCCCTTGATGGCTCGTCTTCTTAACAGGCCTGTAACAAGTGTGTATTGTCTCTTTTCTGATGGCATGATACAAGAAGAAATGGCAGAGGAAAAGGAAGACAAAGGTGATTCAATATTAGATCGTAGATTTGAAAGACTTGCGATCAAATAACGCGGAAGTGATAAATGACACTTCTTCGGAGTCCCTGAAATCAGTGGAGGAGTGGCTACCAAACGACTATTCAAGTGTGTAGGAACTCTAAGACAGGTGACAGTGTACTATGCGACTTATGGGTAAATATTATCCACACACAGTCTCGAAGAAAGAAACTGCGGATATGTGTGGAGCTATTGTGCTATCACATTTAACAGCTCATGTATCAAAGTTGTTGACAAGAATAATACACAGAAAAATGGAAAAATTGAGGATATGGTAGATGAAGATCAGTTTGGCTGTAGAAAGATAAAAGAAAATTCTAACGTTGACCTTGATAATGGAAACAAGACATAACACAAATCAGAACACCTTCATAATGCCTACCGACTCAGGAAAAGCGTTCGAAAACGTTAAATGATGCAAGAAGTTCGCAATTCCCAGAAAAATACGTGTAAATTAATGGCAAAGACGGTTAATGTGAAATGTGTACAAGAAACAATAAGGAATAATACGAATAGTAGACCAAGAACAAAGTTATTGGACTGATAACGGTGTAAGATTCGCTGATGACATTGCTATCGTCAGTGGGAACGAAAAAGAATTACGGAACACACTGAACGAAGAGATCAGTACCCTGCACATAGAATGTGGACTATGAGTAAAGCGAAAGAAGTCGTAAGTCACGAGGAACAGCGGAAATGAGATTAGCGATAACCGTAATTCGGGATCACGAAATTAATGAATAATGTTACCTCGGTAGCTAAATAACACGTGGCAGACGAAGATCGGCGGACACATGAAGCAGATCAGCACAGGTGAATATGGTGTTCCTGTCAATGAGATGTCTACTAGTTTAAAAATTGGCCTTAATGTGAGGAAGACATTTTTAAGAATCTGTGTTTGTAGCACAAAATTTTATGGTACGGAATGATGAACTGTGGGATAAACGATAAAGAAGAAAATCGAAGGATCAGAGATGTGGTGCTATAAAAGTGTTTTGAAAATGATGTGCACAGTGTTGACTCCTCATCGCCAAATGCGGGGTCTTGCCCACTCGTCGCGTATAGGGTCCTTAAGGGATGCTGTGTTCCCGGAATGGTAAAGAACAATTCAAGCAAATAACATTAGAACTTTTCTTTAAGTAAAGCAGATTGACAATACTTAACTCTGTATTTAGAACAAGTCTCGCAAGTGATGGGCGACATGCAAAAAGTAGTGTTCTTCGCTATGGACAAAGTCCAAACAAGCGATAGGTATGAATCACCTATAACTGTTCTCGTCGCACTCTCTGCTGTAAGTAGGCTGTTAAGGATTTTATGTTGGTAACGCCACGTAGCGCTCTGTATGAAAATCACTGACTGTGCTGTGTGCAGTCTGTGGCTGGTTGGCATTGTTGCAATATTCACTATTGTAGTGTTCGGCAGTTGGATGTGAACAGCGCGTAGTGTTGCGCAGTTGGAGGTGAGCCGCCAGCAGTGGTGGATGTGGGGAGAGAGATGGCAAAGTTTTGAGAGCTGACGATCTGGACGTGATTCCGTCAGAAAGAGGAAATTTGTAAGATTGGATGGTTCAAATGGTTCAAATGGCTCTGAGCACTATGGGACTTAACATCTATGGTCATCAGTCCCCTAGAACTTAGAACTACTTAAACCTAACTAACCTAAGGACAGCACACAACACCCAGCCTTCACGAGGCAGAGAAAATCCCTGACCTCGCCGGGAATCGAACCCGGGAACCCGGGCGTGGGAAGCGAGAACGCTACCGCACGACCACGATATGCGGGCTGTAAGATTGGATGTTCAAAAATGGTTCAAATGGCTCTGAGCACTATGGGACTCAACATCTTAGGTCATAAGTCCCCTAGAACTTAGAACTACTTAAACCTAACTAACCTAAGGACACCACACACACCCATGCCCGAGGCAGGATTCGAACCTGCGACCGTAGCAGTCCCGCGGTTCCGGACTGCAGCGCCAGAACCGCTAGACCACCGCGGCCGGCAAGATTGGATGTCATGAACTGATATATATGACTTTTGAACGCTATTAAGGTAAATACATTGTTTGTTCTCCATCAAAATCTTTCATTTGCTGACTATGCCTATCAGTAGTTAGTGCCTTCAGTAGTTAGAATCTTTTATTTAACTGGCAGTAGTGGCGCTCACTGTATTGCAGTAGTTCGAGTAACGAAGATTTTTGTGAGGTAAGTGAATCATGAAAGGTATAGGTTATTGTTAGTCAGGGCCATTCTTTTGTGGGGATTTTTGAAAGTCAGATTGCGTTGCGCTAAAAATATTGTGTGTCATTTTAGTGTTGATCAGAATAAGTAAAGAGAGAAATGTCTGAGTGCGTTCAGTTTTGCTCAACTGTTTGAAAATCAAATAACGTAGAGGTTTATCAGCACAGTAATTCATTAATTTTTCTACGGGGATGTTTCACTGCTAGGCCATGCTAATACTCCGTGAATACCGTCCACTAATCTCCGACCGAGGGTGGCAGGATTGGAGCTTATGTTCCCTTCAGCTAGGAGGCACTCCTGTCGTGACATCGTCCTAATCAGCACACAAATGGCCAACGTTGTTTCACGGTCTTCTCTGATCTTGCATACTCATCTTCGTTCTGGATCTTACGGTTACGCCAGAATAGACTGTTAGGACAGTAACTGAAGCTACACGCCAGAATGACAAACAAAAAAACACATGGAAAACACACAAAGGAGAAGCGACAGGACGACACTATGTCAGTTCAGACAGCAGTGCACAATTTCTCTGGTGCTAGAGGGTGCTATAGGAGATGAAATATGCAGTCAAGGGATTAGATTACATAAAACATATAAGTGCTGATCTAAGATGAAAAGGCCAAGAGTGAAGTTGTGATGTGGCACTCAAACCAGTACAAAAAAAAAAGGAACAGATGCAGCACAGACATTTCAGGTGTATATAGCAAAAAAATATGAAATTCGGGATAGGAGCGACGGTGGATGGTACTGCTGGCTGCTTGCGGCCTGTCACGTACTAATATTGTCCATAGACATGCAGACTACAAACAGTAAAAGGTGGTACATATAGATTGTGATCTTTACCATCTTTGTTAGTAATATGAAGGGAGCTGTAATTGCAAACCGTAAGTATCTATCAAAACAAAACCTTTAACGTTGACAGAATGCTATAAGATGAGTGTCTTTTTATCCACAGTAAATGCCAGTAGGTAACAAATTATGTAATAAAGCAGTTGTTGTTTCATGTTTATCTGTGATATGCAGTAATAGAAATTTGTAGAAGCAGTATAATGATGAGAGTTCTGCAACAAAGAGCATATTCGATTAAAAATTCGAGGATGAAACAAAGAATCTAATTTTGCAGTCATCCCCAACCAAAAAATCTCATTTACCTACATAAAAAACCAAATTTTCATAAACCAATTTTAAATACTTTAAATGTAATAAATTTTATTTTTTACAAATAAGAACCAAAACATCTTATTTCCCATATCGAAAATAAACAAAATTCCCGGTTAGATAATTTCAAATGTAATTTAATTTTATTCTTTATAAGTTACGAACATCAACCAAAAAATCAGAAAGGTACATTTAACTGAAAATGTTTTTAACAAATCAAATGTCATTCTGCATAAATACAAACAAAACAAATATGGACAACAAAGTTGAACTATTTAAAAACTTGGAAAACTATAGTAAGGGAAAGTACGGATTGTGTCACAGAATTTTGGAAAATTACTGTGAAGAAAATGGTTATTCAAATGTAACTAAAGAGGATCTGTTCGGGTTTATTCACTATTTGACAGGGAAAGAAATACGTAATGACATAAAGAAGAGAGAACTAAAATATAAAACTATAAAAGAAACTAAATCAATTGTCAAAATATAAAATTTAAATAATTATGAAAAACTTTGTAAACACAAATTAACTGACCTTATTGTAAATTCTGTTGACAATATTAATAACAGTTGTAATGATAACAAATTGAATAAAAAATCTTTAAAAAAACTTCATCAAATTTATAAACTGAAAAAATTTAATTATTTTAAACTATAAAAAAATTAGTTAACTGATCTTATCAAAAATCTGAGGCTAAAATTAATAATGATAACTATTTGAGTAAAAAAAAACTGTAAGTGATCTCCATAAAACTTCCTGGCAGATTAAAACTGTGTGCGACGACCGTGACTCGAACTCGGGACCTTTGCCTTTTGCAGGCAAGTGCTCTACCATCTGAGCTACCGAAGCACGACTCACGGCCGGCCCTCACAGCTTCACTTCTGCCAATATCTCGTCTCCTACCTTCCAAACTTTACAGAAGCTCTCCTGCGAACCTTGCAGAATTAACACTCCTGAAAGAAAGGATAAAACGGAGACATGGCTTAGCCACAGCCTGGGGGATGTTTCCAGAATGAGATTTTCACTCTGCAGCGGAGTGTGCGCTGATATGAAAATTCCTGGCAGAAGTGAAGCTGTGAGGGCCAGCCGTGAGTCGTGCTTCGGTAGCTCAGATGGTAGAGCACTTGCCTGCGAAGGCAAAGGTCCCGAGTTCGAGTCTCGATCGGCGCACACAGTTTTAATCTGCCAGGAAGTTTCATATCAGTGCACACTCCGCTGCAGAGTGAAAATCTCATCCTGGATCTCCATAAAATTCGTAAAACTCTACTTGATAAGCAACAATTAATCAATCTTATTAATTGACATATGAACAAACTTAGTAATAGCGATAGTGAGAAAAACAGTAACAATATTAAGAATTATTTTCAGTAACTTCTCTTAGAGAAATATTAAGGAATTAAACAAAACAATTAACAGAAAAAATTATCAGGTATCAGTTTTCTAGACGATGAAGAGTTTTTGAAATCAACGAATTTATAGAACAGTTTCTGCTTTCAAATCAAGAGTAATAAATTATGAAATTAACAATAATATTACTGATGAACCACAAGAAGTTTTTAATCTGATTAAAGAAGAAATAATCATCAAAATTAAAGGACATTTTAGTTTGAAGAAGAGTAATTGAAGTTAAAATGGAATTTTATTCGAATTTTAAAAGACAAGAAGAAATAGAAGAAAATATTTGTGTAACAACTAACATAGTTTCATTAAGACCATCTGAATAAGAATATTATTATCAATAGCCAACAAATAAACTATTACGTGAAATAGATGAAATGCAAGGGAAGAAATCTAGTTGTCTTTATTTATATATGTAGTTTAGAATAAAATGGCAATAAACTAAATGTAATTTTTGGTTCTTCTTACATTGATTTACCAAATGTAATTAAATATAAAAAAGCTGTAATTAATGTAAAAAATAAAGATAAAAACATATTCTTCATTTGATAAAAACAACTTTATATACATTAAAACATCATGTAGGAAGATAAAAAATAAAGTTATTAGATTATAATTAGACAAAATTTTTCTAAAAGAGAAAATTAATATTCCAGTCCATTCTGAAAAGAAACCAAATATATCAATTAATATTTCTACTTAAGAAAATAATTAAGAATAAAAATTATTTTATGTGCACTTCACCACACACAAAATAAACAAAACATGTCAACCTTCTTTTAATTCATGAAAAAAATTCATATTATCGTTGGATAAAGGATTTATCTGGTTTGATAAAATCATGTGCAACTGTACACATACTGTAAATTTATGCTTATGATCAATGTTTAAGATTTTTTACTTACAAGAAAAATTGGACATTGATGAAAATGATTGTAAACAATGAAAAAAATTAAAAATAGATATACCTGTAGAATGACAAAAAATTGAATTTATAATTTCTAATAATTCATTATAAGTTTCTTCTGTAATTCGTGCAATAAAGGTAATGATGCAATTCCAAGTACTGAAGAAAAATGTATTTCTTTTAGTAAACATTAAAATTTTAAGACACATTTAAATTTGTGGCTTGAAGTATCGATAAATTATCTCCCACTCTTACAAAAGAACAATTTAGAGAAAAAGAGAAATATTTTGGAGGTGAACAGTTAGATTTAATTGTTGAAAACAAGTTTATCCTTACAAATATATGGATTATGAGGCAAAATTATAAGAAACGGAATGAACTTAAAAAGAATGTTTGTATTAAAAAAACAAGGAATTTTTAGGAAAAATGAAAGATCAAAATTGTGGAAAATTGTGAAAATGCATTCGTTTAAGGTAAAAAATGTTTACATATAAAATTGGTGAAAAGGAACGACAAAAACCTAAAGGAGTTAATACATCACTTGTGAAAAATGAAATTACTCTCTATTATTATAAAAGATGTTTAACTGACAAAATAGGACAACATAGAGAAATTCATATGATTACATCAATTTAATATTAATAATATACAGTTGTATGTAATCAAATTATTTTAGATCTGATAATGATGAATGTGTTGTGTTTTAAAATGAAATTAATACATTACAACAGGGTCATTAAAAACTAAATCTATTTAAAATATAAAATGACAAAAAAAATTTGTTACAACATTCTTTCAAAAAAAATTGACAAAGACGTTTTCCATAGAAACATTCTACTTTGGAATAATAATAGCTACTTTGTCAATTTTTTAATATTTCAAACATTATATTTCATCTTTTGAATGATCACAGTTATGAATAGATTTAGCAGAATTTGTAACTTCCTTTCCACAATTTAACCAATAAATGTGTTAATATGCCAATTATGAAGAACTTATCTTTGTCTTTTTCTTTTACAATTTTTGTAACCTGATTTTTAAGAGAAGAAGTATGTCTTGTTATTTTAAATTTTTATGAATTTCTTTTTCTTGATTGCAGACTGGTCAAATATGTTTATTTCTGCTTTCCATTTACTGTAATTCTAGAGAATTAATACAATATTTAAATTTTTTTAACACAAAGGAAGCTGCTTGTGGATGTAAAACGTAATAAACTTACCAACATAAGAAAAAAAAATGTAATACATATCGATGAAAAAGATAAACCCCATTTTGTGCAAATCAAGTTGCTGATATTTTAGGATATGAACATCCAAGCTGTAATTAAAGAATATGTTAAACCAAAAAACCGAAAAACCTATGAAAATTTTTTAACACTGAAATCATTATATTAAAAAATATTCATCCAAATACAAAATTTATTAATGAACCTGGTTTGTACTCTTAGTTATGAAATCCGAATTGCTTTTTGCAGAAAATTTTCAAAATTTTGATTATGTAGAAGTTTCACTCTCAATTAGAAAAATAGGGTGAAAATAAAATAAAAAAAGCAAATGACTGGAAAACTTTAAATAAAATGAAAGGTAGAAGAATTTAAAATGTCTGGGATATAAATTGTAATGCAGTTGGAACAATAAATGAAAGAAATTTTGAAATTAATACATTATTACCTCATGTTGCTCCACAATTAGGTGATCAAAACTAAAAACCAACTTTTGTTTTTCATGATCATCCAACCATGTAAAAAAATTCAGTATATTTATATCACCAAATGGAACAAAATTTAAGAATTGTTTGCTACCGAAATTATTTCGATACTTTGGTTGAGTATCGAACAGAACAATTGTGTGAAGATATGAATCAGCTAGGAAACATTTCATAGTACATAAAACTACATTTCCGAATATGTTCTTATAGACAAATTTTAAATAACATTCAAAAAATTTTCATATACATCTAAAACAGGAAATGTATCAAAACCATCTAACTCAGTCAACTCAGATTTGAAATTCTGAAATGATTTTGACATTGACGTTTTTGTTAACCTTTATTTGAATATATGAATACACTTCTTCTTCTTTAATGAAACAATCTGCTTAATGGACATAATATTCAATTCCAAACATGTTAAATGTTTAATAACTATCGCCATTTATAATAAATCTGTTAACATTTTCAAAAATTACTTTAGTTTTATTTACCCAACTAATTTGTGAATTATCAAAAGTGAGATATTTAATATAAATTTTGTTACAGTTCTTTTTAAATTTTTTCCCCAAGGTAAACATCAGGAAAATTCGTTTTCATTAGTTCTTCTCATAGGAATATCTTTTTACTTGTTTGCAATTTAAATCTTTCTATTTATACGTGATTGGACTGGATTGAGTAACATCCTTTAAATTTGCTTATCCTTACTTTACACCAATTTTATAGTTAGCTTCAGTACATAACAAATCTGTTACATAAACAATTTTCAATAAGACTTTTTTCATTTTGAAAAAACGGTACTTATGCTGGATGTTTGTGGTACGCACCGACTAGGGTGCGCCCAGAACCCTCACAGGCATAGATGTAAAACTCGATCCGCCCAAGGACCATTCTCGGGTAGCACGTGTTGAAGACAGTGTGTTACGCCTTTGAAATATCATGTGAGAACTACGCGAACATCTGGTATAAATCCCATTTTTTCAAAATGTCAACAAATTGCAGGGAAAACCTGAGCACTTACAAAATTTTTTCAGTTTATTTATTTACATCTTTTGGTTGTATTTCTACTGCTAGATGGTTTATGTTATTGTATTCATCAACAAATTTCGAAAGTAAGTCAACCGATTTATAATTTCCCTGAACAGCAAATTTCTTTAACATCTTTTCTTTCAATGTTCTATTAAATTGTTCACGAGCAGTTGCTTTTAATTTACTAAAAGTTACAAAATTTTTAAAGTAAAATGTTTTCATTATTCTTGAAGTTCCTTATTATAGAATTCTTAGCTATTATTTGTTTGCAAATTTTTGGTATTTTTGACACAAACAATTTTTCGAAGACTCAACTATAGTTTTACTTGGTTTGTCTTTAACTTAATTTGCCCAAGCAAACATTTTCAATCTTTTCTGTATATTTAGTTTAATTAATTTTACTTGTCATATCTGATGAAATAAAACCATATGGATCCTTATTCCAAAATTACTGCATAATTCTTTTAATTCATGAGAATTTAGATCTCCACCAACAAATTCATGATAAAATGATTTAAATTTATATAACCTTTTCTAAAAATTTATAAAAAATTGAAATTACAATGAACAGATTGTTTAGGAATTTTAAATATGTTTGACATAATTGAAAACAGTTTATTGCTTTATGACTTCCTCTAATAAAATATTCTCAAAGTTTATCTCGATTTTCAAGAATGAAATCATCAAGCACTACATTTCAGTTATCTTAAGATTCATCTAATGGAATAATTTCATCATTTTTTCAATAAAAACTGACAATTTTTTTATTATTTTACTTTTAATTTTTTCATATTTTTTCATAAATTCATGGTACTTCGTTTTATCTAAGGATCTGGAATAAACATACCAATGATTATTTTTTTCCAGTTTAGGTATCCTGATGCTAAAATATAATTACCAATCATTAATGTAGTTTTTCACAGCTATTTGGTACAAAGACTGCACACTAAATAGAAACTGGTAAAAGTTACCCAAGTAAATTTTCGGTTTCTTCTCTGGAATTATTAATTTCGGTTCCCAATCTGTAATTTGTTTTTTTGTGAATTTAAATGATTACATTATTTCAGTTGACTGGTAATTTTCTGTTCAGGAAAAGCGATTAACTGTTCCAATAACAGAAACTCATTAAAAGGTTTCACTAGTTGGTTTTTGTTAATAGAATTTCCTTTTTGTCGATATAGTTTGAAACATTTGAAAAATTTATTCATTCAAAAAATTCAAATATTCGTATTAAAGCAGAAATTTTTTTAAATAGCATTGATATCGAAAGTGATAAAAAATGTAGATGGATATAAAAAAGTAATATTGCATGTTTTTACGATTTAATAATGAAATTATTGAACCTAATAAGACAACTGGTGCCAAAGCTCCTCCTAAAGTTATTCCAGTTGAATTAATTAAAGCAAATATGAATTTGCCTGGTGGAACGTTTGCTAAACTGATAATTTTCATCAAAAAAATAACATTTTTGCGTCATTTTAAGTTCATACTGTATTTGTTGGTCCGCTAATTTATGAACCACATCATTCTAGAAAAATTCCAAATTTTTGATAATATTAAGAATTTATAAATAACTATCACTGATGAAAAAGATAGTTTAATTGACTTTAATGGTTCAAACAAATTAATAAATGTTTCCTTCATGATTAATGAACCATAGTGATAGTTGCCAATTTTACTCATTTCCCATAAACAAGAAAATAAAAAATAATTGAAACCTTCCTAACAAGATAAACTGAAATTGCCAATCGATTGATTCACACAATTTTTTCAAAACAACATATATCTTTTGATGTTATTCACAATGATGGAACTGATTATTCTGCACATGATGGTATATCAAATATTTAACTAATTGGTAATTAGGATTAAAATTATTCAGTGTTATTACCATTAAAAGAGGAAACAAAATTTTATCAGCACCTATTCTTTTTTCTTCAATTCATATTTGACTAATTTCTTCCCTTTTGAGTGAATTAATTATGGAAAGATACATTCCTAACAATAGTAAAATTAAAACTAAAGGTAATGAAGTACTTTATCAATTAGAATTATTTGGTGGACTTTTGAAGATTATATAGGAATTATGTATGAAGGTGATTTACCTGTTATTCCTACTTGGAGTTCGAGAACAGATCAATAAGATTCTATTTTTCATTTGACAACAGAAAATGATTATCTGCACTTGCAAAAGAAGGTAAAATTATTGATAAAAGTATGGATATTCGTGTTCCTGTTATTGTATACGAAACAGAATATTGTTGTTGTAGTCTTCAGTCCAGAGACTGGTTTGATGCAGCTCTCGTTGTCCAAATGTTCAAATGTGTGTGAAATCTTATGGGACTTAACTCCTAAGGTCATCAGTCCCTAAGCGTACAAACTTCTTAACCGAAATTATCCTAAGGACAAACACACACACCCATGCCTGAGGGAGGCCTCGAACCTCTACAGGGTCCAGCCACACAAGCTCTCCATGCTTCTCTATCCTGTGCCGGCGTCTTCATCTCCCAGTACCTACTGCACCCTACATCCTTTTGAATCTGTTTAGTGTATGCATCTCTTGGTCTCCTTCTACGATTTTTACCCTCCATGGTGCCCTCCAGTATTAAATTGGTGATCCATTTATGCCTCAGAATATGCCCCACCAACCGATCCCTTTCTCTAGTCAAGTTGTCTCATAAATTTCTCATCACTCCAATGCCATTCAATACCTCCTCATTAGTTATGTGATCTACCCATCTAATCTTCAGCATTGTTCTGAAGCACTACGTTTCTAAAGCTTCTATTTTCTTCTTGTCTAAGCTATTTATCGTTCACATTTCACTTCCATACATGGCTACACTACATACAAATAATTTCAGAAACGACAGCCTGACACTTAAATCTATACTCGATGTTAACAACAAATTTCTCTTCTTCAGGAACGCTTTCCTTGCCATTGCCAGTCTACATTTTATATCCTATCTACTTCGACCATTATCAGTTAATTGACTCCCCAAATAGCAAAACTCCTTTACAACTTTTAGCATCTCATTTCCTAATCTAATTCCTGCAGCATCACCAGACTTAATTCGACTACATTCCATCATCCTCGTTTTGCTTTTGTTGGTGTTCATCTTATATGCTCCTTTCACGACACTATCCACTCTGTTGAACTTCTCTTTCAAGTCCTTTGCTGTCTCTAACAGAATTGCAATGTCATTGACGAACCTCAAAGTTTTTATTTCTTCTCCATGGATTATATTTCCTTTACTGCTTGCTCTATACAAAGATTGAGTAACATCAGGGATAGGCAACAACCCTGCCTCATTTCCTTCCCAACCACTGCTTCCCTTTCATGCCCCTCCACTCTTATAACTGCCATCTGGTTTCTGTACAAATTGTAAATAGCCTTTTGCTCCCTGTATTTTACCCCTGCCACCTTTAGAATTCGAAAGAGAGTATTCCAGTCAACATTGTCAAAAGGTTTCTCTAAGTCTACAAATGCTAGAAACGTAGGTTTGCCTTTCCTTAATATATTTCAAAGATAAGTCATAGGGTCAGTACTGCCTCGCATGTTCCAACATTTCTATGGAATCCAAACTGATCCTCCCCAAGGTCGGCTTGTACCAATTTTCTATTCGTCTGTAAAGATTTCGTGTTAGTGCTTTGCAGCCGTGGCATATTAAACTGATAGTTCGGAAATTTTCACATCTGTCAACACCTGCTTTCTTTGGGATTGGAATTATTATATTCTTCTTGAGGTCTGAGGGCATTTCTCCTGTCTCATACATCTTGATCACTAGATGGTAGAGTTTTGTTAGGTCTGCCTCGCCCAAGGCTGTCAGTAGTTCTAACTGAATGTTGTCTGCTCACAGGGTCTTGTTTCGACTTAGGTCTTTCAGTGCTATGTCAAACTCTTCACACAGTATCATATCTCCTATTTCATCTTCATCTACGTTCTCTTCCATTTCCATAAAATTGTCCTCAAGAACATCGCCCTTCTTTAGAACCTCTATATACTCTTTCAACCTTTCTGCTTTCTCTTCTTTCCTTACAACTAGGTTTTCATCTGTGCACTTGATATTCATGCAAGTGTTTCTCTTTTCTCCAAAGGTATCTTTAATTTTCCTATAGGCAGTATCTACCTTACCCCTAGTGATATGCGCCTCTACATCCTTACATTTGTCGTCTAGCCATCCCTCCTTAGCCATTTTGCTCTTCCTGTCGATCTCATTTTTGAGATTCGTTTTTGCCTGCTTCATTTACTGCATTTTTATATTTTCTCCTTTCATCAATTAAATTCAATATTTCTTCTGTTACCCAAGGATTTCTACTATCCCTCGTCTTTTTACCTACTTGATCCTCTGCTGCCTTCACTACTTCATCCCTCAGAGCTACCCATTCTTCTTGTACTGTACTTCTTTGCCCCACTCCTGTCAATTGTTCCCTTATTCTCTCCCTGAAGCTCTCTACAACCTCTGGTTCTTTCAGTTAATTCAAGTCCCATCTCCTCAAATTCCCACCTTTTTGCAGTTTCTTGTGTTTTAAAGTTCATAGCAATAGATAGTGGTCAGAGTCCACATCTGCCCCTGTAATTGTTTCACAATTTAAAACCTGGTTCCTGAATCTTGTCTTAACTATTATGTAATCTATCTGAGGCCTTCCAGTATGTCCAGGCTTTTTTCATGTATACAACCTTCTTTTATGATTATGATTATGATTAAGTTATGCTCTGTGCAAAATTCTACCAGGCAGCTTCCTTTTTTATTCCTTACTACCATTCAGTATTCACCTATTACGTTTACTTCTCTTCCTTTTCCTAGTATCGAGTACCAATCACCCACGACTACTAAATTTTCGGCTGTCTTCACTATCTGAATAATTTCTTTTATCTCATCATACATTTCATCAATACCTTCGTCATCTGCGGAGCTAGTTGGCATATAAACTTGCACTACTGTGGTAGGTGTGGGCTTCGTATTTATCTTGGCCACAATAATGTGTTCACTATGCTGTTCGTAGTAGCTTACCCGCATTCCCATGTTTCTGTTCATTATTAAACCTACTCCTGCATTACCCCTATTTGATTTGATATCTGTAACCCTGTATTCACCTGACCAGAAGTCTTGTTCCTCCTGCCACTGAACTTCACTAATTCCCACTATATCGAACTTTAAGCTATCCATTTCCCTTTTTAAATATTGTAATCTACCTGCCCAATTAAGGGATCTGACATATGCTCCGATCCATAGAATGCCAGTTTTCTTTCTCCTGATAACAACATCCTCCTGAGTTGTCCCCACCCAGAGATCCATATGGGGGACTATTTTACCTCCAGAATATTTTACCCCAGAGGAGGATGCCATCATGATTTAAGCTTGAAGCAAAGCTGCATGCCCTTGGGAAAAATTATGGCTGTAGTTTCCTCTTGCTTTCAGCCATTTGCAGTACCATCACAGCAAGTCCATTTTGGTTAGTGTTTCAAGGCCAGATCAGTCAATCATTCGGACCGTTGCCCCTTCTACTACTGAAAAAGCTGCTGCCCTTCTTCAGGAACCACACGTTTGTCTGGCCTCTCAACAGATACCACTCCATTGGTGTTGCACCTATGGTAAGGTTACCTGTATTGCTGAGGCACACAAGCCTCCCCACCAGTGGCAAGTTCTATGGTTCATGTGAGGAGGATGAAATAGAATATTCACCTGAATTGGAAAGAGAAAGATTTTTAAAATCCAAGTATACCAATTTCCTTCCTCAAACTTCAAACAATTTATTTTGTTGTTTTAAAGGGAAAATGAAATTTTGATCTGGTTATTACCAATTATTTTAACTCTACGGAATTTGATGTTCTTCATTTTATTAATGTTGTTTTCCAAACTAGTGGAATAAATTATCAATTACTTTACTCTTCTTTATTTGAGCATGTTAATTTGCAAAAATCTGTGTTAAAGGGGGAAGAAATTCTTTTCAGAGGAATTATGGAATTTTGATCCACTGAATAGCTTCTTAAAAGCCTTTGATTCTTTTAGTGATTTTAAATGAATAACACAATTAAATAATGATGCAAATGTAAGTCCATTCAGTTTCACTGAAAATTATCTTATTTGTGTAACTAATATGTCTAGATGTATGAGTGAATTATCTACCCAGAAAACAACAATGAAATTATGTGCATTCTTCAATGAACACTTCCAAATAATACAATTAATTATGTTATTATGTATAATGAAAATAATATTAACTAATGTTTGAGAATACAGAATGATGAGTGAACATTTATAGTTATATAAGTGTACAAAAAATTAGAAAAATTTCAATTTCTTGTTTTCATTTCCATTTGAAATTTTTCAGGAAACTAGACGTGATAAAAAATGGAACCTTTAACTCCTTCAATATTTTAATTTGTTGAATTTTTTTCTATATAATTCAAGATGCCCACAAACAGCAGCATTGAAAATCTATTAGGTGAACTTGACAATTATGATTATGGTTATTTAGAAGAGTTCATTAATTCATCAGAACTTAAAAACATAAATCTTATATTATTTCAGATGCCTTACTTTTTCCAACGAAATTTGAAGAAAAACATTTTATTCGTGTTAGATGGTAAATATAAAATTACTCTTCCAGATCGATATACTAAAATGTTTGCAAATGTTGATTATAAATTGGATAAAATTATAAATTTACATTTTATCAAGCTAAAATTGTAGAAAAGATCGAGCTATTCATGTTATTAAATTTGAATTAATTTAAATATTTTTCTTTTTCTTTTAAATAAAGTAAGATTACCTTTACTATAATTTTCCAAGTTCTTAAATAATTCAGGTTTGGTGATCATTTTTTGTGGTAATTATATAGAATGTAGTTTCTCTGTTATAAGAAAATGAGATTTTTTGATTGGAAAAAATTGGAAAATTAGATTTTTGGTTTGCAGCCTGTAATTTTTATTCAACAATGCTCTTTGGTCCAGAACATACTACATACTACATGTAGACATAGCAATCTGCAGTGAGATTTTTATTACACAGACAGGTATTTTCAAAATCTGTTATGTGTAAGCATGTGATAGTGATATAAATGAGTATATATAACGGCCTACAGTGTGCGTTTTCTGGAACAGCTTCGAAATGAAGCACAGTGAAGATAACTTACTGCAGCCTGACATGTAAATCATTGGTCCCCCTGAAGAATATACTGGAAGAACCCTCAAAACGCATCGTGGAACAAAATGGAAGTGACTGGCACAGAAAATAGTTGTAACTTTCATTTATTTTATTTAATCAGAAAGGTAAATATTTTTCAACAAACTAGCATTAGAAACGTGTGTGTCCTCTTTAATTAAAGTAAAATAATATGGTTTAGAGAGGTGCAGTGGACATAAAAACACCACTTCTCCATAGCCCTAGCAGTCTGCCACATCAAGTTACATACAACATGTTTTACGTACTGTATACAGCATGGTGAGCACGTCATACTTCAAAAGCAATTTAAACCAGCGACAGCTGGCCCATACCACCAGACTCGCTGAAATGGCCGTCACATGGTGAAAACGTCCGCCGCTCGTGGTCTCGCGGTAGCGTTCTCGCTTCCCAAGCACGGGGTCCCAGGTTCGATTCCCGGTGGGGTCAGGGATTTTCACCTGCCTCGAGATGACTGGGTGTTTGTGTTGTCCTCATCATTTCATCATCATCCAGGAAAGTGGCGAAATTGGACTGAGCAAAGATTGGGTAATTGTACGGGCGCTGATAACCACACAGTTGAGCGCCCCACAAACCAAACATCATCATCATCACATGGTGAAAACTAGTTAATGTGCAGAATTAGGCCTATGCTCAACACTTTTAGAGTGTGCATTTTTCTTCAGTGTTCTACAAACTGCATAAATACACATCTGGTTGGTTAATCCATTTCTTTTTGCTCAGACAAAAGAAAGAAAGAAAGGGAAAGAGAGAGAGAGAAAGAGAGAGAAAGAGAGAGAGAGAAAGAAATGGCAAGTGACAGAGTGGGAGAGAGATAGAAACAGAGAGAAGTGGAAGATAAAGAAGTAGAATGTTATAACCCAGTAAGAAAATTTTACTCTCCCCTTTCCTAATTTGTCGCATAACAGAAGGCTGTAGAATTGTATTCGTCATCGTCATATGGACCAGACAATTGTTATGAGATACTGTTGAGTCCTAAAACAGTCCCCTATGGTTCTCATAACCAGCTTCCATTAGATTTATGGTTGTTATGTTCTAGCAAGATATCTCAACACAATACTGTGTTTGCCTACCTCGACGGAGCAGATGTTCGAAGGCAAAACACGTTTCGCAGGTGTCTCTCCGAAAAATTTCTGACTCTGAATTATCAAGAGAATGGCACGTCAATATTCCAGATTAAGAAACGGTGTATGTGCATGTATGATCCAAGCTCAATCCGACTCCAGGCATAGTCAGGTTATGGCTGTTGTTGCAGGCAGAGATTGCAGCACTACGCACAAGTGTAGCACACTGTTCACACCCAAATCTCCTACAAAGGGAATCATGTGTTCCTCCTATTATTCTGCACACTTACAGTAAGGATGAAATAGATAAAGTGAAGCAACAAATTGATAGGATACTAAGATATTTGACAGTAATATATTTGTTCTAGGGGTATTTATTGATACTTTTGTGTGGTGTACAACCTCAGAAATGGTGAAAATTTGTTAGTGAGAGAGGAGATAAGGCTTTACAGTTTCCGAAAAGTAGGGCAAGGTGGTCACTCTTAACTTCTTCAGTGTATGTGACCGCATTGTCAACATTTTGAAGCCAGCCGTTGTGGCCGAGCGGCTCTAGGCGCTTCAGTCAGGAACCGCGCTGCTGCTATGGTCGCAGGTTCGAATTCTGGCTCGGGCATGGCTGTGTGTGATTCCCTTAGGTTGGTAAGATTTAAGTAGTTCTACGGGACTGATGACCTCAGATGTTAAGTCCCATAGTGCTTAGAGCCATTTTTTTTTAAGATTTAATATGTATCCAGCGCTCTAGCCACTGTCGCAAATGGTTCTCCTCACGCTGTTTTGCTTTCTAAGCGAGCAAGAAAAAATATTCTGAGGAAGGCAATCTTGGAGGAACTTCATTGACAATGCGGTCACATACCCTGAAGATTTTCATGAACGTTTACAACTTCTCTTTAAATCCAGTTAGAGTCATTGAATTTACCGTGTTTTTGTTAGGTCACTTTCTTGTCTGGCGGTGTGTTCGGCACAATTTTGGAATTTTGTTTTAAACTAACTTCCCTGTGAGCTAGAGACTTGAAACTTTCAACATAACTCAGAACTGGATGGTAATGCATAATTAACCTCATAAAAATGTTTGAAAGCGATTAAAAAATTTTGCACACGCAAGACTAATAAGTAGGAAAAATTATTATTTGAACAGAAATCAGTTTTTAATGTCACTTTTTAAAATGAGATTAAAAATGTAAAATAATTTTTCCTACCCCTATACCGACTCCGAACCCCATGCAGAAATTCTTTTTATTCTGTATGCTTAAGAGGCATGAACTATTCCTGCATCAGTTATGTACTGCTTGCGTCACGCGCTTTCCGTTTTAAATGTGAATAGTACTTTCGTAAGAATTAAATGTTTACATTCACAGATTTTCAGAACTACCAGTATGGGGTTAGGAATGTGTATGAAGCTAGGGAAAATTGTTTTCCACTTCTTCAACTGATTTAAATATGTGGTATATTATAGACTGGCTTTTATTTAAAATATTTTGGTGCGTCGTTGGAACGTAGGAGTACGTGCGCCGGCTGTAGCGGCGCCACTGTGCTCTTTTTTCCTGCCTGGTGAACTGGAGGGGGGGCCCGAGGTGGGGGCACGAGCAGCGGCCTGCCTGCCACTTGTTGCGGGTCGCTCGCTGAGAGGCCCCGGCTGAGCTCCACATCGGCAGACGCGATTATCGCAGCCCGGCTGTGAAACACGGCGCACTGGACGCCTGCGCTGAAATTTCCGGCCCCGCCTGTGTCCGGCGCCTGCCGGCGCGCTCGCAGCTGCGCCGTTTGATTGTCTGCGGAAATAAGCAATCAGAGCGCTCGAAAGCCCGTGCTCGACTCGTTTTATTTGCTTTCCACAGGTGACGCCGTTTTTAGTCCCGCTTACTCTCAAAAGCTGAAAGCACGGAGAGCAAGTGGGCATGACGTCTGCACCGCGGCTTATGTACATTGCAAGCGAGCACGTCAGCAAAACACGGTGCACGGTTTTGCATCACGCTGAAATTTCACCTTAGTATAACAGCGTTTCCCCGTCATAGCTTCCAACAAAGAGCCTGAAAAGCAGTTTGATACGGATTATTAACAGTGACACTTTTATGCGAATTTTTTGATGTAGCTATAACGAACTATTTTGTTACTCCACCGCCACACGTTTTATGGATAATTTGTTGTATTACTCATGTACAATTCACTTTATGATGGAGGAAATGAAATTTGGAAAATGAAATGGTTCAAATGGCTCTGAGCACTATGGGACTCAACTGCGGAGGTCATTAGTCCCCTAGAACTTAGAACTAGTTAAACCTAACTAACCTAAGGACATCACAAACATCCATGCCCGAGGCAGGATTCGAACCTGCGACCGTAGCGGTCTTGCGGTTCCAGACTGCAGCACCTTTAACCGCACGGCCACTTCGGCCGGCTTGGAAAATGAGGCACTGAAAGTTATAGGCGAGAGAATTTTATTTATTTGAACTGACGATGCGTTGGTGAAGAGGATGAGCCGAAACATTACGACCACTGCCCACTACGATGGTAGGGATGGGGAAAACCGACAGGTGAAACTGACACCGGCGTTCCAGTTCTGATTAACCCATATTATTCGGGATCTGTTTGGTGCGTTTATGAAAGGTGTTTTATTTTTTACTAATAACCGAGCAAAAAGCCGAAATATCAATTACCCATGGCAGCAATTCAAAAATTTTTCGTTTTTAAATAAACCTTTCTTTTTTTAAAACTAATTTTAATTCATAACATTTGCATTGCTTTCAATTATTGCATTATTACGGGAAATGGGAAAAACGATCAGTGATAGTTTCATAACTGTGTCAACAGGAAAGAGCAGAAAACTCATGACATATTAATTGGTACAGCATTGCTGCGACAGTAATGTCTCTGTCGACATGTTATGGTATGCGTGTACGTGCAGTGTGGAAGACTTGACCCTATTTGGTCCATACGGTGGTTTATCGCTGTCATCGCCGGACATCCCTTGTGTTGCAGAACGGCACCAACGCTAGTCTGGAAATCTTTTTACGAAGTGACGTACTAAAGAAGATTAAGGATTTCTTTGCCTTTTCTGTTAAATAACAAAAAAGAAAGAAAATAATGGCAACAGTAGTAAACTAAAAACTTGAAAACAATTCATTCACATTATACAATAAACACATGATGTAAGTCATATGCCCCCTGTGTCTACATAATGTGACCGTATCTGCTTGCAGCCCTCGAAAAAAAAGACAAATTAACACGAAACATACAGTTCTTCAAACTCAGTTTTCGCCCCTTAGCACTGACTACTCTTAAAGCTGAAACAGTGGTAGGAATCCCGAATGCAGCATGATTTCTAAGTAGTTTCAAAAAACTTTGAATCAGTAGGAGAACACTGGTGATTGGTTTTGAAGTGTTCAACCACTTACCAATTTTCGCGAGAAGCAGTGAATGGTAGAGTTTTATCTTATTTGCCTATTTCATTTAATATTTTTATTGTATCTCGAAATTGGGAGACTAAAAATTCTTTGAATTTTTGTGCAGTTCCTACTTTTACTGGATATAATAGGAATAAAAAACCTGAAATCGGTTATTCTTAGCGGTTTGAACAATAACATTAAACTGCCGTGGAAGAAAACAACATAATCGAAACGCGATTGTTACAGCGATAACCGCCGTCCCTACGACAGAGCCAATATCACCTGCTGGCGTTGCGGGCACGTCACGTGGTAAGGAGCAGAGACGAATGGGGAATCGTTATAGCGACGATACGGGCTGCAAACGAGGAAATTTGCAGAACTGCAGGGACTCCTCATGTCCATGCCATGCAGAATCGTTGTTGTATTTCGGTCGAAAAGTAGGGCAGTACGTCATTGAGCAGGTGCGAATAATATTTTAAATCATCAGTGTAAATATACAGTGGCAATAGCGAAAAATGCTTTCCTAGAAAACGATAATACGCTTACATCAAAATAGCATTAAGGAACACCATCTTGCCGAATATAGGCATTATGAGAACAGTGGGATTATCGGCTTGAAGTCGCTGTTACGGATCTTCTTCCTTTCCTGCTGTGAACTCGTTTTGCACTCGTTTCTGCAGTTAAACACCGTCCGAACAAGGATGGAAAGGCCCAGCGGAACTGACCGACCGCCGTACCATCCTCAGCCGATAGGCATCACTGAACGCGAATATGCAGGGGCATATGGGTCAGCACACCTACCTGCCGGCTGTTGTCAGTTTTCCGGACCGGAGCCGCTGCTTCTCACTCAACTGACTCCTTATGTGGCATCACAAGGGCTGAGTGCATATCGTTTGTCAACAGCACTCGGCAGGCCCGGGCGGTCACACATCCAGGTGATAGCCTAGCCCAAAAGCACTTAACTTTGGTAATCTGACGAGAACCGGCGTTACCACTGCTGCAATGCCATTGATCTATTCTGTGTAATAAGATAAACAAAACATTTTGATTCAAAATTCGGTAAACTAACGACAGATGTTTCTTTTTGACCTTCATAAGAAAAATACAGAGTGACCATAATTAAAGTTCCAGATGTAGATACAGAACCACCGCTCAGAACGACGTCAAATTTGAACAGCATGTTATTATTGCAGGGAGAAACGCCGTGAAACAAAAAAAAAAAATTAAAGGAGAATTTGACCAATAGATGTAAGCGTCGGAACATCCACTCCAAGAGACGTGCAACATACGGCTGTTCCTCAGTTTGCGTCAGAGCTGCCCAACATACCTGTCTCCGTGACAGATCCCGCGCTGATGGTAAAACTCCTCGACAAGAACGTTGACTATGCGCCAGTAGCCCTACAGGACTTCCACACACTCAAGGGTATGAAAAAAGGCGTTGGTCCCATGTCTGCTAAGGGTCTGGAGAAAATTTTTCCAAACTTCTGGGGGAAAGAAAAACAGATTCTTTTGAAGTGCAGTGTGAAAGAGCGAGCAAAGCAGTTGATCCGACGTCTGTCGAAGGCGTGGCCACAGCGCTGCAGGAGGCGTCGAGCGGTCGTGTGCAAACATGCACTGCACGGGGAACTGTCCGAACGTTGAACATGCCTGCGAGTACGGTGCATAAAATCCAACGAAACATGCTCCAATGCGACTCATACAAAATAAACCATGTTCAGAAATTTGCTGAATATGGACAACATAAAAGCCGCACGGTTTTCATGCGGTACCACTTCATTCTACAAAGGAGAATGTATGGTGCGGGTCGACGGCATCATTTATCATAGGACCGTATTTTTTCGAGGCGCTATCCTGCTGGTCCTGTTACCTGGTATACGTCATGAGAGTCTTTTTCGCGCCAATTTCGACCCTACCGCTCAACATCGTGGTTATATTGGTAGGATTATTTTTATGCAAGATGGTGCTCCTCCACACATTGCACAACCAGTGGAGAGGCTGCTGCAGAGGTATTTCGGAAATTCTAGAATTATCTTGCCGCCATTTTCCTTCAACCTGGGCGACTAGATCGGCAGATCTTAATCCGTGTAACTTCTGGCTGGCCGGCCGGGGTGGCCGAGTGGTTCTAGGCGTTCCAGACTGGAACCGCGCGACCGCTACGGTCGCAGGTTCTAATCCTACCTCAGGCATGGATGTGTATAATATCCTTAGGTTAGATAGAACTACTTAAAGTTCTAGGGGACTGATGACCTCAGATGTTGTTCCATAGTGCTGAGAGCCATTTGAACCATTTGAATATCAGGCTGAATGATGCTCCAGTTACGAACGTTGGTGAATTGAAGGCACGCATTGCGCGAAGGATTCTGAACCTGATCCCCGATACACTCAAATCTGTTGTGGAACATCTGTTCCTCGATTTCAAATTGTGGTGGAAAACAGTTGACAGCCTACTGAATAGGTCTTGCGGCCAATCTCTCGACGATTAGAAACTGATATCATTTTTGGTTCTATTCAGTTTTTCGGCCCAAGATAAGTAAAAACCGATATCATTTTCCTTTTTATGCGGTTTTTGACCTCAGGACAACTGAAAACAGATTATTCACATTCGATGCGGTACCACATTGCGGGTGGATTGGATTACCTCACTACCAGTGCCACAACTGGTATTACAATTGCGAAAAACTTAAAGTTGAAGGAACACACAGAAAATGTTGTGGGGAAGGCTAACCAAAGACTGCGTTTTATTCGCTGGACACTCACAAAATGTAACAGACCTACTAAGGACACCGCCTACACTACGCTTGTCCGTACTCTTCTAGAATACTGCTGCGCGGTGTGGGATCCTTACCAGATAGGACTGACGGAGTACATCGAAAAAATTCAAAGAAAGGCAGCATGTTTTATATTATCGCGAAATATTGGAGAGAGTGTCACAGAAATGGTACAGGATTTAGGCTGGACATCATTAAAAGAAAGGCGTTTTTCGTTGCGACGGAATCTTCTCACGAAATCCCAAACACCAATTTTCTCCTCAGAATGCGAAAATATTTCGTTGACACCGACCTATATATGGAGGAACGATCACCACGATGAAATAAGGGAAATCAGAGCTCGTACGGAAAGATTTAGGTGTTCATTCTTTCCGCGCGCTATACGAGGTTGGAATAACAGAGAATTGTGAAGGTGGTTCGATGAACCCTCAGCTAGGCACTTATATGTTATTTTCCGAGTATCCATGTAGATGTAGATTTAGAACTGTTGACGGCCGCACTTGTCTAGTCATGTACGACGTACAGTACGGATGTAGTAATGTGCAAATCAAACGATAGCCGTCCTATTGCGATTCATCTGTCATTTGTTCAAATGGTTCAAATGGCTCTAAGCACTATGGGACTTAACATCTGAGGTCATCATTCTCCTAGAATTAGAACTACTTAAACCTAACTAATCTAAGGACATCACACACATCCATGCCCGAGGCAGGATTCGAACCTGCGACCGTAGTAGCAGCGCGGTTCCGGACTAAAGCGCCTAGAACCTCTCGGCCACAGCGGCCGGCTGTCGTTTGTAAGTAATCCCATTTACCTTAAGACACTTACAGTGCCATCTATTTTTGTAATTTGTTTTTGTTCCATGATGCTGCCCTCTGCATCAATAGTATGCTGTTCAGATCTGATGCCATTCTGAGCAGTAATTCTCTTTATAC
This sequence comes from Schistocerca cancellata, assembly GCF_023864275.1. Taxonomy (NCBI): domain Eukaryota; kingdom Metazoa; phylum Arthropoda; class Insecta; order Orthoptera; family Acrididae; genus Schistocerca; species Schistocerca cancellata. Next base: position 187,891,765 of record NC_064626.1, on the reverse strand, counting down.
AGCGTTTTGAAACTGGAACTTTAATTATACACCCCCTGTACATGAAGTGATTTGAAATTCATTACAATATGAAATATGACGAAAACATACGTGGTGTCCATTTTTGTGAGACGAGTTCATCGTGTATTCGTACTACTCATTTTAAAATTAACACATTTTTGGCAGGTGCACTATGAGAGCGCTGCTAAATTCTCTGGAAACTGCTGTAACTCACACCATTTTATGTTCTATTGCATTTAACACTGTTAGCAATCGAAAAACGTAGCCCAACTTCACGTAAAAAATACTCAGTGACATTAGACTAGCAAAGATGGTAGTTGTAAAAGCTGTGCAGAGTATATGGCCGCACTGAGATATGTCTTTGCTACAAAGTTGAAACTAATTTCAAGGTGTAAAAGAGAAGTAAAATTATATGGAATATATTCTAATATGACGTTCTACTGAATCGCTAGAATTATATAAACAAATGTCGTACATAAACATTGAAATTTTGTAGGTGTCAACTACCTAATCAGATCTTAAGCATGTTCCGTTGACATCAAATAAAATGTTTGTCCGTTCACTAGAATAAGCGTTTATCATGGTCATTACAAAAAGAATACAGCACAAACGCAAGCGCAATATAAAGCTGCTTTCATTATTGTTAATCGTATTATGGTATCTTTTACTGATTAATTACTTGCAATACAAGCCATATATTGTGAAATTTGTGCAGTGAATAGAATCAGCATCAGATGATCATTACTGTGTACAACACAAAAGCCGCGCGGAGTGGCCGTGCGGTCTCAGGCGCCAAGTCACGAATTGTGTGGCCCCTCCCGCCGGAGGTACGAGTCCTCCTTCGGGCATGGGTGTGTGTGTGTTGTTCTTAGCATAAGTCAGTTAAGTAGTGTGTAAGCCTAGGGACCGATGACCTTAGTAGTTTGGTTCCTTAGGAACTCACACACATTTGAACATTTGAACATCACAAATCACAATAAGATATGTTTTTGTTATAGTGATGAAACTGAGTTTGAAAATCGATTCTAAAGTTATACCATGAATTATAAACAGTAGTATGATGTATTAAACTCATAGGCCCGTTATAATGTAAAAAATATTGCGTAATGTTCTTATATGTCAAACTATGAATATCGTACAGATACGAGTTTTATAATCAAAGTATAAGTACTTTATGTTGTATTCATGCAAACGGGTAAAAATTTAAATGAAGGACACTGAAGCTGCATTATGTCCATGGTAAATTGTCACAATATTAAGTTGGATTAAAAGATGAGAAGGGTTATTGCAAATAATTTTTGAATGTGGTGTTGGCTGACTGTGTTTGTTCATCAAGAATTAGATGGAAGGTATACGGATTTCAGTTTCTTCTAGATCATTCATTGCGACACATTTAACTATAAGGTGTAAAATCTGCAGTTTCTTTTCTGTACTATCTTGTGTGTGTTTCTTTTCTGGAAGACGAGTGGAAAAGGATGATTTGCTCAGTTATTCTCTCGTAGGGCAGCAAGGTTTTCCTTAAAACTTGTTTCGGTGTAGCATTTATGACAGTTATTACATTTCAGTCTGTAAATTGTTGTGCTATTGTGGAGGATACTAATGTGCAGATGTGTATGCAATTCTTTGTTGAAATTTATCACTGGTGGAAAAACTGATTTTGACGTTCTTCTTTCTAATGGGTTGGAAATTTTATATGAAAGTATGCATATACATGGCATGAGTGCGTATTTTGCTAATTTTGTACGCTGTGCAACTATTTAATCTCATCACAATGCAACACACATAAGATCTGGTTGCATATCTCACACCTACAATCTTTTTGTACTTTATATACAGCATAACAGTAGTAATTCATTAAATAACCATATTAGAATTTATTCAACATTTAATCGTTTCCAGAATGAGATTTTCACTCTGCAGCGGAGTGTGCGCTGATATGAAACTTCCTGGCAGATTAAAACTGTGTGCCCGACCGAGACTCGAACTCGGGACCTTTGCCTTTCGCGGACAAGTGCTCTACCAACTTTTTTTTCTCTACCATCTTTTTTTTTTAAGTTGCAGGTCAGGAGAAAACAAACAAAAATCTCTTGCGTATGAAAATAAAAGACGACATTCTTCATAAAATAACACAATATCCTTTGAAAACGTAAAACATAAACGGGTAGTTATATTTCCGCAACAGCCTTCTTTTTTTTATTTATTTATTTTTGTCACATGTGTAAGGAAAAAAAAACTTAGAAGAGGAGGAGAAAAGAGAAGTGAAATAAAAGAGGAATACTTTCCGCGCCATGCTCCACTTTGGCGCGCCATCAGAAACAAAATGCATTCTATCATTGACCATTAAAGGGGAACGTGGGATCGTCCAGCCTTGGCTGGCACAGTTCGTTAAGATTCCAGCTTTGAGGCGGATTAGTGAAAATGCTCTGTAAATAGTTCGCGAAAGTGGCCCGATAGTGTCGATGTCGGCGAAGGGTGTGGTGATGTACTTGGAGGCGCGTCCAAAAGTCCGCCGGATCGACGATGTCGTCGCGGAAGAGGTAGTTGACAGCCATGCCACTGATCCATGTGATGGCGTCCCACTTAGCCGATGGAAAGTATGTCGAATCGGGATATATCATCATGGTAGGAGAAACGTGATGTGGAGGTACTCGGAGGTAGAAAGCCACAATCTTCTGTGCGAGGGTCCAGACAGCTGCTGCTGGCCCACACTCAAAACGATGTAGATCTGTATCTTCGACATTGCACTTGAGGCACAGGGGTGAGTCCACCAGTGCGATGCGATGCAGTTTCTGTCTTGTAGTATACTTGCCGTTGGCGAGAAGGTACCACATAGAGGTGGTGTCAGTGGCGTGATATGGTTGGTGGATCGCTTTCCAAACTGTAGGCCATGAAACCTGGGGGTGACGTGTTTCGACGGGGTTGCGGTGTGGAGACTTTCGGAGAAGGCAATAGATGTCGCGGGTGGTCGTCTGCCTGGTCCTGGGGAGCTCGGTGCATATGTAGCTATACTCCAAAAAGAAACGGCCGATATGTGACATCGGAGGTGGGATGTGTGCCAGAGACGTCGGTGGGCGCTTCGAAACAGGTGCGAGCTCAGTGGTCAACATTCCAGTAAAAATAACATTTTGGCTTTTCCATAACCGGAGCATAGTATTGGTGTAAAGTGCCGTAGTCCTGGCTCTCACATTAACCAGATCGAGGCCACCGTCCCGCTTCGGTAAGGTGAGAGCTTCATACTGGACTTTGAATATGTGTCCAGAACAAATAAAATAGCCGAAAGCAGCCTGTAATCTGGCCACCATTGTCGCAGTGATGGGCAGAATCTGCGCTATATGGGGTATCCGGGCTGCCAGATGGGTATTGACGAAGGTGACTCTCTGGCACATATTCAGCGGGCGTAGTATGTGATTTTGTATGTTGGCCCGGATGCGTTGCAGTAGCGCCCGAAAATAGATCGCCGAGGTGCGGCGAATGTCTCGCGTGTACACCAATCCGAGACACCGAAGAGTGTCCACCAACTGAAATGGGACTACGCTGCCTGCGGGAAGGCCGCGGCCTATCTTCATGGCGCATGATTTTGCCACGTTCATAGCGCTCCCTGCCCCTGCACTGTAACGAGTAATCCACTGCATCGAAGCTTGTACGTCGGCCGCTGAACGGACGACGAGGGCCAAGTCGTCCGCATAAGCTCGGCAGCGGAACATATGATCACGGAGTGGAATACCTGTCAAACGTCGCCGTAATCCGCAAATGAGGGGTTCCATCGCAATGGCATAAAGCACCGTCGACAAAGGGCAACCCTGCCGTACTGAGCGTTCAATCCGTATAGGTTCTGTCAGTCTGCCGTTGACGAGAAGTCTGGACGTTGCTCCACGAAGGAGCCGCATAATCACTTGCGTGAACGGCGGGGGAATTGCCATTCGGTCCATCACTGCGTTGAGGAATGCATGATTGACGCGGTCAAACGCTTGTTTGAAGTCGATGGAGATTAGAGCGCCTGGCAGTCGCGAGTGTGTTGCCACAGCGATCACATCTCGATATTCACTGAGGGCTGTCTGTATATTACGATCGCTGCCTAAGGATGTTTGTTCGTGGGAAACAATGTCTCGTAAGACATGTTTGAGTTGCACTGCTAGAAGGCGTGTGAAAATCTTGAAGTCGGAATTGAGTAACGTGATTGGCCGATAACTGTCGAGTCGTGTTCCTCCTGCGGGTTTCGGGACTGGTACAAGTAAGCCTTCCATGAACATTGGTGGCGGGTTCGCCGCGCCGGACAACAGTTCCCAGTACATGACCCTCCATCGTGGCAACATCAAATCTTGGAAGGTTCTGTAAAATTCGAGCGGTAAACCATCCGGGCCGGGAGATCGATTCAGAGACCCTTTGGCCACAGCGCCTTGGACGTCGTCGGTGGTCACTTCAGAAGTCAGAAGGGCTGCAGCTGCTGCGTTTAGAGTACCAAGTGTCTCCTGGGCAACCTCAGCAATGGCCTCTGCACCGGCAGGTACTTCTTGATAGAAAAGTCTATAGTGCGTTGTGAATGCATCCGCAATGATAGCTTGCGATGTCAGCCGTCGCCCATCAGGTAGGTCTAAAGTTGACATTAAAGCCTGTCTGCGGCGACGAACATTTTGAACAATATGATGCATAGAAGGTTCTTCACCGTTAATCCTATCTTGGCTGCGTGCTCGTACAATGGCTCCCTCTAGACGGCATCTGGTCAAGGTTAAAATCTTTGCCTTGATGCTTTGAGCTTCTTTTAGACGATCCGGGGATGGGGGGTGATCCATGAGTTCACGAAGAGCGGTACAGTAGAAATCAGTTGTGTGGTGATTCCACCTGGCTTTGGCTCTGCCATAGTGTGTCAATGTGCGTCGGATGGCCGGTTTGGCGCACAGCAACCACCACTGCAGTGTGGTCTCGTAACGCATAATGCGTTGAACACAGGTGTGCCACGTGTCGGTGATCTGTTGTCGACATTCAGGGTCCCGCAGTAGCGTGACATTGAGTTTCCAAGGTCCTGCACTGCGCCATATAGATTGCCGACGTAGGTTCATGGTACAGATGGAGATGTCATGATCCGAAAAGGCAGACGGCCAACGTTCCGCGTCAAGGAGAACTGATTTCAGAGCGTCTGAGATGTATATTCTATCAAGTCGGTTGGCGGAGTGGCTCGTAATGTGTGTATACCCCGGGCGGTCGCCGTGTACCACTCGCCAAGTATCGAGGAGACGAAGGCGGCGGACGAGGAAGCGAAGTTCCGGACATGTGGTGAAATGGGGGTATTGGTCTGTGCGCTCGAGAACACAGTTGAAATCTCCGCCTACGATGAGATGATCGTATCGGCAAAGGAATAAAGGCGTGATATCTTCTGCGTAGAACTGGGAGCGATCCCTCCGTTTATCAGTGCCCGATGGGGCGTAGAGATTTATGATTTTGAGTCCTTCAACTGTTATGGCCACCCCTCGCGCCGTCGGGAGATATGCGACATCGGAAACTGCAATCCCTTCTCGTAGGAGGATGGCTGCTCCTGTGTGTTCCATAGCTGCAGGGGCGGCGTACGTCTCATATCCATAACACCCAGTCCAAGTTGCTGTCCTCAGTTCTTGTAACAGGGCGATGTCGATGTCCGCTGCTCTTAGCGTGTCACGGAGCAGTTAAAGTTTAACGTGGGAGCCGATATTATTAGTATTGATAGTAGCTATTCGGTACGCCTGATGGGAGATCCGTGCAGCCGATAGGTTCGTAGCTGGTGAAGATTGTCGTCGTGGATGCGTGAAGTCCACAGAAGTCGCAGGAGTCGCCGTAGAAACTTCCCCCATTTTAGTGTTGGTCTAACGGAGGATCAGATCTCATTTCCGCATCAGATGGAGGTGGGAAATCCGTGTCATCCGCCCATGAAAAATGTCCGACAGGTTTGACATCGGCGAGAGGTGGCAGCGCTGGCCGAGTCGGCTCAATTGCGTCGGTGACAACAGGCGTGCTATGTTCCATGACTTCTGGGCCCGGGACTTGCGCACGATCTCTGTTGGACGGTTCACCGTCTTGTGGATGACGCGTCTCCGTGGCAGAGGAGAAAGTGTTATCGTGCTCTCCGTCAGAGTGATGTGCCATCTCTTCGTCCTGCGGAGGGGGCTCAATGGTCGATTCTGACGTCTTGCGGCGTTTTTTTCGTCGTTTGGGCGACTTCTGCTTTCTGCAATGAGTTTCGTTGTCTGAGGAAGGAAGAGATTCACGTCGTTCCGGTACAAAAGCCGCGGGTGTTATGATGCGGCCGTCATTCTCCAGAACAGTCTCGTTGGTATCCTTGTGATCTTCTAGCGTGGGCGTGTCCGGCTGCTGGACATGTTCGCGGGCGGCATCGCCGGTGTCAAGGTGCTGGGACGTCTCCGGGTGTATCGGACCAGAGAGACGCCCATGAACGGCGTCTTGAGAGGGCTGGACGTGCAGTGTCGCAGCATAGGTGACTGGAAGGGTGGTTGTGGTTCCGTCGGTGTTCGTGTCGTCGTGCCGTAGTTGTGTGATGCGGCGTTGCAGGCATTCATTACGGACGTGGCCCTCTTTGCCACAACCGGAACATGTTCGAGGTTGTCCGTCGTAAATGACCACCGCACGGCAGCCGCCGATAGAAATGTACGATGGTACGTGCCGTTTGAGATCGATTCGGACTTGTCTCACACCATTAAGCACCGGATACGTCGTAAACTGAGCCCATGTCTCGGCTACGTGGCTCTGTACTTTTCCGAACGGGCTTAGCGCCGCGATGACTTCATCTTCATTCACCTCGAAAGGCAGTTCGAATACACGGATCGTCCGAAGGCCAAGTCCTGCATGGTCGACATCCACAGGCCCGACGTTTCCGTCGGAGTGCCGAAATTTTAGTCCATGTCGTGTCCGTTGAATAATCTCATTGCAGGCAGCGTCGGAAGTCATCTTAACATAAACGACGCTGCTAATGATCGATAGGTGTATGCCGATGAGGTCGTCACGGGGGATCTTCACGTCTTCGCGTAGGAAGCGTTCGACGGCCAGTGCTTTGGGTCGTGCGTATTCATTTGAGAAAGTGAACTTAAGAGTGTTCTTCCTGTAAGAGTTGGCCATTATATGTTGTTCGACTAAGAAGCGCGGTGGCGAGGAAGTAAACAAAACACTCCGCGCGCGCAGCGGCGTGGACGGCCGAGCGCGGTGCGCACTGCTGCCCTGCCGAACGCAGACTGGCCAACTGAGCTACCGAAGCACTCTCCTGCGAGGAGAGCTTCAGTAAAGTTTGGAAGGTAGGAGACGAGGTACTGCCAGAAGTACAGCTGTGAGTACCGGGCGTGAGTCGTGCTTCGGTAGCTCAGTTGGTGCCGGCACGGTAGCTCAGCGTGTTCGGTCAGAGGGTTAGAAGCCCTCTGTAATAAAAAAAAAAAACTGAGCTAATCGATCAACAACGAACTTAAACGGATGTCTTACGACGTCCGCCCCGAGCAGATGCAACGAACAAATGCGAACAAAATGAGAGTAAAAAAAAAAAGTTGGTAGAGCACTTGCCCGCGAAAGGCAAAGGTCCCGAGTTCGAGTCTCGGTCGGGCACACAGTTTTAATCTGCCAGGAAGTTTCATTTAATCGTTTATCTATTAAACCTTAATTAATTTCAACCTTCTGGCAAGTATAGCTCTTAATTCGTACTCTGTAACAAGTATAAAACTGACACGAATACAGAGAAATGGACAAAAGTTGGTTTTCCTAAGGTTTTATTTTTCAACGACTTTAAAATCGCTTCATGTATTTCTTTTGTGAAGTTAAAAAGGAAAAACAGAAACATCTTCTGTAAGGTTACCGACTTTTTGAACGAAAAATTATTTGTATGTCTTAATGCACATAACAAGTGACTAGAAAAGAGGCCCCAACACGAAACAAGGAAAATTTGTAAGAGACATTTGAAGATGTAAACACATCAAAAACATTTTTGCATCACTCTGGTTCCCAGAAGTCCTGAAGTCAGACGTTGACTGAGGATATTGTATTACAAACACAGTTCCTTTGACTGTTCAGAGATGTCACCAAACCCGCCCAAAGATGTAAACAACAATGCATGAGAGGCGCCTAGGAGACGGAGGGGGTCCGACAGCCGATCAGTTCCAGCCATTCCACCAGCAAGGAGGTACACAGCTCGTGTTGTCTGTAGTTCAACCACGCCTCGACGGTCAATGCTGCGGATCGATCGCGTCCGCATTGTTACTTTGTGGCAGGAAGTGCTCTCAACAATGGAAGTGTCCAGGCGTCTCGGAGTGAACCAAAGCGATGTTCTTCAGACATGGAAGAGATACAGAGAGACAGGAACTGTCGATGACATGCCTCGCTCAGGCCGCCCAACGGCTACTGCTGCAGTGGATGACCGTTACCTTCGGCTCGGAGGTACCCTGACACCTATGCCACCATAGTGAATAATCTTTTCGTGCAGCCACAGGACGTCGTGTTACGACTCAAACAGTGCACAACAGGATGGATGATGCGCAACTTCACTCCCGACGTCCAGGGCGAGGTCCATCTTTGCAATCACGACAGCATGCAGTGTGGTACACATGGCCTCAACAGCATGCTGAATGGACCGCTCAGGACTGGCATCACGTTCTCTTCACCGATGAGTGTCGCATATGCCTTCAACCAGACAATCGTCGGAGACGTGTTTGGAGGCAACACGGTCAGGTTGAACGCCTTAGACACGGTGTCCAGAGACTGCAGCAAGGTGGAGGTTCCCTGATGTTTTGGGATTTCATTATGTGGGGCTGACGTACGCCGCTGGTGGTCTTGGAAGTCGCCGTAACGGCTGTACGTTACGTGAATGCCATCCTCCGACCGATAGTGCAACCATATTCGTCTTCACGGACAACAATTCGCTCCCCCTCATGCACATCTTGTGAATGACTTGCTTCAGGACAACGACATAACTCGACTACTAGGTGTTAGAGGTACTGGTGTGTACAGAAATCTGGACCACCACCTCCGAAGGTCTTTCTGTATGGTGGTACAACATTTAATGTGTGGTTTTCATGAGCAATAAGGTCGTAAATGATGATCTCTATTCCAATTTTCTCTTCAGGTTCCGGAACTCTAGGAACCGAGGTGAAGCAAAACTTTTTTTTATGTGTGTATTGGCTGGCCGATGTGGCCGAGCGGTTCTAGGCGCTTCAGTCCGGGACCGCGCTGCTGCTTCTGTCGCAGGTTCGAATCCTGCCGCGGTCATGGATGTGTGTCACGGCCTTAGGTTAGTTAGGCTTAAGTACTTCTTAGTCCAGGGGACAGATGACCTCAGATGTTAAGTCCCATAATGCTTAGAGACATTTTCATGTGTGTATTTGTAATAAATCCAAACCGGTAATTGAAACCCCTGAGCTAGCAGGACAGAGCGGATGAGGCTACATTTGTAGAAAGGAGTCAAAATAAGTTACTGTCAGTTGCACTCAACATATAAACTTTATCTGTTAAAACACACAATCACACAAGCAAGAATCAAAACTCTCAACGTTTTAACTAAAGACCTCCTTTCATTTAATTTAGATCGGCTGAAGGTCACATCGATAATCCAAAGCACAAGGCCCAAGCAAGGAATTGAGGTACAGGAGTTCTTCTGCAGATATCTCTTCTTTTAAAAAAAATTTTTTTAATCTTCAATGTAAATAGGCTCAAAGTCTTAGCTTAAATTTTTCCCATATAACTCTCCTGAAGGCCACACATTAATCAAGAACAGTGTTACGCCTTAAGGATGAGACGAAGATTTTTAATGTTTAATCTAAACAGGCTGAAAACTCAGCTGAAGGCCGCATATCAACAAAACAATCTAATGGCTTAAGGCCTAGAAAGAAGAGCTTTTCGTTTAAAACACGGCTGAAGGCCTCATACCAAAGAATAACGACCTTATGACTTAAGGGCAAGACAAGGATTTTGAATTTTATAATTTAATAGTGATTAAAAGTCCGCTGAAGGACACACACCATGCAGAAAACAACTTTACAACTTAAGGCCTAAAGAGAAGAGCTTCTAAATTTCAACTAAAATAGGCTGAAGGCTTTATCCTAAAATGCTTCACAAAACACTCGGCTGAAGGCCACATACGAAACCCAAACAATTTCACAGCTTAACGTCCAGGCAAAGAAATTTCCAATTTTTAATTTAAGCTGAAAATCTCGGCTGAAGGCCACAAACAAATTAGAAAATATTTCCTACGGCTTAAGGCCTAGACACAAGGAATTTTCAGTTTTAATTTTGAAAGGCTGAAACTCGGCTGAAGGCCACATACCAAACAAGAAACAATTTTTTCTTCTTACGGCTTAAGACCAAAGAAGAAATGCCTTGCAATTTTAATAAACTAAAATCCGGCTGAAGGCCACACAGAGTACTTAAGACTAAAAGAAAATCATTTGGTAAAACACAAGGAGCGGCGCTAAGAAGGTTCCAAGGGTCGGCATGGGAAGATAACACTAACGCACGTTTAGGTGAGACAGGCAGCGAGACAGGCAGCCAGAACGGCAACCTCTTAATCAGAGGGCAACCCATCCGTAGCCGGCCGACGAACCAAACAATAAGATCAGTTCTGCTCCACCTGACCAGCAAAACGACAACGAGATGTCAATAGCACAACGTTCTGGATACTGGTGCCCAATCCAGCCAAGTCAGAATAAACGCCCAAAACTACCAACAACGCCTCAGCTGTCGAACTACACGCCGTGCTGGACAGCATCAACATGAAGAGGAAAATACGCTGTCAAAGACTACGTCAACGCCCAAGGCAAGTAACCGGAACGTCAACGGATACAAGACAGAAGATACCGCTGGTACACGTTATTAATGAAGGAATGAATTAAATTAAGTTAAACACCACACAGGAAGACTGCTACAATTCTAGCCGACTTCAATGTACACACGTTGTTGCTCGTGGGAATCTCCCAGAAAGCAACAACATGATCAAACCAAGAGATGTTATAGCAGTTGAGGCTTGATAGTGTGGTGTCACCGCCAGACACCACACTTGCTAGGTGGTAGCTTTTAAATCGGCCGCGGTCCGCTAGTATACGACGGACCCGTGTATCGCCACTGTCAGTGATTGCAGACCGAGCGCCGCCACACGGCAGTTCTAGTGAGACGTACTAGCACTCGCCCCAGTTGTACAGCCGACTTATCCAGAGATGGATCACTGACAACTACGCTCTCATTTGCCGAGACGATAGTTACCATAGCCTTCAGCTACGTCATTTGCTACGACCTAGCAAGGCGCCATTACCAGTTTATATTGAGATATTAAAGCCTGTACCGTCAGACCGATGTTCTCCAATTGTGGATTAAAGTTAAGTATTATATCAACTACGTACTTTATTTGCTAATATTAAATCCCTTAACTGTTCCAGACCTCACGCCAGTCAGCGTGTAATTAAACGCGTGCATTTCGGCCTACTCTAACAACACAGTGTTGGCTCTTCTGCCAACATTTCGCCCGCAGCTCGTGGTCGTGCGGTAGCGTTCTCGCTTCCCACGCCCGGGTTCCCGGGTTCGATTCCCGGCGGGGTCAGGGATTTTCTCTGCCTCGTGATGGCTGGGTGTTGTGTGCTGTCCTTAGGTTAGTTAGGTTTAAGTAGTTCTAAGTTCTAGGGGACTTATGACCACAGCAGTTGAGTCCCATAGTGCTCAGAGCCATTTGAACCATTCTGCCAACACTTCAGATAGTAGGTTAAGTGAGCACTTGACTTTAGTGACCAGGATCGGAGGGCGACGATCTTCGTAGCCCTCGCAAGAAGTGCCTCACAACTCTAAACGCGCTTGCACGCCACGAGCGGCTCCGGCCTGACTACACGCCACGGAGACTTCCTCGCTACACTGCCCCAACCGATCGACTCCCCAACACCCGGAAATGGTCAAAAAATCAAATACACGTCGGCGATGAGGTGACCGACCGAACGACCAACCAACTGTCGATGCCGCTCCAGTCTTCTTCAGTCGGACCGTACATGTCTGTCGCTAGCGGTCGGCGAGTACTGGCTGTCCGCACTTCACTGGCGCTCCGTGCCCAATGCTCCTTCGTCCCCGACTGCTACTCCGTGCCCGACTGCACTGCTGGAACGTCTCCAACTGACTTCCCTACACACGACGACCCGGACATACTATCGGTCTTTGCACAGATGGTACTACAGTGCACTAACGATAAGCGCTGCTGCTGCCACTCACGGGCAAGTAAGGCAGGACGACAGTGGCGACAGTAAATGGAATAAGAAAACGAGCCGGCAGTACCGTCAGAGAAGATGACAAACACTAAATGGGATGAACACGAGCCGTGCAGGGCTCAGTAATGACTTATTTTAAATGCTTTTGAAGCCATATTGGCGGCTAGTGGCTATTTTAAACTATAAACCATATAAATTTGAGAAAAATCTTCTGGTTTTTCATGTAATCTCTTACGGCGGGCTCGGCCGAAGTGGTCGAGCGGTTCTAGGCGCTACAGTCTGGAACCGCGCTAACGCTACGGTCGCAGGTTCGAATCCTGCCTCGGGCATGGATGTGTGTGATGTCCTTAGGTTAGTTAGGTTTAAGTAGTTCTAAGTTCTAGGGGACTGATGACCTCAGCAGTTAAGTTCCATAGTGCTCAGAGCCATTTTTTCTTACGGCGGCGAAACTTGGACATCGGCAGTACAGCTTTTAAAATAACAGACTGCAGAATTATCCTGAAGATTAAATGAGTGGATCGAGTAACTAATAAAGAAGTAGTGAATGTATCTGAGCAGGAAACAACTTTATTGTAGAATAAAATCTACTTTGTGTTATACACCTTTGATTAAAATGTTATTATACATACTTCCAAAATCTTCAGCACCTAGCTTCAGTAGTTAACGTAGTTAACTTCAGTAGTTAGCTTGTAAGGTTGCCAGTTGATGGGAAGTGTCAAAGCTATTTGCAGATAGTACAGTTTTAGCAGCTTTTGAATATATGCATAAAAATGACCTTCAAGGCACAACGTTCATCGGTCGCATCCTGAGACATCAAGAATAGTTAGCTGGTAATGAAAAGAAGTGCGATAGAGAGCGAGGCTTCATTTAAGTACGCAGGTTCAAGTGGTATCGATGCTGAGGTGAAGAGGCTTACACAGGATGTGGTAGTGTGGGAAGCTGTAAGAAACCATTCTTCGGAATGAAGACCACAACAACAGCAGTGGACTTACCACTAAGTTTTGAAGTAATAAGTAACAACAAAATAAAAATAAATGACGAAGGGTGTTAATATAAAACTAAATACGTTACAAATCGACTTTACCAGCATTTAAATTTCCCACATGACGCTACAAACGTAATAGCAAGCAAGAGATTGCGTGTGGTTTCATTCAATGCAAGGCAACCCACGGGCACAAGTATATTCAGCTACGCCGGTTATGTGAATGCTTTCACTCAGTCTCTAGATTTGAATGATTTCACTCCCATACTTTGTCACCGTTTCCTTTGGGGGGGGGGGGGGTGACCATCGTTGGCACGGGCACGTGACGCAATTTTCATTAGAAGCTCGGTCAGTAGGTAAAACACCAGATTGTGCCGACTGTTTTCATTCGGTTGCACTCACTGACTGGTGTCAATCAAAAGAGATGATTGTATAACAATCCAACTCATATGTAAAGCTACAACCGACTGATTCTCTTGTTACCCATTCGGTTGTTCCCGTACATAGACTGGTTTCATTCAAAACAATGACTGAATAATTCAACCAATATGTAAAGCAACAACCGAATCAGTCGATTGTTTTCTAACAACCGATTAAATCGATTGTTTCCAGGACTAAGTAAAGCCCAAGAATCGATTCTGCATATTTGTCATTACTGTGTGGTAGCAAGTCGACAGAGCTGTACGTTTCCTGTACAAACAATGATACACTGATTTCGCCGTGGATGACCTGGGAAAGAGTGCAGAGCAAAAGCATTATGTATGAACTTAATTCCGACATTTATGTTATTTCAGATACAGTGACGGACTACAAATGTTGATCAGCTTTTATATATATATATATATATATATACAGCGACCTCTCTCTTTGCGAAACATCTAAGATTATATATGCAGACCGAAGTGACAAATGAAAGTTTGTGATTCGAACCTGGGTTTCCTGCTTACTAGGCAGACGGGCTAACCACTAAGCCATTGTGGCCTTGCGGCTTTGCACAACTGCACAGACTACCATATCACACAGTAATACGTCTGACCGCACCCACTTTCGCCAACTCGCTGCGAGTGGCCGAGGAGGAAGAGGGAGCCAGACACTCTGAGGTGAGCCCCAGAGGAGAGGACACTGCCGTCATTCTGCAAGGACACAACGGGAGGCTGATCGGACGCCCTCGTCTCTCTTACGGAGGGACACGCTGCGATCGTCTGACAACGTGAAGCGTGCTGAGAACTGATGGACACCTGCAGCCATTGGTATGGAAAGCCAAGAATATACGTGTGGAAGCATCTGAGTTCTTCTGACCTAGTGGCAGTCATTATAACTGCCTTAGAAATCAGGGATGTGCTGACATTTCCAGCCTCCCTCGGGTACAGCGAGGAGTGTACAGAAAGCGTAGGGAATTGGCGCAGGGAGACGTGTAAAAGAAGTTAGTGTTCTTAATACGTTTTTGCCGACAATGAGGACTTTCCTTACAAATAATCACCTGACGCTGGTAGACTTTGAGACCGAGCCGAAACATGAATCTGTCCTGGCCTCAAGCAGAGAAAATGGTTACAAAGAAGTGTTGTGTAAGTGCTCTCACAACAGCCTTGGAATACAGGAAAACATCTTAAGAATATGAAATCGTGAGAAAGATGCCGATTCACGAGCCACACGCCAGCCCACGGCAGACAGGAAATTTCCGCACCACACGGAGGGGCGTGACTATGAAACGGCGATCTGTGATAGGGCTGCATTGAAAATTTTGTCCCCCAATAATAACGCCGAATGGAAGAATATTTCGAAGAGGACTTGAGATAAGAGATGGATGAGAAGCGATAGGGGAGTCGTGGAGACACCGCCGAAGCGAGACGACATGGGCGCTATTCCACCCATCGTCGATATCCTCCTTCCGACACAGTGATAGCACAGCTTCGGACACGCAACCAACAACAGGCAGAGAACGTGGAGATCGTACCTGGGCTCCGAGCAAAGCCTCTATTGCTGATGAGGGCAGCCGAGACAATGCTCCGAAACGACGCAGTGTCTGCCCTCGACAGCAGTACACGACGAACGATAACAAAGTATGGTGAGACGATTTGTCCCCTCTCCTTCCCCTTAATAACTCAGTCGTGTCCATGCCTAGTCAGATCGGCCCTGAGATTTGTAATCTCGTTTTGGTTTGTGTAAACAGCACGAAAATAAGTACATTTCTTTCATGTTTTGATCACATAAGCAGTCTTTTGCATTCATACATGAACTCCTTAATTTTGTAGCCTTTGATTTCATTTAATTATTGCCGCGCGTGGTAGCCACGCTGTCTCAGGCGCCTTGTCATGGTCTGTGCGGATCCCCCCGTCGGAGGGTTCGAGTCCTCCCTCTGGCATGGGTGTGTGTTTGGTCCATAGTGTAAGGTACTTTAAGCTAGATTAAGTAGCGTGTAGGCTTAGGGACCGATGACCTCTGCAGTTTGGTCCGATAGGACCTTACCACCAGTTTCCAAATTTCCAAAATTTAATCATTGACATCAATTAATTGTGGTCCCCTTACGTGGAGCAATCCCATCAGTCATCTGCTCGTCATTGCAAGTCCGACAGCAGAGAGGAAAATTCACAGTTCACCACATTTTTGGACCCCAACCTGGGGCGACCTGATTGGTAATTTTCATGGTAACTGATGTCACAAAAATAATTTCTCGAGTTCACTACAACACTTTCCTCCCAATCCGAATACCCATTCGTGCACCAGTCTACTTGGTGCACAGTTTAGACAAGAATATAATAGAAGCTTTTGAAATGTCATGCTACAGGACAATGCTGAAGATTAGATCGGTAGATTACGTAACTGATGAGTAAGTACTGAACAGAATTGGGGAGAAAAGAAATTTGTGGCGCAATATGACCAGAAGAAGGGGTAGGTTGATAAGACACATTCTCAGACATAAACCGATCATTCAAATCAAATGTGTGTGAAATCTTATGGGACTTAACTGCTAACGTGATCAGTCACTAAGCTTACACATTACTTAACCTAAATCATCCTGAGGACAAACACACACACCCATGCCCGAGGGAGGACTCGAACCTCCACCGAGAAGAGCTGCACAGTCCACGACTGCAGCGCCTTAGACCGCTCGGCTAATCCCGCGCGGCTAAATGGATCATTAATTTAGTACTGGAGGGAACTGAGGGGAGTAAAATTCTTAGAGGGAGACCAAGAGATGAATGCAGTAAGCAGATTCAAAAAGTTACAGTTGTTATCGGACATGAAGACACTTGAGCAGGATAGAGTAGCTTGAAGACATGCATCAAGGCAGTCTCCAGGCTGCCAGACTGAAGACCACAACAACAACAATAACGAGTGTGATGCATCATAAATTGTAGTTTCGTTTGTATCTAACTTTTTATTGCAGAAAATTGGCAGTGGATTTGACCTTACATATTCTGTTGTGGTGGAACAGTCATTATCTAAATCATCACGTTTGTTTGCTGATGTTGCGTATCGTGACAAAGATATTGCAGACGAAAACTGGAGAATAAGGAAAAGTCCCACTTGGGAACTGTCGGGGTGTTTTTAAATATGTTTGAACGGCGTTATACCTCCTATTGAGAGTGTTTTATAGGTTTAATTATGCCTATTTCAGCTATTCTCTTATCATATGGTACACTGTCTGGTCAATAATAATGACTCTGGTGACGTTCTACAGTACCGCAAGACATGGTCATTAATAATACCAATACATTTCTGGCTTATTTTAAAATATCAGATCGTTTTAATGAATTTCATTGAATTTCATTTCAGTGGGGAGCGAAACTGACTGCGTCTTCATCTAAGCGCAAGTTCTGAAACGTAGGCCCCTCTGCTCGGTCGCCAAGCGACCGCTGCGTTCATGAGCAGTGCTGGAGAGAAACTGGCCGTCAAAGTGTTTGCTGCCTCGTGCATTTCGCAGCCAGCGAGAGTTTGCACTCGGCAACCGCCGGGAAACTTCTCAGCAGTTTTAATTGGCTGTCAATGTTTTCAGCGCTCTGTTTAAACAGCTTGACAGGCGTGCCTGGAGCTGCGGCCGAATTCACGCGGCGGACCCTCTGGGTATACAGACCACGGCAGCTGCTGCCGACACACCTGTCGGCTTCACAAGTTACCGGGAAACCACCCGCCTCCATTTTGTGACGTACTTTACATGCTAGGCTCTTCATACCAACGTTCAGTACTCGTCTACGCCTAGTTTCCCTGTAGTAATTAAAAAGTATGGTTATACGCTCCGCAAGTTACGAGACTGACAACTTAATTACGGAACTTCTTATACGTGTTCGCGTGGTGTGTTACGTAACTAAATTCTATATCCTTTTAACTTGATTCCTTCTCAGCATGTTTACTTTCGAAGTATTTCTACTATGTGTGCGTTTCACTCAATATTTCTCATATTTTTTTAAATCTGGAAAAGCGCCTGTGATTTACGTTTCGTCGATACTTGTTGGTGACGGGAAGTGAAAAAAATATGTACGTGCTAAAGTATGAACGTGCTTGAGCAACTAGATCAAATTGGTTTTGTACATGTACAATCGTCGAAGACTGACGTCTTTTGATGGCAGTTCGCTGTACCGTACGGCGTGGTCGATTTCTCGTACAACAACTATTATTTTTGAGCCAACTATCGCTCTTGTTGGCAAAGGGTTGGTCCAAGCATTGTGGAGAAGTGAATTCAAAATTATTACCTCAAAACAAAAAACTACGAACATGTAGGTAATTAAACTTTACATACAGTTCCTCTTTCACGAAACTCAATCCCTGCTGGTGAACTTGGACAGAAAAAAGGAATTATTTTAAAGCAAGTGAAAAAACATAGCTTCGGCCGAAAAACGTTAAACAAGAATGTTGCAGGGCTTAAAAAGATCATCGACTTATCTTTATAAATATCGATTACTTTGTTATATTTCGTGATACATCTACAAGAAATGTTAAAATCGGTTTCTTTTTAACTCGTTAACATTCAAGTTACCACACTTGCTATTTACTGAAAGTATATCTTCTTTGAAAAAGTAAAATGTATTTATTGTGCCCGCATCTCGTGGTCGTGCGGTAGCGTTCTCGCTTCCCACGCCCGGGTTCCCGGGTTCGATTCCCGGCGGGGTCAGGGATTTTCTCTGCCTCGTGATGGCTGGGTGTTGTGTGCTGTCCTTAGGTTAGTTAGGTTTAAGTAGTTCTAAGTTCTAGGGGACTT
This sequence comes from Schistocerca cancellata, assembly GCF_023864275.1. NCBI lineage: Eukaryota > Metazoa > Arthropoda > Insecta > Orthoptera > Acrididae > Schistocerca > Schistocerca cancellata. Next base: position 187,873,389 of record NC_064626.1, on the reverse strand, counting down.
ATGACCACAGCAGTTGAGTCCCATAGTGCTCAGAGCCCTTTGAACCATTTGTATTTATTGTACTACGAGATATATCGACTTTTTAAAAAAAGGCACTCCCGATAATTGGCTAGATCTTGTCAGTGAATGGTACTATGGTACAGTTTTAGGCTTATTTTCTTTGTAATGAGTTGTGCTATCATGTTATTACATAATTTTTTCGATTTTGTTAACTGTAAGAATCAACAGCAGATTTCGAAGAAAATGTACTCTGGTTAGGAGTGTTTTTCTTAAATTACACCAATTTTTATTTTAAGAGAATATCTCTTGAAAGAGGGGAAAGTTGATGTTTTTTTAATGCATTTAAATTTTTTTCCTACGAACTCCTGGAGCCGTGATAAGGTTAAAAAGTATAGTGATCGCAATTCGTAACTCACAATTTACAGCGGTGTACTTGATGGAGGTTAATGTTGAATATTTGTGTGTTATAGAAAAATACTAGGGTGTGTTTAATTGAGTTTTAGTATTAGCAATCGCGTAATAGAGTGAAGTGTACAACAAACGCGGAGTGCGTTAGCTGCAGCCAGGCGGAGGAGGAATGGGAAAGAGGTGTGGGGAGGGGGGGAAACTGATTCTAAACGGGCCGCGTCTGCATAATCTTTGGTATCTAGGTTTGTGGACTACATACAAATATGCTTTTGCTCTTACTCTGCGGTAGCATGACAAGATAAACACGAATTTTTTAGTCTTTTCTCTCTAGAACTAAAAGATTCCAAGAAATATTTAATTTTCATTTAATTTACATTTTGTTTACATTTATTGTCATTTTAATAACTTTGGAGTGCTACAATAGTATTTTTCATGTAATATCTTAAACGCTTCGCTTAATTAGTGATAAATAATGCTATGCTTCTTAAACTCTAGCAAGCACATTGCTGAAAAATGTTAACTACGTCCACAAGATGTTTTCAAGGAAGTTGTTTCAATCCCTGAAGGATGCACATTTTTTCGTTTAATTAATAGTAAAATGTCAGCAATTTCTTCCTTTAAAACTGATGAAGGGCGGTCAATAAGTAATGGAACACACTTTTTTAGTCGATTTCGGATCAAGAAATACGGCATTTGTTGTGGGAGATGTGTAAGATTGCCGCTTCACCTCTGTAGTTTCGTAAAGTTCCGACAGGTGGGGGCACTGTACGTAGCCTTGAAAATGGTGTCTGTGACGGAGGTGTTTTCCAAACGGAGAGTTGTGTATGAGTTTCACTTGGTGGAAAAACACATTAGTGATGTTAGTAGGTGATTTCAGAATGTCTACGGAGACGCTGAACTAAAGAACGGTGAGTCGTTGGGCGAGGCATCTGTCTTCATCGCAACAAGTTACCGCAAACCTGTTCTGACTGCAGCGGCACGGTTGGGCGCACACACTTGCGACTCCCGCTGTGCTGGAATGTGCAATCCCCCTTATTCGAGGTGATCAGCGAATCACTATCACACACCTAGCTGCGCAGCTGGGCATTTCTCGTGGTAGTGCTGAAACACTCGTCCACCAGTTGGAGTACTAAAGGATTGTACCCCCTGGCTACCTCGCCGCCTAACGGAAAACCATAAAGTACAACGGATGACCGTGTGTGAGGAATTGCTTGCGCGTTACGAGGGAGGTTAGTGATGCAGCAAAAATTTGGCTCCGACGTCGACCAGTAGAAGTACAATGTGGGCATACAGACCCTCCCAGTGAGGTGGCGTAAGGCCATCGCATTGAACGGAGTTTATATTGAAAAACAGGGTTTTGAACCGAAAGAAGTTGGGAATAATACGGCGTACTGGAATCCTGAATAAAACTGACCTGCTTTCGCAAAAAACTGTGTTGCATTACTTGTTGAACGACCCTCGTATTTTCATAAAATAAAAACTGAGATAGTTAATTGAAACACCCTCAATAAAAGTGTAGGTTTTCCGAACTCTTTTGGTCCTCACATCCAATAAATTTGTAGAAATTACCTAATAACTTGCAAAAAAACTGAGGCTAAAATCTGTACAGTAGGAACCTCCGCTGATGAGATCTAGCTAGTTATCAAGTGCGTCTTTTTTTTCAAAAAAAAAAAAAAAAAGGAATTATCTCGACATATGATTAATATCTTTTAACTTAGTGACTTAATGTGGGCTATATTTACAATAAAGAGCAAGATGGCAATGTAAAGGATAACTGGTTACAAAAAGCCGATTATAATGGTTTTCTATATGTATATCGAAATGTAACAATGTAATCGATATTTATATAGAAGCAGTAGATAGATCTTGTTATTTAACATGTTTGATCGGACTTACAGTTTTTTACGCATTTAGGCAAATCGATGGGTCATTTTTGGACATGTTCGCCATCTTGGATCGAGTTTTCTGAAAAAGAAACTCTACTTAAAGCTCAATTTCCTATATACTCACTTTTTTGTTTTCAGGAAATAATAATGTTAGCAAATTTAAGAGCAAGTCTCGCGGAATTCTTGGACTAGGTAAAGGTTGATAGAGGCTAATGCCGCCGTGACCGAGCTGTGGACAGACACAGACGGCGAGAGGACAGTCAGCTGGTGTGATTGGAACTAGCAACACCTTCAGGCAAGGGCTGGTTATAAAATAGCGATACTTCGATTTCTCCAGAAGATAATGATCTGTAACGGCGATAATACCTTACGCAATATATCGATATATCGAAGTGGAACAAGAAATATCGAGTACCGATACGTTTCTTTTATATTACATTTTTTCCACTGTTTTCGGTAAATATTTGGTGTTGTTCTTTTGGAATCGTTGTAGAACATAATTTTACTTTTTTCGCTTTCATTATCTCCAATCTTTCACTTTGACTGTGTGGCACAAAGATGAAGTGCGAAACCACTGGGGAGAGCCGGCGTGAATGGAATAACAAGATTTTCGATGTGAAGAAACAGTACACAAGTGACGTTAAAAACGCAACTGGTGTGCTCTTCCTTCAAGTCGACGTTCTTAAAAAATAAAGGTTCCTGAAAATGATGAACAAACATCTAAATAACAAATGGCTCGGAGCACCTTGGGGCTTAACAGCTATGGTCATCAGTCCCCTAGAACTTAGAACTACTTAAACCTGTAAGTAGGCTGTTTATGTTTTCTTATTGGCAAAGTTACGTAGCGCTCTATATGAAAATCACTGGCTGTGCTGTGTGCAGTCTGTGGCTAGTTTGCATTGTTGTCTGCCATTGTAGAGGGGCAGGTGGATGTGAACAGCGCGTAGCGTTGCGCAGTTGGAGGTGAGCCGCCAGCAGTGGTGGATGTGGGGAGAGAGATGGAGGAGTTTTGATAATTTGTGATACTGGATGTCAATTATGAATATTAAGGTAAATACAGTGTTTGTTCTCTATTAAAATCTTTCATTTGCTAACTATCCCTATTAGTAGTTAGTGCATTCAGTAGTTTGAATCTTTTATTTAGCTGGCAGTAGTGGCGCTCGCTGTATTGCAGTAGTTCGAGTAACGAAGATTTTTGTGAGGTAAGTGATTTCTGAAAGGTATAGTTTAATGTTACTCAGGGCCATTCCTTTGCAGGGATCTTTGATAGATTGCGTTGCGCTAAAATTATTGTGTGTCAGGTTAAGCACAGTCTTGTATAAATTGTTCTAAGGGGACGTTTCAAACTTTACTTACCTAAGGACATCACTCAACACCCAGTCATCACGAGGCAGAGAAAATCCCTGCCCCCGCCGGGAATCGAACCCGGGAACCCGGGCGCGGGAAGCGAGAACGCTACCGCACGACCACGAGCTGCGGACTCTAAATAACAACTTTGGTGTTTGTGGTGGTCGCAGACTGTGAGGAGAAATGCTGACGTGATCGTCGTTCGGCCCTACCGACAGAAGTTACAACGTTTTGCTTCATCACGCAATTTTGACGCTACAACTTCTAGGTCATTGCCTTTGGCAGACATTTTAAAAAATATGGAAGTCGACATTAAGTGTTCTGGGCTGTTCCGGACATGGTAGGAAACCGAAAGTCGGACCCGTCGGGCACCTTTTAGTGTGCCACTTAAATACAGTTAACATTGTTACCATAGTGGTTATCGCCAAGTGTGAATGAGCATCGTTTCCCTTCCAATTCTTACTCTAAGGGGGACTAGCAGGCTGCCAGCTTGCTGATGTACAGGACTATCTAGTAATAAATGATAACTTGAATATAAAGCTCTAAAACTGTCTGTATATTTACAATGTGCAGCTGGCATTTTTATAGGCAGGTACGTCGACAATTTTCCTACCGATGTATCAATATATTGATACATTCCGATATATCGAAGCATGGTAATGATATTCTTCTAAATATCGATACATCGGATTCCCGATATTTTTAAAAATATCAGTAGTCCTGCTTCAGGAGCTGCGGTCCCCTCCGCGATGGCGCAATGGACAGGCCTGCGGCATGTCACATGTGGCTCGTTTTGTGTGGTGGCTAATGTGTCCGTAACAGTGGGGTGGGCCTGAATAGTTTGGAGCTGGTCGGTTGCTGTAGTGACACGATGAAATTTCTGGGCAGAGCCCGGTCCAAGGGCCTCAAGAAGGTGTTTAGGGGGACAGTTCCAGGACAACAGTGAGCACGGGCAGGGCTAGCTTGTAGACAACAATCAGGTGGAGCCGTTGCTGTCTTTCCTGGACAGTTCCACTGGAGGCGAAGTAACAACTTCGGCATGTCATAAGGAGCACCACCAGAGTGCTTTCGCAGCTAATGGCGGCATCCTTGTGGTAGCCTGATTGAGCCACCAAACGCGTGTAGCCACTTCTAAATGACTTCCTTTAAGGAAGTCTGTGCATCTAGTTGTCATTAACGGCATGCGGGGTGTGCAACCGTGTGTGCTGTGAGGCAGAGCAGGCGCAAGTGTGTTATTCTAAGCTGTGGGTGTGATTTAATATATTAAGCAGAGACTGATTATTTGTCGCTTTGAGAGTAGATCAGCTGTACATGAAATGTATTATTATGCTGAAAATTAACGTATCGTTTATGTAGGAAGTACGTAAATGGATGTTTCGTGGATTTAATGAACAACCAAAACGAAAATTTACGTTTTATTCAAGCAACTGATATAATTCCAGAACATTCTTAACACCAGGTTGACAGAAGAAATCATCGTCGAGATAGCGCTGTGGAAATCAAATATCTGCAATAATTAATCCAGTATATACTTCTCCAAATTAACTCGAAATGAAAAGTAGAAGCTGTGTGCTCTAAAACGTCTTCATTAACCAACTGTTCAGAAAAGTATCATTGCGGCAGCTGGGTACATTTCAGTTTTGAGAGCTTTTCTTCTGGGATTATAGTGTTTCATATTATAAAACTAGTGCTTCTCATGTTTTTGAGCACTGGGTGTAAAATCAAGAAGAATTCAAATAATGAAACCAAACGAAAGGAATTGATAATTCTTGGAAAAAGAGATGGTTTATAAAAGAAGTGGGCATATTGTGAGAACGTATTTGGGACTCAAATGATGTAATCGGCAGTAGACTCGTAACATCTATTTTTGACCTATTTTATATCTGCAGCGATAGCTGTATGTCAATTTGTAGTTTTGCTGATGTATAATGTTGTATCTGTCATGGATATATATACATGGACTGTGTATACATGCTTCAGTTATGTAAATTTTTGATCAATGTTCTTTGAATTATGCTTGTGAATTTAAATAACTATTGAAATGATTGTCATGTAATGTACTATAAATGACATGGTCCATAATTAGTGAACTTAGGATTAAATGTAATAGATGTAGGAAGCCACACAGCTACGGAAGAAGCCTGGTGGAGTGGAAAAGGTGTCGCTGGCTTGCAAGAGGCAACTCGCCATTTATGACGAGTAGTGCTGTGGTTAACACCTCGCTAGCAGCAGCAGATCATAGTGACTCATATTCCTGGAGTTTTGAGACCAGAAGAGCTTAAGCGCATTATTTATGGGCCTCGTCTGCTGAATTTGCTGATACCATTATCATGGCATGGTTTTTGGCAATATAGAAATATTATTTCCACTCCAATAAGATCAGTAATAGGGCGAGGCCAACAGCGCTGCCATGACTGCACCGCCGCCAGGTTAATAGCCGCTGCAAATTACACCGCTAGTGCCACCAGCCTTCCACTATATTGTTTATATTTGGCACTCTCTGAATGGATCACGTATTTGCGAAAATTGCTTGATTTTAATAATAATCGTGATGTTACAAAAACTCTATCTTACACCTGTGATTATCCCAAAATCACAAACCTGAACAGGATTCCTACTTAGTAATTTAATACTGAGTCTCCTAATTTATTATGAGAAAGAAGGTGAATTTGAATTTAACGTTGTGTTGTCTTTTGCGTAGCCAATTGTAATTTTGAGTAGGTTAAAAGACTGCTTATGAAAGCACCGATATTATTTAAAGATCTATAGTTTGTTGCGCTTTACTTAACTAATAATTAACGGTGAGAATACTTACCTTTTCTCATACACATTGGTGTAGTTTTGTCAATGAGCATGGTTCTTCAAAACATGAAAGTTTAAGGGTCCTCATGAACCAGCCTGGTTATTTAATGAAGCAATGCAAAGGCTCCTTCAGAGCCAGTAAACTTAGATTTGCATTCTGTTTAGTTGCTTCAAACTGAATTTAAGAAAGAACTGTTACTGTGTTATCTGTTCTAATGCAAGTTTGTTAACGCACAGGCATAGAAACCCTGTATTAGGCAATAAAGTTATAGATTATGATCATTACTAGACCCCCTAATTTAAAAGGAGAATCATTTCAAGCTTATCCCTGTTCAGTATTGCTGCTAGTTTAATGTGTGTCGGTAGTTGGTTTTATAACCTGTTGCACCTAGTTGATTTAAGGCACGTGTTGTTTAGATCCATATGTTGCTGTTTACTATCTCATTGACCATTTTATTATCCGACTTAATAGTTAGTGGCACATTTATCGTTGATCACGTATCATTGTAAACGTATTCAAATATTTATGCACCAGTCAGTATAACGCATCACTCCTCCAGCTTCGCAACCAATAGCAGCTCGGAATTCCGTGCTTGTTACCAGTATGCGGAGTAAAATCCGTTTCTTTCACGTGGTGGACAAGGGTTCTGTATCGTGGATGCGGTTTTTCAGAGCTGTCGTTCGATTTACGTTTACTTCTGGCCAGCAGGTGGATACACGCCTAAGTGCAGTGACAAGTCATTCAAAAACTCGCTAACAGATAGCGCTAATTCGCATCGTCTAACACGCTAGCAGCAAGCCTGGCGGAATGAAAAAACATTAACTGTTAATTTAAGTAACAAGTTTGTTTGTGTGGCCATCCTCCGCAGCAAGCATATAAATAATTGTTTTATAAATAGAACTGCTTTTTTCTGCTCCTACTAAGTTTATTTATATCATACACGCTTGGCTTTATCTTGTTCTAATGTATCATCAGTAGGATCTATAGAGATACAGTTTTGTTAGTTTTCGATTATTAAACAGTTCACGGTGCGATTTTTTTTTTTTTTTTTTTCTAAAATGAAATTACTTACGATTTGCTGGTCTGTGTTTCCTCACATCTAGTCTGGAGGTCTCACTACCAGTTTTATTACTGCCATATAAGAACAACTTCGCGATCTCACCATGCTCACATTTCACATTGCTCACCATGTTTCTCACTCTTTTTTTGTGGTGTTCTATTGTTTTTTGCCACCAGATATAAGTATTTTGCCGGACACTGCTTTTCACAACGTAAATATTGCGACTCCATTATGTGTTTCCTCGTCTTTGTTGCGTTTACCTACTTGTTGCCAGCCTAACGATGTATTAAGTGTATGTTCAAGACTAACTTCTATTCATGATGATTACAGCGTATGTGTGTATGAGAGAGTCGACGAGGCTTTCTTTTTATTTTGAGGATGGTAGTTTGAATTATATGGTGTTGTACTAACTGTTAGCGAGAGGTTGAAAACTTTGGTGACAGTTGATTTGACTTTTCGTTTGAATGTTCTGTATAGGGGTTCAAGGATGAGTGAGTGTAAAGATGTTGGGTGGTATTATTATTATATTGGACAATATTATTATATTAATCCTCTTTGGGAGCGTTATTATATTATTTTATCTATTAGTGTAAATAATGAATTGCTTGGCATGCATACTTGGTCAATCAAAAGGGTTTTCCCTTCTGCTTTGATTTTTTGTATGTGGTATTTTTCTTGCAGGGTTAGAAGGTGTTTTTTAATGTTGATTCTAGATATTTTCATGTCGCCTTCTCTAGTGGTTGGTTTGTGGTCATGTTCTCATAGGTGTTGGAGTGGTTTGTCCCATATTTCTAGGGTCCCATGTGTTTTTGTGTCTGACATCAAATGTTCTGCCTGTTTTCCTACGTATCTGGCTTCACAAGTGTTACACTGTGGTTGATACATACCTTATTTCTGGTATATGTTTCTGTTTTTTGTCAGTTCTGGGGTGTATTGTATGGAACTGTCTGTGTGTATAATAATACCACACAACTCTTAACACTCACTTACTCATGAACCCCTATACAGAATATTCAAACGAAAAGTAAAATCAGCAGTCGTTTTCAACCACTCGCTAACAAAAAAAAAAAAAAAAAAAAAAAAAAAAAAAAAAAAAAAAAAAAAAAAAACCCGCGCTTGTCGACTCTCTCTCTCTCATACACAAACACGGTATAATCATCATGAATAGAAGTTTGAATAGAAGTTAGTCTTGAACATATACTTCATACTTCGTTTGGCTGTCAACAAGTAGGTAAACACGCCAAAGACGAGGAAACACGTAATGGAGTCACAATATTTACGTTGTGAAAAGCAGTGTCCGGCGAAATAGTTATATCGAGTGGCAAAAAAGCAATAGAACACCGCAAAGAAAGAGTGAGAAAAATGGTGAGCAGTTTGAAGAATGTGAGAACGCTAGGTTGTGTTTATATGGCAGTAATAAAAGTGGTATTGCGATCTCCAGACCAGATGTGAAGAAACGCAGATCAGTAAATCGTAATCAATTACGTTTTTACGAAAAAATCGTGACGGGAACTGTTAAATAATCTAAAACTAACAAAACTGTATCATTATAGGTCCCACTGATGAGGCCTTAGAACAAGATAAGGCTAAACGCGTGTGGGATGCATAAATTACGTAGCAGCAGGAAAAGGCAATTTTATTTACAAAACAAGTAAGTAAAGTGTTTATTTAAAACACAGAAAACAAGAAGACATCCATAGCTCACAGAAAATAAATGTGAATGCATCATTCGTTGTTGTTGCAAGATGATAGGAAAGAGCCACTGTATTTTCATTGTTCCTCAGATTAAAAATTTAGTAGCCGTACTTATATCAAACGTGCGTATCTGTTGGTTTTCATATCAGTAGTACCAGACATTCTCATGATAAACCTGGAACGGAATTTTGTAGCTGAAATGTAGTAATTAGTGGTAGTGATTAACTAATTAGTGAAGTATATTTCGGTGTGCCCTGTCATGTGTAAAGTGTCATCGTCAATTTGTCTTGTCATTGGGTTGTGGAAAGAAAAATTGTAAGTTGTCTAATATTTAAATCATTATCTTTTAACGCATGGTATTGCTGACTACCTGAAACTGCCACGGAAGCATCTATTTCACCATAAGTTCCACTGCGTTTTTTTTTAAATTTAAACCCTGAATTCTCCTCGCTCTTTCTTTGGAATGTAAACTCCTGGTGGAAGAACGATATCCGACGCCAAGTCTGTCTATTGAAAAATCTCATGGAAACTTTGTAAGACGTTTTCAAACACAATAATACATTTCAAAACCGTCGTTAAGTGGCAGCGCTGTAAGGTAAAAACTTTTTTTTTTTTACTGTGCACTGTTTGGAATGGGTAATGTTTCAAAAGTTGAAAAGCATGAAGTTGCTTTTCACATATTACAGCAGCTCGGAAATACAATCAACTAGGACTACGCTCTTTCAGAAACAACATGGCTGGAAGCTTTGAAACGTTACGAGAAGGTTGTTCGGAGCAGAAGTATAATGATGAAGCTAATTTCGACTATCTGCCTTTTGGCACGGCAAGAGTTAGCTGTCGAAGGCCCTGGCGAATCTGAGATATCACTAAATAAAGGAAATTACTTAGAACTTTTTGATTTATTGGCAGAAGGAAAACCATACATGAAAGATCATTTAGCGTCCGATGGATTATTTAAAGGCACTTCCTCTGACACACTGAATTAATCAATAGCTTTTATTATAGACGTTGTTAAAGAACAAATTTGAAGTTAAAAATAGTTCTTTTATATTAGTACAAGGCGACGAAACAACGGACTCTCAACTAGAAGTCAAACTGTAATTTTTCGTTTTGCCAATAACGGATCAGGAGAGATTCGTCGGGTTTTATGACGTATCCAAAGACCGGGGTGCACAAGGCGTAGCCACTGTTTTGTTGCAAGTGCTAAGCAGTTGGAGTATTGATAAAAACAAATTAGTATCTCAAACATACGACGGCTGCAGTGCAATGCCAGGAAAAAAATTATGGTGTCCATTATATTGTGAAATAAGCATATCCTCATGCCCTCTTTATCCATTGCTACGCACGTCAGTTCTACCTAGTACTCCTCTATACTTGTAAAAAAAATACGCAAGCTAAACTTTTTGTGGCTAACGTCAGGATTCCACATATTTTTCGAAGGTTGAAGTTACATTCACGCGCAGTGCAAACCATTATACTTCATTATACAGACCTGAGAACCGAACGAGGTGACGCAGTGGTTAGCCTATTGGACGCGCATTCGGGAGGACGACGGTTCAATGATTTATGTTTTGCGTGATTTCCCTAAATCGTTCCAGGCAAATGCCTGGATGGTTCCTTTGAAAGTGGTCGGTCGACTTCCTTCCCCGTCCTTCCCAAATCCGATGAGACCGATGACCTCGCTGTCTGGTCTCCTCCCCCAAAAACAACAACAATAACAACAACAGACCTGAGAGCAGCAGTTAAGGATGTAATAAACAGTGAAGGATGGGATGATAATTCTTTACACCGAGCATTTGGGCTGAATAGTATACTAGATGATCAAACACCTCTTTTTCTACTGTGGTTGTAGAATTCGATTTTCCAGCATAGAAATATCTTGTTTGACATCTTGCAAAGTAAAATTGTGGACATAAGCCACTGTAAGCTCGAAATAGAAAATTGCATTAAGGCTGTTGAAAGATTAAGATGTGAGTAAAATTCTTCTGAAATGCGTAGTGCAAGCTAAGAGCCTTATAAATTCAGCAGCAGTACCTGGAATAAATTTTAACGAAACAGAAGTAAATATTCCGAAACTAAGAAGGCTAGTGTTCGAAATAATTTATGCAGTGGTAGCAAACATGAGAATTAGATCGTAGGACTTTCAAGGAACATATTTTACAGAACTTCTAAATGAGAGAAAGTTCTCGGGTTATGGTAGGACAAACAATTTCCCTGTATGTGAAGCCGAAAAATTACATAAAATATATCCTTTCCTTAATAGTGAAAAACTGAGGGAGAAACCTACGTTTATTTACAGCAGTAAGGATAAACGTCTACAGCCTTAGGATCCCCTTAAATCCATTATAAATAGTGGATTAAAAAACGTATTCTCTGAATGTGTGAAACTACTGACGTTGGTTCTTGCAATTCCAGAAACCATACTGCCTTGCAAAAGAAGCGTGGGTACATTAAAACACGTTAAAACCTACCTTCACAACACAATGACAAATGACAGACTGTCCAACTTGGCGATTTTGGCTGTAGTGAAGGGAACTGTGAAATCTTGAACCAAACGGCAGGAGTTCATATCACCTGTTAACGATATTTACGATCAGAAAAAGGACAGGAGTATAGAACTAATTTATAAAAATATGTAAAAGTGAGATTCTACGTGCTATATTTTTATTAATGTGTAGATGTTTAATATTTTTATACATATATAGTAGTTTCAATCTTACTAGAAAGATGTAACTCGCTTACTTTTGTAGTCTTTCTATTTTATACGTGTCTGTTACAATTTTTATTTTTGAAATTCGTAATTGTCAGATTATCCTACCAAAAATCTCGCGCTTCGCCACTGGTTAAACTACACTCCTGGAAATGGAAAAAAGAACACATTGACACCGGTGTGTCAGAGCCACCATACTTGCTCCGGACACTGCGAGAGGGCTGTACAAGCAATGATCACACGCACGGCACAGCGGACACACCAGGAACCGCGGTGTTGGCCGTCGAATGGCGCTAGCTGCGCAGCATTTGTGCACCGCCGCCGTCAGTGTCAGCCAGTTTGCCATGGCATACGGAGCTCCATCGCAGTCTTTAACACTGGTAGCATGCCGCGACAGCGTGGACGTGAACCGTATGTGCAGTTGACGGACTTTGAGCGAGGGCGTATAGTGGGCGTGCGGGAGGCCGAGTGGACGTACCGCCGAATTGCTCAACACGTGGGGCGTGAGGTCTCCACAGTACATCGATGTTGTCGCCAGTGGTCGGCGGAGGGTGCACGTGCCCGTCGACCTGGGACCGGACCGCAGCGACGCACGGATGCACGCTAAGACCGTAGGATCCTACGCAGTGCCGTAGGGGACCGCACCGCCACTTCCCAGCAAATTAGGGACACTGTTGCTCCTGGGGTATCGGCGAGGACCATTCGCAACCGTCTCCATGAAGCTGGGCTACGGTCCCGCACACCGTTAGGCCGTCTTCCGCTCACGCCCCAACATCGTGCAGCCCGCCTCCAGTGGTGTCGCGACAGGCGTGAATGGAGGGACGAATGGAGACGTGTCGTCTTCAGTGATGAGAGTCGCTTCTGCCTTGGTGCCAATGATGGTCGTATGCGTGTTTGGCGCCGTGCAGGTGAGCGCCACAATCAGGACTGCATACGACCGAGGCACACAGGGCCAACACCCGGCATCATGGTGTGGGGAGCGATCTCCTACACTGGCCGTACACCACTGGTGATCGTCGAGGGGACACTGAATAGTGCACGGTACATCCAAACCGTCATCGAACGCATCGTTCTACCATTCCTAGACCGGCAAGGGAACTTGCTGTTCCAACAGGACAATGCACGTCCGCATGTATCCCGTGCCACCCAACGTGCTCTAGAAGGTGTAAGTCAACTACCCTGGCCAGCAAGATGTCCGGATCTGTCCCCCATTGAGCATGTTTGGGACTGGATGAAGCGTCGTCTCACGCGGTCTGCACGTCCAGCACGAACGCTGGTCCAACTGAGGCGCCAGGTGGAAATGGCATGACAAGCCGTTCCACAGGACTACATCGAGCATCTCTACGATCGTCTCTATGGGAGAATAGCAGCCTGCATTGCTGCGAAAGGTGGATATACACTGTACTAGTGCCGACATTGTGCATGCTCTGTTGCCTGTGTCTATGTGCCTGTGGTTCTGTCAGTGTGATCATGTGATGTATCTGACCCCAGGAATATGTCAATAAAGTTTCCCCTTCCTGGGACAATGAATTCACGGTGTTCTTATTTCAATTTCCAGGAGTGTATATTAAGGATTATGTAATTATGGAAAGAGTGTAAGTGATGAAGTGACTGTATTAGAAATGAAGAGTCAGTGTTGGAACAAATCAAACTGGACCCCAAGGGTGCACAGTACCTAGGAATTCGTGTGCTAACAGTGTGTTACGTGCTTCTGCCTCCGAGTGAGAGCTTTTTTTGGCGATAAGTTACATCCTCTAGGTGTTCTTCAACAATGGTTATTGGTATGAAATAAAATTTTAAATTTGTTGAGAAATCTGTCACAGGGGAAGCTTTATGCTGTGCAAATCAGAATCTTTATCAGTGGGTAACATTTGCTGACTTTCGAAACAGATTTTAAACAGGTTTTGAGCAGAGTGTTTACAAGCCATCATGAAAAGGAATTTTTTAACTGGTACAAATTACAAGGAAGAAATCTGGGGGCGTGGAAGGATTTTGCAAAAAGCAGTTGAAAAGATTAGTACATTTGGACACACATCATAATGAGACGACACAAATTATTGCACTTAACAGGGTACTGCCTGTTAGGTTACAAGGGGGCTTAATTCATGGACCGGATGTTTTAATGTGCCAGTATTTAAAATATGTTGACAGGCTGGAGAGTGCTCTGGGAAAAATTAACATAAAGAATTTCAACCAGAAAAATTGTCAATTCATGGGCAAGGAACCGAATTCTCATGGGTGGAATCAAGGCAGAAGAGAATACGTAAATTTTGGGATTGAACATTATGATGGCAGAATGAAAATACATAACAAGGGGTATGGTAGAAACAGAAACTGGAGAAGGGAATTTTATACTAGGAATAGTGGATGACAACGACTAAATGAGGTGTAAATACATGAAACACGGGTTAATAGCGGAGATCGGTCACGAAACTCACATTCACTATAGTGAGGGTCATAATTTTGGGGACAAGGAATTTAGTAAAAGTCGCAGCACTGACTTTTATCAAAATACAATAAACGATTACAATCAGATGAATCAGGGACTGAATACTGAAACAGTACACCAGATGAATAGGTTGGAACTCGGCAGTAGATTTTGGGAAGTTATAGGTAAAAATGAGCGACTAAAAATAATATTAGTCAGAAAGATACTACAAATCTAGATCTGTATGATTACGTAGATGCAGATTTTTACAGTTTGGCAGAAAGAGACCTACAAAGTAATGTTGGAAGTAGTCCCTTGGCTTCTACACCGTTCCCCTGCTGCGCTGCGGACGTGTATAGGAAGGGTGCTTCGGTTTTCCTACAGTGTTACAGACGTCTGTATGCATCCTTAGCTGTCGACTCTGACTGCTGCGGACGAGTTAACTAAAAATTTCAGTGAATAAAAAATTTTCGAGAATTTATCACTCAACATACGTGCCTCATTGCAGGCTATCATCTGCAAAAATTCTCTTTCCGTTCCCCTGAATCGTTTATGAGATGATTTTTACGACGACATGATTCACGACGCACAAGGACGTGCATGGGCGCGTGACGCATGTCCGTCCGTCGGATGTAAAACCCAATAACTCGATTTTCAATAAAATTTCCATATCTCATCTACGTTTCATTCACTGCAATGTATGAGATAAAAGCAACGAATCGCAAAGTTTAAGCAATATGACAATGCCTCAGCAAACTCTTTAAAATTTCGTGCAATGTTTTACTTAATTTGTTGCAGAGATGTACGTATGGCGGCTAAACAATAGAAATTCAGTTATTTATCGTGTGAAAATAGCAGACTGTAAAACGGTCAAAAATCCATTTTTCTCACCTATTAGTTTTCGAAATATCTGATTATTAGTGTACCATTCTGAGTGGGACCTCTTCTCTTAGCACAGGTACCACCATTTGGCACGCAGTACAACAAAAACTAAAACTGCCCTCAGCACGGAATGCAGAGGACACGCTTCTAGCAGCGAAAGGCAGTGCAAATACGAGAAAATCAGACACCTCAAATTACTCCAATCCGAGTCCATAATTTTGGGCGAATAAATTTAATAAAAGACAGATTTTTATTAAAATGCGATAAATAGTTACACTTAGCCGATACAGAAGCCAGTTACTGAAACAGTGCACAAGGTGAAGAAGTTGGAGTTTGACAGTAAATTTTCGTAATAGTGTAGGGAAGAACGAGTTATTGGAAAACAGTAATGGGCAGAAATATGTTAATAAACTACATTTGGATACTGATATAGATGCAGAGTTTTACAGACTGGCAGAGAGACACAAAGTAATGAGGTGGGAAGTAAGGATAATGAATAATCAGAATTGGATGACTTACTTTTAGTGAAGAAGGGCGTTGTCCAGTGAATGCTGACGCTATTATATACAGTACTGATGATCAAATACTGTCAGATAAATATGATGAAAATAATTATTTTAATGATAGCGAAAATGAGGAAAGAAGTAGAAATGATGAAGAAGGTTTTGAAGTTGATAATGAAGTATGTGTTGAAATAAATGGGTACGAAGTGCTGGAGTTAAGCGGTGAGGAAGTAATTTCAAATGAGAATAGGGTTGCTGATGAATACGTATCACCGCGCGGGATTAGCTGAGCGGTCTGAGGCGCTGGAGTCATAGAGTGTGTGGCCGATCCAGGCGGAGGTTCGAGTCCTCCCTCGGGCATGGGTGTGTGTGTGTTTGTCCTTAGGATAATTTAGGTTAAGTAGTGTGTAAGCTTAGGGACTGATGGCCTTAGCAGTTAAGTCCCATAAGATTTCACACACATCTGAACATTTTTTTGAATACGTATCTGAAAACAAATTATTGCCTATTCATCTGAGTAAATCACTTATTATTGGGGAATGAGTAAATTCTGGTCATGATGGTTTGGAAACATTAAGTTTGTTCATGGATTTAGAGGAGAAGATACAAAAAAATTTATAATCATTTTAGGATTATTATCAGAATGAAAATAACGTGGTAAGACTATGGATGAACCTAGGAAAAATTGAAGAAAATCCGTATCTTTTCTATAGTCATAATTTCATGATATCAGAAAATAATTTTTATTGTAAGTCCTGTCCACGTAGTTTGCTGGTTCAACATTAGATTAAATCTCGTACTATCTATAATCTTAATTTCATCCAAAAACAAATGAACGTACAAACCATATACCAAATCTCTGTTACACTTATTTTGTATTTATAGAATAATCATTTCATACTTCTCTTGTATTTATAGAAGAATCATTCCATATTGCACAAGCTTTCCGCCTATAGCCGTATCAGCTGAGGGTGGTAATTATAATGATCGTAGGTTTTTGCTATGTGACCAACATTTAACATATTGACGGCTGATTCCCAAAGCGGGAATACCGGTACCGCTTATTATGAAATCACGCATCTTCCGGTTTTGACAGGAGAACCCATTGTTTCTGGTCTATTTTCGGTTATTTACAGGCTCGTTTCTTATTTAAAGTTTATATGTGCCTCTTCTTTATTTGTTCTGAAGAAATTATTGCTATATCCCCGAGAAGTATAGTCATAAACGTTTGATTTGAAACGGATTTGAATAAAAACAGTAAACTCCACTATGCCAGTCCCAAGCGCGGAGCCTCATTTGCAAGAGCTCAGGAAGGGAGAGGGGAAAGAGTAACAACCTGGGTCCATCTGGCTTCGGATGGTAGCACCCAGTTCGATCTCTTGCCTTACAGTCTCAAAGGCGGAAGAGGAATCTCAGTTCCTAACGGCTTAGTGAGCAGCAGAACCTAGTGGAGCATACCACGAAAAACAATCATTTCGGACTAACAATCCGACCTTACTTTGGAATTTATTTCCTCCACCTACACAAAAAAAATTCATATGCAGACTGTGAACGTCGCTAAATGAGAGCACTACTCCAGGTGGTAACTTGAAAAAGGAAATCACCATTGCAATGCGCAATGCATCGGGACCTACGATTCTGAGGAGCCCCACCACCTGCACACAAGATGAGTCGGAGCGTCTTGAAACACCTTCGAAACTGAAATTCAGGAAGAAATACTTCATTGTGTCCGTAAACGTAAATTCACTCCTCCGAGTCGGAAAACTGAAAGAATTGGAAAAGCTCCTGGACGACGACTAAATTCAGACCTTGGCTGTACAAGTGATCAGATCCCTACATGAGCACATCATGGACACACAACACTACAGAGTATTCAAAGGAAAGCTAGCATTAAAGATAATGATTAACACTCCTGTCCAGGGGACTCTTTTACGTAAACAAAACCATAGTGAATAATGTCATAAACTTTTTATCAAAATCTGAAAGAATATCCACACTGACAATCAAATGCAAAAACAAGATATTTACTCTGATAAAATGCCATGCTCCAATTAACGAAGACAACAAGAGAACTCACAGGAAGTAGATGACTTCTGCGATATATTGTAAACAGCAATCTCCAGGATACATATGAACCATACAAAAATCCTTCTAAGCCACTTAAACGCACAGATCGGGGGAGAAAGGAAATATAGAGACATATCGGGAGAACAAATCAGAACGGAGAAAATCTCATTGGACTGTGCAAGACTTTCCAGATGAAGCTGATGCCAATTCATTTTCGGAAACTCCCAAGAAAAGCAATGACATGTGTATCTCCAAATACCAACTAGGAAAATTCCAATTAGACCCCGTAGTAGTAACCAGGACAAACATTAGACAAAGTGATGAATGTTAAAGTAGTCAGAGATAGTAAGTTCGACTCTGATCACTACCTCTCCAAAGTTAAAATGCGTTTTCTCCCACCAAAACGAAAGAGAGATCCACCCAAAGTGACCAAATATAACACCAACCGAATGAACATCAACCAAGACATAAATAATTTCAGAGAAGAAATCCGCTCCTCTAGAACAGGGACCTGGCTACACCTCCATACGAGGCTCAATGAAGCCACAAAGAAAACACTCGGTCTGGCAAAGACAAAACGGACAATCTGGTGGGTTGAAGAACGTGAGAGATCACTCGAAACGAGAGTCGACACATGGAAAAGATGATGAAATACAGAGCATTGGGAACTATTCAAAAAACAAAGAGAAGGAACATCAAGAATATGCCGCAAACGATCATTTGGGAATACAAAATCGCAAAATCTCCAGGACAGCTTCACAGAAAATAATAGTAGAGATTTCTTTCAAACTTTCAAAGACAAGCTCAAAGGATACCCGCTCCCAAGTGTAAGCTTAAAAATGAGCAGGGAAACATTCGATCCCATGATCGAACAATCAAGAAAATTTCAATATACTAGACAGAAACTTCGAGAAGCTGCTCAACTGCCCACCTCCAACCACCGACCTGGAACGTCTGGCTCCTCCTGAGAACCTAGGAGATGATATACCACCAATAAGAGAAGAAATAGACGGAGCCCTAAAAAGACTCAAAAACAACAACGCCAGTGGAGAAGACTCAATGTCAGCAGAAATGCTGAATTGGGCAGCACCGGAAATCCTACACGACGTAGACCGAATCTTCCAGCAAATATGTGTGAAGCCAGATGAATGGAAAACGGCACTGATCCACCCACTCCACAAGAAAGACGACAAAAAAGATGTAAATGTCTACAGAGGGGTGTCACTCCTCCCAGTCACCTCTCAATGATACTGCTGAATAGAACTGAAGGAATCCTAGATAAACAACTTGGAGAGAACCAGGCGGATACCGGAAAGGCCGCTCCGATGGCGAACAAATTTTTAATTTGAAATCAATAATCCCGAATGGAAAAAATACAGTAGTTTCTTTCATTGACACAGAGGCATACCGACAATCTTTCTTTCCACGAACAATACGAGACTAGAATATATGGGAGAATCGATAGAGGTACTCAAGGTACCCTCCGTCAGAACCCGTCAGGTGGCTTGCGGAGTATGGATGTAGATGTAGATGCAGAACTGTGTTGACAACGGAATTAACGTAATCCGTCAGACTATTTAGAATAAAAACCGGACTTATATAAAAGCTGCTGCCATCTGTGGAAACCGTTTAACGATTCGTCTGGACGCTGTAACTCAGTGCAAGAGTAAATTTGTAAGAGTACAAAAGCAGGACCTTTTCGATAGTGTTTCGAGACGGCGATCTCCTAATTCACACTGACGCAGATAAGACAGCGTTGAGATTTCTTGGGAATTTTTTCTGGCTTTTCCTTCACTCAAGGAATGTTTTCTGGTTTTCCATCCACAATTACGGTTTCTATTCGCAGCAGATCCGATTCGCACCATTTTAATACTAAATTTTGGACAGCAGGCTCTGCTGAAAGTTTTGTCAAAACACTTCCTGTCTTAAACTCTTGAGCAAACATTCCCGCACACGTTTCCTTCCAAATATGCTTCGTATAACACTTTCCAATAAACACGTGCTGTTTCATTGTCACCCATTTTGTATTGCGTTCAACTGGTCACTAAACATGTCTTGCGAAGTACTCGGTGAGAGCATGTGGGACAGGCGCATGCGCAGACGTACGACAGAAACTGATTAGTTCATCGATAACACAGATTGGAGCATTTTCTGTGATGGGTCACTTCTGCGTCTGTCTTGCAAGTATTTTCCGAGTCACATTTTTTCTCAGCCTGTATATTAAACCAGAAGTTCTTTGTATTAAAACTTACATACACTACTGGCCATTAAAATTGCTACACCAAGAAGAAATGCAGATGATTAACGGGTATTCATAGGACAAATATATTATACAAGAACTGACATGTGATTACATTTTCACGCAATTTGGGTTCATAGATCCTGAGAAATCTGTACCCAGAACAACCACTTCTCGCCGGCCGGTATGGCCGTGCGGTCCTAGGCGCTTCAGTCTGGAACCGCGTGACCGCTACGGTCGCAGGTTCGAATCCTGCCTCGGGCATGGATGTGTGTGATGTCCTTAGTTAGGTTTAAGTAGTTCTACGTTCTAGGGGACTGATGACTACAGATGTTAAGTCCCATAGTGCTCAGAGTCATTTGAACCAACCACATCTGGCCGTAATAACGGCCTTGATACGCCTGGTCATTGAGTCAAACAGAGCTTGGATGGAGTGTACAGGTACAGCTGCACATGCAGCTTCAACACGATACCACAGTTCATCAAGAGTAGTGACTGGCGTATTGTGACGAGCCAGTTGCTCGGCCACCATTGACCAGACGTTTTCAATTGGTTCAAAAATGGTTCAAATGGCTCTGAGCACTATGGGACTTAACATCTGATTTCATCAGTCCCCTATAACTTAGAACTACTTAAACCTAACTAACCTAAGGACATCACACACATCCATGCCTCAGGCAGGATTTGAACCTGCGACCATAGCGGTCGCGCGGTTCCAGACTGAAGCGCCTAGAACCGCTCGGCCACACCGGCCGGCGTTTTCAATTGGTGAGATATCTGGAGAATGTGCTGGCCAGGACAGCACTCGAACCTCTTGCTGTATCCAGAAATGCCTGTACAGGACCTGCAACATGCGGTCGTGCATTATCCTGCTGAAATGTGGGGTTTCGCAGGGATCGAATGAAGTGTAGAGGCACGGGTCGTAACACATCTGAAATGTAACGTCCACTGTTCAAAGTGCCGTCAATGCGAACAAGAGGTGTTCGAGACGTGTAACCAATGGCACCCCATACCATCACGCCGGATGATACGCCAGTAAGGCGATGACGAATACACGTTTCCAATGTGCGTTCACCGCGATGTCGACAAACACGGATGCGACCATTATGATGCTGTAAACAGAACCTGGATTCTTCCGAAAAAATGACGTTTTGCCATTCGTGCACACAGGTTCGTCGTTGAGTACACCGTCGCAGGCGCTCCTGTCTGTGATGCAGCGTCAAGGCTAACCTCAGCCACGGTCCGGGCTGCTGCAAACGTCTTCGAACTGTTCGTGAAGATGGTTGTTGTCTTGCAGACGTCCCCATCTGTTGACTCAGGGATCGAGACGTGGCTACACGATGCGTTACAGCCATGCGTATAAGATGCCTGTCATCTCGACTGCTAGTGATACGAGACCTTTGATATCCAGCACGGCGTTCCGTATTACCATCCTGAACACACCGATTCCATATTCTGCTAACAGTCATTGGATCTCGACCAACGCGAGCACCAATGCCGCGATACGATAAACCGCAGTCGCGATAGGCTACAATCCGATCTTTATCAAAGTCGGAAACGTGATGGTACGCATTTCTAATCCTTACACGAGGCATCACAAAAACGTTTCATCAGGCAACGCCGGTCAACTGCTGCTTGTGTATGAGAAATCGGTTGGAAACTTTCCTCATGTCAGCACGTTGTAGGTGTCGCCACCGGCGCCAACCTTGTGTGAATGCTCTGAAAAGCTAATCATTTGCATATCACAGTATAACACTTCCCACTTCCGTCTGCTACTGCTGTACCATAACCTTAAAGTTGGAGACAGATCGTGAAAGAAAACTATCTTATTAAAGCAATTATGGTATAACGCAACAGAGCAGTGTTACCCTCTGAGAGGAATTTTGTTATGTTAACCGTGTTGTAGATAACGGAGGTGGCTTATCGGAAATGAAAGTCAGAATTACGTAAATATTCGAACAGTAACAAACAATATTTTTGCATATCTACACTGTTTAAAGAATAAAGAAAACGGTCGCCAGCCTAATTAGGCAAGAGAATGATTAACATTCTAGTTTAAGAAATTAGGTATGATTGACTTCAACGGACAAACACAACCTATACTTTGCTACACGCAAGTGCAATGAACTCTGACACCTGCATATGTTCTCGGTTAATATTGGAAGCTGACAGAGCAGAACAGACTATTTACGTAAATAAAACAGATAACATTACACACTACTGCTTTTCACACATTTTCCTAGCTGACATAAAATCGTAAATGTAGTTCACTGCAAAATTATGAACTGATCACAGGTCAAGTCTCTCTTAGCTAAATACTACTTTATTTTGAATGGAAGTTAATTGGAATTCACTAACTTGTTACTTCTCACTGTCTTTTGAATAAAGAAATTATTGTTTTCATAAATAGTGGTCTTTCTATTAATTGTTATTTATCATGAGCATAAAGGATAACCTGTGGATCCTATTACACTATTAATATGCACTTTCATTACCCAAAAGAAACAAGTACTTAGCAAGCATGAGTATATAACTTCCCTCTATTGCAGTTTTCCACTTTAGCTAAATTTCCAGGAAACTGACTCACCTTTTAAAATTTGCTACAGGCAGCACTATGATCATTAACTAAGCAAAACTTTATAAGCCTCAGTTTTAAGAACTTTTAATCTTTAAAAGAAACAGGAAATTGTCTTTATTACCACAGTATTTTACTTTCAAGTAAATTATTAAATAGGTGACTTTGAAACTCCACAAAACTTTAAATTGGACTGTTTCCATCACTGGGGGGCTTTCACAAAACTACTTTTACTACCTCCCACAATTTCACTAGATCCTCAGTAAATCTGAATACTCCCTTCTTACCAAAGATCAAACAACATTATTTAATTAACTATTTGGCTTTGAGGCTTTCATTTTTTCCACAAAATAGGACACACGGTAATCATGGTTCAAATGGGAGGAACCTGAGAGGTGTTGTGATAGGGAAAAAATCAAGGTAGGTACATGAATTCAGTTTGTGCACACTAGAACATCCAATGAGCTGATCCTTCACTGTAGATTACTATAGTGCTCCATTATAGTGATTGCGCAATGTCGTGGCGATTACATGTTGGTAGGTGGAATTGTAGGTAGAATTGCTGGACTCTGTCATTTCTTGGTGGCGATGATAGATACCCATTCCAGAATAGTGCCAGCTATTTATCCATCCATCCGAGTCATTGGAAAGCGGCAGGAAAAGCCTCTCTCGGAACCAGCACAACATACAACTTTTACATGGGTAGTGCACAGTTTGGTAGCTCGTCCCCGACTGACTCTTGTTCCACCTTTTGTACCTAGGCCAACCACAACTTGAGCGCGCTACTAAGTTCCGTTCCCAAGGGGAACCACACTACCTTTTCCATAGAGAACAACTAAGAATCCTAAGTGAAAGTCAGCAGTTTACATAACAGCAAACAATCATTATAAACAAAACATATCATTTGCACATATAGGTAGTTCTAAACAAAATTATTTAAATAAATTTATTTGATTTTAAAGATAACCAAAGTGATTATATGAAGAAGACAAAAGATCTTTTGCTCATATTGTGCATATTACAGAGATTACACTTCATTACAGTACCGAATTAATCGTACACTAATTACAGAAGTCCAACGATGGGATGTTGAACAAAATAGAAAGCTAAATGAATCAACAAAAGGTATGTAGTGTCTAAGCTATGGTGCTACAACAGCATCTTCTTCCCGTCGGTTAAAATTCGCGTCTGTAGCACGTCATCTTCGTGGTGTAGCAATTTTAATGGCCAGTAGTATAAAAATGGCTCTTTTGCACAACCTGTAACTGGAAGATAAACATTCGTAATAGACGTGTACTTTAGACAGATGTAATTAAGTTTAAAAGAAATTAGTTGACAGCAGGACTAATGTGTAGAGCTTCCAGACGGATCTTTTTTCTTTTTTTTTTGGGGGGGGGGGGGGAGACACCGGACGGGTGAAGCGGAGCGCCGTCGCAAACACTGTGGAGCAGGAAGGCTGTCTGCGGCGCGAGGCAACGCTCGACGGAGACCCCACCGCCAGCTAATGAAGTGCATTCGGGATAATTTCGGCGGTGAGGAGGAGTGGGGGTAGTGTAGGGGCGGGGCTGGGGTTTCAGGGAGGAGCCGCGTGATGAGCTCCCATTCACACCGGCCGGCAGGCAGCCGAATTGGCTGCCCCGCAACTACCCATTACACGGACGCCAGATTACCCCGCCTGGGTCTGCCAGACACAGTGCGCGCGTGCGTCTCGCCGGGTCAACTACTGGATGCGTGTCCGGCTGGAGTAATGCTTTCGCGGCACTCCTCCTTCTACCGATGTATCACCACCAGCATGGATAGCGCATAATCGAGAAGTAAGTTTGTAGGCAAGTGTGGCCGTTATCAGTGGAGGCAATATCATCAATGTTATTATTCCATCTACGTTCCTCTCCTATATCTTCTACATATCGAAGTTTCGACCCATCTGCCTCTTCTTCAGAATCATCTGGTGTCCAGTGTTACCCGAACAGTCTAACGGTGAACATATGAATGTTCTACATCTACATCTACATCTACATACAATCTCCGCAATCCACCATACGGTGCGTGGCGGAGGGTACCTCGTACCACAACTAGCATCTTCTCTCCCTGTTCCACTCCCAAACAGAACGAGGGAAAAATGACTGCCTATATGCCTCTGTACGAGCCCTAATGTCTCTTATCTTATCTTTGTGGTCTTTCCGCGAATTGTAAGTTGGCGGCAGTAAAATTGTACTGCAGTCAGCCTCAAATGCTTGTTCTCTAAATTTCCCCAGTAGCAATTCACGAAAAAGAACGCCTCCTTTCCTCTAGAGACTCCCACCAGAGTTCCTGAAGCATTTCTGTAACACTCGCGTGATGATCAAACCTACCAGTAACAAATCTAGCAGCCCGCCTCCGAACTGCTTTTATGTCCTCCCTCAATCCGACCTGATAGGGATCCCAAACGCTCGAGCAGTACTCAAGAATAGGTCGTATTAGTGTTTTATAAGCTGTCTCCTTTACACATGAACCACATCTTCCCAAAATTCTACCAATGAACCGCAGACGACTATCCGCCTTCCCTTCAACTGCCATAACATGCTTGTCCCACTTCATATCGCTCTGCAATGTTACGCCCAAATATTTCATCGACGTGACTGTGTCAAGAGCTACACTACTAATGGAGTATTCAAACATTACGGGATTCTTTTTCCTATTCATCTGCATTAATTTATATTTATCTATATTTAGAGTTAGTGCCATTCTTTACACCAATCACAAATCCTATCCAAGTCATCTTGTATCCTCCTACACTCACTCAACGACGACACCTTCCTGTACACCACAGCATCATCAGCAAACAGCCGCACGTTGCTATCCGCCCTATCCAAAAGATCATATATGTAGATAGAAAACAACAGCGGACCTACCACACTTCCCTGGGGCATGCCAGATGATACCCTCACCTCCGAGGAACACTCACCACTTCTGAAGAAGAGCCCATCATACGACCGCAACATCGATCGTGTAGAAGAAACTGAAGAGAAACAGCCCACTATGAGGAAGCCGAAAGGCACGCGTTTAAGCTCACGCAGGCTGGCGTGAGGTCTGGAACAGGACAAGGTAATTATACTAGCAAAAAAAGTACGTAGCTGCTGGAATACTTAACTTTAATCCATAATTGGTGAACATCGCTCTTGACGGTACATGTTTTACAGCATCAATAGTAACTGGTAATGGCGCCTTGCTAGGTCGTAGCAAATGACGTAGCTGAAGGCTATGCTAACTATCGTCTCGGCAAATGAGAGCGTAATTTGTCAGTCAACCATCGCTAGCAAAGTCGGCTGTACAACTGGGCCGAGTGCTAGGAAGTGTCTCTAGACCTGCCGTGTGGCGGCGCTCGGTCTGCAATCACTGATAGTGGCGACACTAACGGACCGCGGCCGATTTAAAGGCTACCACATACCAAGTGTCGCGTCTAGCGGTGACACCACAAAACATAACGCAACCTAAGCACCCAGAAGATATCACCTACAACAAACATATTTCTTTCTGTGCGTGTGCAGTATATTAGGAAGAATACATGAATAAATTTGTTGGCGCTTTGGAAATACGCCCGGCGCAAAGTTTAGTGCGTAGAGATGCCAGCTCTGGCAGCAACAGTGGGTCTAACTTGGCTCGGTGTCGAATCGAACTGAGTTTTGATGACAGACACGGGCAAGTAGTTCTCTCAGAGTTCAGCAATCGTCCTGGCTGGCGACTGACGGACTGACAGTCTCTCGGCAACCCATGAACTGATGTTCTCCGTGGGTGAGAGGTTAGGAAAATGTGCTGGAGGTGACAACAATAGAAACTCTGTGTACCGAGGTAAGTCTGGAAAGCACAGATTACTGTTAGTCACACGTTATCTTGTTGAAACGCCGTCGAGGCAACACATGACAGATCGAGCGAGGTGGCGCAGTGGTTAGCACACTGGACTCGCATTCAGGAGGACGACGGTTCAATCACGCGTCCGACCATCCTGATTTAGGTTTTCCGTGATTTACTTAAGTCGCTCCAGGCAAATTCCGGGATGGTTTCTTGGAAAGGGCACGGCCGACTTCCTTCCCAGTCCTTCCCTAATCCTACGAGACCGATGACCCTGCTGTTTGGTCTCTTCCCCCAAAACAACCCAAATCTAAACACAGGACAGATGACACCGAGGTGAATTTCCATGGTGCTCCCGATGTCGACTGACTATCCATGTAGATATTTGTATTCCTGAAAATAAGCAAGTCCGTTCAATATCTCAACATAGGTGACATGCCTATATGACCTACATGGTCGAATGAATAATTCGTTTTACCTCTCAGTCGCTAGTCGCGTGGGCCAAACGTGTGATAGCGACTATGTCAGTTAGCACTACAGTGGAAGGAATAAACATCTGTTTCCATAGGTCACGATTCTCCTACTCCAACATGTGCTGGCAGATGCTTCTCTTTCTTGCATAAGTAGTTGATTGATGTTCTTCCACCGGCTCCTTAAGGCTTGGTGATGAAACACATGTGAGGTTTCTCTTTCGTTTCTTTTTCTAGCGATGGAATGTTGCATATAAATTCGGTTTACAACTCGACCAAGCTTTTTTTGTCTATTATTGTTTGCTGAGATTGGAGGCCAGAACCTATACAAAATTATAAACTAACGTTACTTTTCCGTTATTTGGCTGTAACTAATGGGCAAAATACACGTTTTGCATAGTCAGTTGCGGCTATTTTCAGGTTATCCTGTGGACGGACGAAATTGCATTTACAAATAACTCTGAAAAATGCATATATAACTGTTTATAATTATAGCAGCTTGTTAAGGTATTCTAGGCTAATATACATAGACTAGTAGTTCTTAAAATTTTTTACTAAAGATCTCGAATTGTTCTTGATCAATTTAGTTTGAAGTTTTACATTTTACTTCTATAAACAGTCGGATGGAGAAAGTCTTATATGAATAGAAAGGGGAATGTTTGTTACCAAAAATCTCAAACAGGTCTTCAACGATTTACAATTTCTTTCACGTTACTCTAATGAACGGTCGGAGAGATATAGGCTACATATTTTAAATATATATGGTTGAATAAATATAAATGTGCAGTATAAAAGGAAAAGGTTTTTAGCAAAAGTATAGAAATAATTCTGATCGATTTACTTCAGATTTTTACACGTTACTCTAATGAACGTCGCAGGAACATAGGCTACATACTTTTTTTTAAATGTATATAGTTGTATTAATACGTACGTATTACACAAAAAGGAAATGATTTTAGCAGAAAACTCGAAAAATACTTCATCATTTGCTTCAAATTTTTACACAATGCTCTAATAAATGTTAAAGCAGACATACGCTGTATATTATTAATATCTCCAAAAGGAAACATTGTTAGCACAAATCTCAAAATGCTCTTGAACGATCTACTTTCAATTTTTCCATGATACTCTAATAAACTGTTGGATTCACATGAGGTACATGATTTAGTATCTGTAGGCTTCTCATGAGTTTATGTGGGAAACGTTCTTGCCAAAATTCTCAAAAAGTTAGTGACAGATTTATTTACAATTTTTATGCCTTATTCTGCTGAACGGTCATTTGCAGACTAATAATTATAGCTATCAGGAGTAGTATGTTTATAGGACGGTTAGTACCTCCATGTACATTTGGCAATAACGAGACATTAAGGATTCGTTATGAATAGGACGGTAGGCCAATGAGTGAGTTAGTGTGAACAGTTCAGTGATAGAGTTGTTCTCATCAGAATCGACAGCAAACCATAATCGACAACGATAGTTCGGGTATACATGCCGACATACTGAAAAACAGTATATCAAAAATAACATATGAAGAGAGTCTGCCGACACGACATAACAGACATGCCTGTGTGCAACGTAAGAAAAATCTCCAGAGGATGGATAACATTACCCACAGTGACAGCGAAAATAGTGACAATGGGGAGGAAGAGGAGGAGGAAGACGAGATGTAACAGTAAATAAGCATAAGATGCTGGCGACCTAGCCGAGAGATCACCAAATGCTGTGCACGGATGGGCACTTAGAGTTAATAAGTAGGATTAGTAATAAATAGGATTAGCAATACTATTTCTCTGCTAATAATAACCATTTGTGTATATATGGACGTATGACTGTGTGTTTGTGTGTGTGTGTGTGTGTGTGTGTGACTGGCGGTGAACAGCTCGAAGAAAGCATTCCGAAGTATTCACTGTCATTCACAATCGGCGATGGTACGAACCAATCTCTCATTTATCCTATCATCTTTTTATATTCTTTTATTTATATTTCAACCTTAAATTGTTGTTATTTTGAAGAGTATTATTATTTATAAATGTTATAGATAAAACAAAAGAAAACAAACTCCAAAAATATGGAAAACGAAAATTGTAAGACGCGCGACCTGTTTCAAAACAGAAGTTAACAGGTCTACAATTTGGCAATAAATAAATAAACATTTCGACGTTCCAAGAGGAAAATAAAGAAATAAAGAAAGTGTGTGAGGACATTGAACGGGTCATTCATTACGCAAAGAGAGATGAAAACCTAATAGTCATGGGGGACAGGAATGCAGTTGTAAGAGAAGGAGTAGAAGAAAGGGTTACTGTACTATATCGGCTTGGTACTAGAAATGAGAAGGCAGAAAGACTAACTGAGTTGTACAAAAAATTTCAGATAATAACGGCGAATACGCTGTTCAAGAATCAGAAAGAAGGAGGTCTACCTGGAAAAGGTTGGAAGATATGGGAAGATTCCAGTTAGATTACACTATCTGCAGGCGGAGGTTCCCAAATCAGATACAGGATTGTAAGGCGTACCCATGAGCAGATACAGATTCTGATCACAATTTTTTAGTGATGAAAAGTAAGCTGCAGTTTAAGAGACTAGTGAGGAAAAATCAGTGCTCAACGAAATAGGATAAGGCAGTACTATGGAATGAAGAGAGACGCATGAAGTTAAGACTACAGATACTGCCATGATGAATAGCTCAGTAGTCAGATCGGTTGAATAGGAATGGACATACCTAAAATCGGTAGTTACTGAAGCTGGAAAGAAAAGCATAGTTACAAGGAAGGTAACTGCAAAGGAACCATGAGTAACAGAAGAAATGCTTCAGCTGATTGATGAAAGAAGAAAGTACAAAAACGTTCAGAGAAACTCAGGAATACAGAGACACTAGTCACTTAAGAATGAAATAAATAGGAAGCTAAGGCGAAGAAGCTGCATAAAAAATACGAAGAAATCAAAAAACAAATTATTGTTGGAATGACTGACTCATCTTGTAGTAAAGTCAAAACAGCATTTGGTGAAATAAAAAGGGAGGGTGGTAACACTAAGAGTGCAACGGGAGTTCCAATGTCAAGCGAAAAGGAGAGAGCTGGGAGGTGGAAAGAGAATACTGAAGGCCTCCATGGGGAGGGGAGGGGAGGGGACGGGGGGGGGGGAAGGCTTGTCCGACGACGTGATAAAAGAAGACTCAAGAGTTGACATACAGTGTGTACCTAAAGGTACGGCCAAACTTTCAGGAAACATTCCTCACACACAAATAAAGAAAAGATGTTATGTGGACATGTGTCCGGAAACGCTTAATTTTCATGTTAGAGCTCATTTTTGTTTCGTCAGTATGTACTGTACTTCCTCGATTCACCGCCAGTTGGCCCAACTGAAGGAAGGTAATGGTGACTTCGGTGCTTGTGTTGACATGCGACTCATTGCTCTACAGTGCTAGCATCAAGCACATCAGTACGTAGCATCAACAGGTTAGTGTTCATCACGAACGTGATTTTGCAGTCAGTGCAATGTTTACAAATGCGGAGTTGGCATTGCAGTGGCAGTGGCAATGGCAATAAAACGACTATTCACGTTGGTGTGCAGAACGTATGAGTCTTGCGATATACCATCTGATTTTCGGAAAAAAACATCACCCACACAATTCCAAAGATTGCAAGAGCTAACTAGTGCGAGAACTATCGTACAGCCACCTTAACAGCTTATGCATCCAACTTGCTGACAAGAAAAATAACCGGAAGAATGGAAAAGATAATTGAAGATATGTTAGATAACGATCAATTTGGCATTAGAAAAGATGAAGGAACCGGAGAGGCCATTCTGACGTTGCTTTGATTATGGAAGCAAGACTAAGGAAAAATCAAGACATGTTAATAGAATTTATCGACCTGGAAAAAGCTTTCCACAGTGCAAATAGGTGAAATATGTTCGAAATTCTGAGAAAAATGGAGTTAAGCTATGGGAAAGATGAACAATATTCAATATGTGGTGTCACCGCCAGACACCACAATTGCTAGGTGGTAGCCTTTAAATCGGCCGCGGTCCGTTAGTATACGTCGGACCCGCGTGTCGCCACTATCAGTGATTGCAGACCGAGCGCCGCCACACGGCAGGTCTTGTTTAGAGAGACTCCCTAGCACTCGCCCAGTTGTGCAGCCAACTTTGCTAGCAATGGTTCACTGTCTACATACGTTCTCATTTGCAGAGACGACAGTAGCATAGCCTTCAGCTACGTCATTTGCTACGATCTAGCATGGCGCCATATTCAGTTACTATAATGACTATTTTCAAGAATGTATTCTGAACAGATAATATTGTGAATCATGTACCGTCAAGAGTGAAATTCATCATTAATGGATTAAAGTATCAAACTAATTATGTCCGCTCTCTGAATTCTCATTCCTTGTCGTGTTCCAGACCTCACGTCAGTATAGTTCTTCCCTCCTCACGCCAGCCTGCGTGAGCTAAAATGCGTGCATTTCGGCCTCGTAACACGGTGTTGGCTCTTCTGCTAACACAAAACAATATGTACATGAGGCAAGAGAGAACTATGAGTGGAAGAGCAAGAGCGGAGAACTCTAATTGAAAAGGGTGTAAGACAGTGATGTAGACTATCGCCGCTACTATTGAATCTATACATCGATCAAGCTATTACGGAAATAAAAGGAAGTTCAAATGTGGGATTAAAATTCAAGGTGAAGGAATATCAATGATAAGATTCGCTGAGACATTGCTATCCTAAGTGAAATTAAAGAAGATTTGCAGGATCTTCCGATGGAATGAACGTTCTAATTAGTAAAGAAAATGGACATAGTAAATAGAAGAAAGACGAAAGTAATCAGAAGCAGCAGAAACGAGAACAGCAAGAAACTTAACATCAGTATTGGTGATGAATTTATGGAATTTTACCACCAAGGCAGTAAAATAACCAATGACGAATGGAGCAAGTAGGAGATGAAAAGTAGACTAGCATTGGCAAAAAGGGCTTTACAGATCAAGAAAAGTCTACTAATATCAAACATAGGACTTAATCTGGGGACGAAATTTCTGAAAATGTACGTTTGAAGAAGAGAATTGTAGGGTTATGAAAACCAGAACAGAAGAGAATCGAAGCATCTAAGGTATAGTGCTGCAGAAGAATGTTGAAAATTAGGTGTACTGATAAGGTAAGAAACGATATTATTCTGCGCAGAATCTCAGAGGAAAGGAATATATTGAAAACATTGATAAGAAGATGGAATTTCTGGTAGAGCATATGTAAAGGCATTAGAGAATAACTTCCATGGTGTTAGAGGGAGCTATAGAGGCTAGAAACCGTAGAGGAAGACTGAGACTAGAATACATACAGTAAATAATTGATGATGTAGGTTGTAATTGCTACTCTGAGATAAAAGGGCTGGCACAGGAGAGGCATTCGTGGCGAGATGCATCAGACCAGTGAGAAGACTGACGAATAAAAAAATTTAAAAAAAGGCCATCACGTCAGGCTTTGAACTATGGACACACGGATACAAAACGGTTCGTCTATACTGCAGGCTCAGTCCAGTTAGTGGTGCAGTTATGACTGTGCAGGTAACATAAGTAGTGAAGTAGTAAAGTGTTTTCCACGAAGACTGTTTGGCGCAGAGGAAAAGTAAGCAACACACTGATGTGTGTACATATTAAGCTACCATACATAAAAATATCTGTACATTCGCCTATTACACCCTGAAAATGGTATAAATATGGGATGATTCAGGAGAAGGTCACATAATTTGTGAGGTGCTTCTACATGTGAAAATAAACTGAAGAAGTCCTATGAGCATGTGTCCGATTTCGGTTTCTACGAAACAGGAGCCAATTGCAGTTTATACACATCCATGAATGATTATGAAAAAAAGTGTGAATACTACTTACCGAAATGCTGTGTATTCGCTGTGGCGGACAGAATAATGGTGGAAAAGATTAGTGATCCATCCCACAGTAGGTGTTCAAAAAGTTCACCACCCACCTCTGTGCACTGGAGGGTTGTTGTGCAGCACATCGAACGTCATCTCGGTTAGTTTTAGTGCCAGGAAGAGCGTCGGTGATGCGTGTATCTACCTTCATAACATACACATTCCCTTTAACCAGCCCCATGAACAGATGTCTCATGACGTTAGGTGGGGTGATCTAGCGATCCAGTTAATTGATCAGCCACAGCCAATCCAAATTGAGCAACTGTGTACTGGGATACTCGTGTGGCACAGTGAACCGATGATCCATCATGTTGCAGGTACATTTTCGTCGTTACTCTACCGTAACGTCTTCCAAAACCGCAGGTGTGATTTCTATCAGGAAATGTGCATATGCGGCAGCTGCTTGGGATTTCTCAGGAACAAAGGCCCTCTCACCAGATCATAAATCAAACATCAGAAGTTCACTGAGAACGTAACTTGTAATCTGTTTCCCTGGCGACATGTGGGTTCTCCATCGCCAATGTATAAGAATTGCAGGTGTTCATGACACCACTGCGTGTAAATGTGGCCTCATCTGTAAATAAAGTGTGTTACATGACTTCTCTGTGTGCTGCCAATCGTTCACAAAAATCGTTGTCTGCTTCTGAGTCAGGCAACGGCCTTGCCGCAGTGGACACACCAGTTCATGTGAAATCACCGAAGTTAAGCGCTGTTGGGCATGGTCGGCACTTGTGACCATCCAGGTTACCATGCGCTGTTGACATTTTTCGGGGTGCACTCAGCCTCGTGCTGCCAATTGAGGAGCTACTCGACCGAGCAGTAGCGGCTTCGATCAAGAATACTATCATAACGACCGGGAGAGCGGTGTGCTGACCCCATGCCCCTCCTATCCGCATCCTCCTCTGAGAATGACACGGCGGTCGGACGGTCCCGATGGGCCACTTGTGGATTGTAGACGGAGTGGTGGTTACTGCTGACTGAGTCACGTGGATTGAGATGCTACACAGGTGGGGAACAAGTCCTTGGAATGTAACGTACGCCACATTCGCGTTTATCGAATACTGAGCTGACACCTAATGCAGCGTGCACTGGCGGTGGTATCGCTCTGTGCCATTGCAATAATGTTCGCCCTTTCCTGAGATGGGCTCGGGGTCTGATGGTACTGGCGGTGGAAGCGCGTTGTACCATTCCAATAATGTCGTCCCTTTTCTCAACCGGCCTTAAGGTCTGACAGTACGTGTACACTTTGTAGTGTTATGGATTTCTGTAATGTTTAAAAAACCCTTCGAAAAACCCTCACACAGGTGGTTCGGCGATCAGGGAAATGTCTCTGTAATTCTATCACAGCCCTATGGGCACTGCCATTACAGTATCCACACACAAACAATATGTCTACGTATTCTGCATGTCTGAGCGTAGGTGACATGCTGGCATTCAATGACACAATGGATTTGGTTAACTACACAGTAGTCAAGTATGACACGCACACGGCCTCACGACTGATCACGGATCCAACCCACAAGAGGTGCACTTGCAGCTGTAGCCTTGGTACGACGTCATAGTGCTGCCGCTGCTACAGAACAACCGTACATCTTGCAGAATGGGTCAGTCACCTGCCCAACTATTATTCTATCCACCACAGCACCTAAAAGCATTTTCGTAAGTAATATTCACCCTTGTCTTCATATCCATATACGGATGTACAGTCTTCAACCTGTTCCAGTACCGTAAAGATCAAAAATCGGAACATGTCCACAGGACTTTTTCAGTTTATTTTCACGTGTAGAATCACCTCACAAATTATGTGGCATTCCTCCAGAATGTAACACATTTTTTTCTGAAAACAGGTTGGCTTTATTCAGGATTCCAACATATTATTCCCCACTCTTTTGGCTACAAAATTCTATTTTTCAACGTCACCTCCGTTCAGGGCGACGGGTACGTCATCTTACTGGCAGGGCCTGTATGTTCGCGTGGTACCACACTACTGGTCGACGTTGGACCCAACGTCTTACTACACCAATAACCTGCCCAACAACCAAGTCCTGCTTCCCACGGAGTGAATCCTTCATTGGGCCAAACAGATAGAAATCGAAAGGCACGAGATCTGGACTGTGGGATGGATGAGAAAGAACAGTCCAATGAAGTTATGTGAGCTCTCTGGTGTCTGAGGACTTGTGTTGTCATGGAGAAGTTCTTTTGCATTTTTACGGGAACGAACGTGCTGAGTCATTTATCAGTTTCCTGAGGGTAGCAAAACACACTTCAGTGTTGATCGTCGCATCATGAGGGAGGACATCAAACAGAATACCCCTTCGTAGTCCCAGAAGACCGTCGCCATGACTTCATCGGCTTAGAGTGTGGTTTTTAAATTTTTCTATGGACGGGAGGTTGTGCGACGC
Source organism: Schistocerca cancellata (assembly GCF_023864275.1). Lineage (NCBI taxonomy): Eukaryota > Metazoa > Arthropoda > Insecta > Orthoptera > Acrididae > Schistocerca > Schistocerca cancellata. Next base: position 187,838,165 of record NC_064626.1, on the reverse strand, counting down.
GACTCCATAGATTGCCACTTTGTTTCCATTTCGAAGCAACGAATCCGTGTTTCCTCGCCTCTGACGATGTTTGACAAAAAAACTGTCACAATCAGCCTCGTAACGTGCAAGCAATCCTGCACAGATGTTCCGGCGTTGCTCCTTACGGTCTTTTGTGTTAGGCGGCGAGAATTCCAGCGGGCCAGCGGGTATACCCCCCCCCCCCCAGAACTGATGGACGAGTGTGTCAGTAGTAGCAACAGAGGCGCCCAGTTCAACAGCGTGGTGTTTGATTGTGATCCGTCGGTCACCTCGCATAGTTCTTAGAGCCTTTTTTTGACCTTTCGCGTAAATTTTCTTTACATGAACGGCCGTGTCTTTAGATTGTATTGACATAGAAGCTCACTGTTTTACCCCACCAAGGGACCGTATAACGCAGGAAGTGCGATACATTTCCGCTTATTATGTCTACCCGTACTCGAGGGAAACGGGTTTTAAGGGCTGGGTAGACGATAGACGGTCAAGAAAGTGAGACTAGTAGGGTTCCATTTTTACCGATTTAGGTTACGAAATACCTACAACGAAAATAGCAAGACAGTTATTGAAGATGAGGGCCGCATATATAATTCCCCCTACTCTTTATTCGACATGTTCTAGTTGCAGTCGGTATATCAGCGTACTAATCGTAGCTAGGCTTTCGATCCAAATCAATTTACAGGAATGCAAATAAAATCCGTTTGCTATACACGTGGTAATTCAGACCCCAGTATTAATGCCACCGCGTTTTAGAAGTGCGAGCATTCCCATTCGTAGCTAGCTTAAGAAACACTTCGGCTGATAAATGTTTTCCGGCTGTGGTGAGTCTAATGACAAATACGTTTTCAGCTATATCGCCGTTTATTTTCTGGGGTGGTGCAGAATTATCCTACTAAATTTACCCGCTAATAACAGTGTTTTGTTATTTCGATAAACATCACGAATGATTTTCACATGAGCGGTGACATAAAGGTAGAAAAGTCAGGTTTTTGAGTGCAGAAAGCTCTATGCAACACAAACTGCAGATCATTTTGCCATTTTCATTGTGCAATTGCTGGCTTATTCATGTCTGGGGTAATAACAGAGGGCTGTTTTGCCTGGGTTGTCTGCTAGCGTAGTGAAAGGTGTTTGCTACCCCAAGGGATGTCTGGTTAGTTTTCGGTTCTAATCTCAATGGACGCAGATAGACTATCGGTATAGCAATTTTAAGAAATTCTTGCACCCCAAATACGTTTTATTGCTACCTTTATTCTGTTCCGGCGCCCTATGGATGTCAATATGAAACTCTTGTAGAATTTCATACTTGTTACTGCCTACTTTTTCCGCTTCTGTCAATAATTGAATTTACTTAAGTGTGGCACTGAATGATTTTTAACTGAATTTCGTTTTGAATCTTCACGCATTGCTACATTTGCACACTTTCATGGTAGGTCAGCAACGGTAATCGAGTGTGACTGGTCTGAACGTTGAGACAGACCGTTACGCGGCCGAATGCGCAAAATATTTTGCTAATTCGTAACGATCTGGGGTACTTTGTCTTACAAAAACAATTATGTTTTGTAGATAAGCAATTCATTTTTATTAATACAGTTCATACTAATTAGCGTTTCTTATTTCATTTATATCTTATATTTACGTGTTGTGTTTAACACACTAATCAGCGTTAATGTACTCTTAAACATGTTTGAAAACAGTCCGACAAAGTTCGGATAGTTTTTCAATTTCACGCCTGTGCATAGTATGTTGGTAGCATTTCGTCGCCTTGCCTGTTACGCTGTGTAGCAGACTTTAAAGCTGTGCGGATCAGCATAACGAAAAGGCGAGGGGTCTGTACATTCTCGTGACCACTGCTCCCAGCAGTCATGTACAGCATCAAGTCTTTCTGGAATATCACAAATATGACATCCAGCCTTTCGTAGCCCTGTTACACGATCTTGTTCAAACTCAGTGAGGTGTTGACAGTGGCGTCTTTGCTGACTTAAAGGCATTCTTGACTAACATCAACTCACCACCTGCAGTCTCAAAAGTAACTAATGCTCACGACTTTTTTTTCCTGTATTTAATTTCGATTCCGCCCCCCCTTCCCCTCCCTGCCCCCCCCCCCCCCCCCGAAGGGGGCGGGCAGCCAGCAGCTTAGTAGGCCGCTCTTCAGCCTACAGAATTTGTTTTAAAAAGATGAAAATAAATAATAAAAGTTGGCGATAAAATCAGTGACTTAAATGGTAAAAGGCAGAAAATTGTGTAACTTAAAACATAAAGCAAAAGGTTGATGATGCTAATAAAATACAGAGGTAGCAGAAAAATAATAGACAGACAATTAAAAAATACGGTGACAGTCTGATTTCTGTTCGCAAGAGATATAAAATTCACACCCAGCGACAACTTAATTTCTGTTCGCAACACTTTCGAAAGACGCACAACACTGAACACTCACTTGAACACTGCACTAAAAAGTTGCCTCAAATATGACATACACAGCCGAGGTCACACGGGGGGGATCCTGGACAGATGATGGCAAAGAAAAGGGGGAAGATGAGGAAAAAACGAAGTGGGGGGAGGGGGGAAGGAGCCGATGGAGGACCCATACGAAGGGAGGGGGGCCCGGGCAGACGCGACAGGGAATAGGGAAAGGCAGAGGAGGGGAACGCAAAAGGACTCAGGAAGGGGGGGGGGCGAGGGAGGCAGAGAAAGGTTAGGCGGGGAGAGAACAGAATGGAAGGGGAGGGGAAGAGGGAGGCCTGGGAAAGGACAGAGGAAAAGAGGGGGAGATGAGGATCAGAGTTGATAGGAGGGATAAATGGAGGGAGAGAGGGCATCATCCGGGAGGGGAATGCTCACGACCGTTACAGCGTGTATTTAAAGAAAACCTGATTCGCTTCCTCATAGTGGCGCTACTAGCGCCACTCCTATGCTACTGGCATGAAATCTGGCTAGACATGATCTTTCAGATGTAAAAATACGCCACCCAACTTTGCAGTACTCTTTCTTTGTGTTGCGACGCTTTTTTCCGCCAGTATATTAACACAGGGTTGGTCGAAACTCACTAAGGAGCTAAAAATGTGAATAAAATTACTTATTTGTTCTTTTCGCATTCCTTTTGTTTTAGTTTCTGAAATATAAGGACGAGAGACTGAGCATAATTTGTCTTCAACGGAATTTTAATGATAAATAAAAATAGACAAATTGAATATTACGTGAAGTTTAAATACCAAATAAAGAAAACAGCAAGGATAGCTAGAAGAACTAAAAGAGATTTCCAGAAAGCAAAAGTTGCAGAAATTCTGGAAGACTTTTCAAAAATAGTACCTGTGATTTTTATCAGACATTTAAGGACAAGCTGGAGGGACACAAAACCACAAGTGCCTCTTTAATTAATTGAAAATAACAAAATCGACTTAAACAACACTGAATATTTGAAAGTATTTACGAAATAGTGTTGCCTGTCTCTTAGTGGTCCAGAATCAATCCATATGCCGGAATTCTCAAATACTCGTGGATATCTAGAAGAAGCATTACTTCCAATTATCAAAGAAATTGAAGAAGTAGTCAAAACCTTAAGAACAATACAGCTAGTGGAGAAGATTCTACAGCCGCAGAAATTTCTCTGTGGTCCTTACGAAAAATAAAAAAGAGCTGGAATTAGTCTCTGGGGTAATCTGCAACACAGCAGCAAACCCCAGGAGAGTGGGAGGTAGCCTTGATCCAATACACAAAACAGCAAAAAACAAGACTTTAACAGCTACAGAAGAATTTTCATGCTGCTAGTTGAATATAAAACATTTGAAAAATGTTACTAAATAGAGTAGTAACAACACTGGACAGTTATTCAGATGCGCTTTTAGAAAGGGCAAATAATGTAAAGCCTGAAGTAGCAAATCCAATTCGCGATACGCAGTCAAGGCGATAGCCTACCTCCGGTACTTTTTAATGATTTTCTAGCAAATATCAGTGAGAATTTGGAATAAAAAGGGAGTGAATATTACATGTCACCAATAAGGTTGGGAAGTGGAAACAAAAATATTGGAATAAACTGTGTCGTGTACAGATTTTCTGAAAATATGATATCTGCTGCAACACAAACAGATCTTTCAAAAAAAGATAGCCAGTAGGAGCGGCTAAGGAATTTCTGCAGAAAAAAACATTTCCTTTTCAAGCATAAAAACTACAATCGAAATTTTCTAGAAAGACAAATTGACCAAACTAAAATGTTATAAAAATTAAATACTTTGAGGGGATAACGCGAGACAATGGTTTGGAAAAAGCTGCTATAGAGAAAACGGAATATGGTGTAACGAAAATCTTTTACAACAAAAGCCACCTGTCAGGAAATGCAAAAATAAGGCATTATGGTAAAGTAGTGAAGCCTGAATGTCTGTATGCAAGCTAGCATCTACCATTAAATTGTAGTTTAGATGAATCAGAAATACTTGGAAGTCGAATCACTAGGCCCATGTAAAGTTATGAAAGCTTGGGAATTAGGTAGTAATGAGATAATTTATCGATACATGGAAAACATATCAGAAGCAATGACAAAAAGAACTCTGGTATTTTTTGAACATTTATGTCGAGTGTAGGGCAACATAATAACAAAAAGATCTTCATATATTTGAGGGATAAAAGTTAATTAAGTTGGGTCCCAGAAATATACAAGAAGTTTATGACAGTAGCATATAACCCTAAGAAACAGCAGAAAAGAAATGTTTAGGGTAGACTACTTAATACGGGACTTAGGTGAGTGAAAAAAAAGAAACTAGTCTGAAGTGTTCAGAAGATGAAAGAAGAAAACACAGTGAAGAGATGAAAGAGTTCTGGAAGAAAGGAAAAGAATAACGAAAAAAGAATTCGCATGTGGAGGAAAGAAAAAAAATGTTAAATAAACTATACACAGTTATAACCCCTTAGTGGCTTTCGCCCCACCCTGTAGTAACTGCACATAAAGCGGCAGGTAGCGCTCGCACCGTAAATTGTCAGTACGCTGCCTGTGCGCTATTCGCTGTGTCGGTAAAGTCAGCCCGCGGTGTTTACTGTGGACTGGCTGGCGTGTTGCGGGCAGCCTGCCCCGTAGGCGGTGCTATCGCAGGCAGGCGCGGGTCGCTTACGCAGCAGCTGACACAATCGCTATGCGTCACGAGCGGGCTGTGTGCGCGTTACTGCTGGCGACCGATACGACGCAGGCAAACACACCTGTCCGTCCGCTGCCAGTTCACTTCTCTCTGAACTCGATATTCACCCCACACTGCCTGCATGTTTGTCAAAGTAGGATCAAAGTTCCCCATTTAATCGATGTTAACAGTCAAATGTAGATAATAATATTTGATATTTTCATGGTATTGAATTTTTTGAAAGTGTCAGTATGCTTATTGTGATACCTACAGTTTCCTCTGTCTTCCATTATCTCTTTTCCCATTAGATTAAGGATGTTTCTACAGACATTGAAAGATAATAATTCACTACTAATTCCCCCTGATATGTTTATGGATTTTATTGTGTCTTCTGGCACCCTACAGTCGCCCATTTTGTTCTTTGCACCGATATTTCTAATTACGTGCAATACTTTTTCAACATCACAAGTAATAATATTTCCGCTGCGAAATTCTAATATCTTCTCTATCTCCCTCTTCCAGCTTTGTAGAAATCAGATTCAAAATTATATTTGCTCGGAGGATAGTATATTCCATAACCCTCCGACCTGCATGTAGGACAGTATTATATCATCTTCCGATATTTAGGCTGATAACCTTACAGTCACATTCAAGCTGAGTTGCTGGCAGAATTTAAACAAATTGACAAATACTGTTGAATGAAAGGTGCTTCTGTCTGAGATAACACTGTCAATAATAAGATCGAACTTCATGTATCTACGAGTAGAAGAAAGCAAGCGCAGAGCCAGTAGACCCACAGTGCTTACGAATTATCTGTTTGATTATTAAAATGGATATCACTTGTTGGAATGCCACGCAATGAAGTTTGAAAACAACTATTTCTCTGAGAGCGTGGATGTGAAATGACTAGTTTCTGTGATTTATCGAGCTAGAAACCCTCCCCTCCTGTGTCGGGTCGAGGATATTATTTTTTTGGAGGGGCTTGAACCAACTGAGCCTAGGCTATATGAAGGTAAACATTGATATACTGAAAAGCACACATAATTTTATTTTTCTCATTTAACCCATAGCGAGTCTCCTCAGATAATAACAATTTTACCATAAACCAACCAAATCTTTTTAAAATCAACCACAATTCACACCAGCCAGTAGATGCACAATTCACACCAGCCAGTAGATGCACAATTCACACCAGCCAGTAGGAGCAAAATCTGCACACTAGACCGGTACTCAAAACCACTAAATTTAGTGGGAAAAGTCACTAACTTGGCAATACTAATCCAGAGTCCAGTCCATAGCCACCCACATCACATGGACCGAAAGATCAATGAACTCAGCCCAATAAAAAGTCACAAACTCGACTAATCGTGTTTGTATGAATTTCATTAAGTACATACAAAATAATCAAAAAGATGTATCTGCTGAATGCCACACAATGAAGTTTGAAAACAACTATTCCTCTGAGAGATCAGATGTGAAATGACTAGTTACTATGATTTATCTAGCTAAAAACCCTCCGCCCCAGTGGTGGATCCAGGATATTGGTTTGGGAGGGGCTTGATCCAACTGAGGCTAGGCTATATGAAGGTAAACACTGATATACTGAAAAGCACACATAATTTAATTTTGCTCATTTAACGCATAGCGAGTCTCCTCGGATCATAACAATTTTACCATAAACCACCCAAATCTTTTTAAAATCAACCACAATTCACACCAGCCAGTAGATTCAGAAACTGCACACTAGAGAGGTACTCAAAATCACCAAATTTAATGGGAAAAGTCACTAACTTCGCAATACTAATCCACAGTGCAGTCTATAGCCACCCACATCACATCGGCCGAAAGATCAACGAACTCAGCCCAATAAAAAGTCACAAACTCGACTAATCGTGTTTGTATGAATTTCGTTAAGTACATACAAAATAATCAAAAAGATGTATCTGCTGAATGTTGAGTCTATAGTGTTAATTTCCTTTTCAGTAAAAAAAAGAAAAAAAGAAAAAAAAGAAAAAAAACGGATCTTTCCATGTCAACGTTTCGATGTTATTTTTCTGAAAATCTGACTAATTCAAACAAAAGCATGCCTTGATTAAAATTAAAAACCACTTGAACAGCGCATTCTATTGTTTCTGATACGACAAACCATACAACAATGACCTATGTGTACACCAGCGTAGCGCGCGCAGTCACAAACGGCACACTCGTATCGGCCGGGCGGGTGGCGGTGGCAGTGGTGTGTTATGTAGTTGCGTTCCGAATGGGAGTCGCGAGATTTAAAAACTAGTCACATTCTTAGAGAAGTCTAAAATTTGAAAACATATTACACCTCCCCCCCCCCCCCACCTAAATCCGCTACTGCTCCCCTGTGTTCAGCAGGTTGATTGCATTTCCATAGCTTCCTTTATCTCTGATTCCCAACAGGATAAAGCTATGGCCAGTATAGAAAATTTCCCATAGTCCGTGGAATGACAAGTGGAAATTCGATGTTCAGCCACCGCAGGTCTGTTGGGCTGTAGAGGGCGGCAGAGGCACTAATGTTCAGTATACTATTTCTGTAATATTCTTATTGTTTTTTCTATGTACCTTATACCACAATGAGAGAAGATTCATATTTATCCACGTTTTGTAAAAGCAGAGCATCGTGTAGAAATACAATCAGCAGAAAATTAGCTCAGCCGAGATGAGGGATTCCAGCCTTACGAAGCTTGGTAATTACTCGTTTCACGTCTGCGGTCTCATAGAGACAATTGTTCCGAATCGTCAAGGCCTTCCATTCCAATACATGACACTCGTTTTAATAATCATAGTTATTCCTAAGCACTGTTGACTTACTTGCTTTTCGCTTTCCTTATTGTACTCTTACACGATTAAATTTCTATCTATGATCGACACTAAAAAGAGGCGAGATGAGTCGCTGTCAGAATTTAAATCACTTGGCATACTTCTGTGATGTGAGAGTATGTGCGTCGGAGGTAAAACCTTAAAGCGACTAACCTTGAATGTAGCTGTCAGCTACAATATCGGAAGAACAAATGAAACTATCCCTTGTGTACACACAAAAGGTGATCGAACATTATCCATTATCCTCGTATTCGCCGTCTATTTCATTCCTTGGGTTGCAGTAACTCCTTTAATGTCTCTGGATTAGGACCGCTGATATTTTTAAAAATATCAGGTCAGATTTATCAATATTTAAGGAAATATCGTTATCGATACTCGATATATGTAGAAAACTATCGATATTTCGATATATCTAAGGAAAAAGGTATGCATGCCAGTCTATAAAAATATCGGCTGCACATTCTAAATAGACTGCCATTTTTAGAGCTGTGTATTTAAATATTGATTTACTGTTAGATATTCTGTACATCAACAAGCTATCAGCCTGCCTACCTCCCTCAGAGCAAGAATTAAAAGTGAAACGACGCATGTTCACCTTTGGCGACACTCACTTTGCTAACAATAGTAACTGCATGTAAGTGGCACAATAATAGATTTTCGTAGTTCAGTTTCCTCACATACCGAATTTCTCCGGAGCACTTCATATCGACTTCCTGTTTTTTTTATTTCTGCCTACGCCAGTGACTTAGCAGTTGCAGTGTCATACTGCGTGGTGAAGTTGAACGATACAGTTTCTGTCGGCAGCACCGAGCCCGATTACGTCAGCATTTCCCCTCACGTGTCTCCACCACCGCAAAGACCAATCTTGTCACTTAAATTTTTTTTTCATTATTTTCAGCAGCTGTTTTTGAAGGAATGCTGATGTGTAGAAATAGCACACTATTCACGTTAATTTTTTTTTAACGCAACGGGTATGCTATTTTTCACATCGGAAATTTTGTTATTCCAATCACACCGCCACCCCCAGTGCAGTAGGACTTCTTCTTTGCGTCACCTATACCTGCTTCATACAAAGAGAAAGACTGAACCTGACGAAAGCTCAAAAAGTAGTAAGATTACTTCACACGGTGAAAGTAAATTTATGCTCTACTAAAATTTCAAGAGAATAAATATTTATTGAAAAAAAAAAATATCAGCCGTCGATACTGTCATTTCGGTGCCGATATACCGATATATTGTGGGAGAAAATATCTCAGATATACATCGATTATTCGTAAGTCGATATACCGATATTTTAACACCCCTATTCTGAGTAGCAATTTTCGGCCTGGCAATAAAAAGAAAAGCTGTGAACGGCGTGTAACGTTTATGCCACATTTCAGCCCACGTTCTCTCGTACACTATATGAAAGCTCAAGTTAGAGAGCTGGCAAGAGCGTCAGATCGCCACATTCCACAAGTAACAGATGACCAGAGAGCGTGAGAAAGATGTCGCGTCGTGATGAAGAGTTTACAGAGAGCAGTGATTCACCTACTAGGTGTGATGACAAGACGCATAATTTTTATTATCTACAGCACATATTTTTTATTCTCTACATTTAATGTTTGAATTTTTATACCAGAAACTAACTATAATGAACACCTTACCCACATTGCCAGTTGGTGTAGAATGGCCGCGTCTCGCCGTCAAACTAAACATCTCCATCTTGTCTGATTAGTGCCGAAACGGCTCGTGCACTTGACATTGTATGCGCTTGCTGTTGGTCGAGAAATATATTTCACACGCATCCCCCAAACAGTTAACAATATCTGTGCGTTACCTTGAAACTGTATAAATCTCGGAGCATACAACGTGAGAAAATTTATGAGACAGATTTTCAATCGGCAATCGTCGGGAAGGTGAAACTTATGGTTTGCTCAGTACTTAATCGGTGTAGGTGCTGAGCTTGCCACTACTATACGAGCACCGATGTTAACATTGTTACCACCTGAAAATATACACTACTGGCCATTAAAATTGCTACACCAAGACGAAATGCAGATGATAAACGGGTATTCATTCGACAAATATATTATACTAGAATTGACATGTGATTACATTTTCACGCAATTTGGGTGCATAGATCCAGAGAAATCAGTACCCATAACAACCACCGCTGGCCGTAATAACGGCCTTGATACGCCTGGGCATTGAGTCAAACTGAGTTTGGATGGCGTGTACAGGTACAGCTGCCCATGCAGCTGCAACACGATACCACAGTTCATCAAGAGTAGTGACTGGCTTAATGTGACGAACCAGTTGCTCGGCCACCATTGACCACACGTTTTCAATTGGTGAGAGATGTGGAGAATGTGCTGGCCAGGGCAGCAGTTGAACATTTTCTGTCCAGAAAGGCCCGTACAAGACGTGCAACATGCGGTCGTGCATTATCCTGCTGAAATGTAGGGTTTCGCAGGGATCGAATGAAGGGTAGAGCCACGGGTCGTAACACATCTGAAATGTAACATCCACTGTTCAAAGTGACGTCACTGCGAACAAGAGGTGACCGAGACGTACGACCAATGGCACCCCATACCATCACACCAGGTGATACACCAGTATGGCGATGACGAATACACGTTTCCAGTGTGCGTTCACCGCGATGTCGACAAACACGGATGCGACCATCATGATGCTGTAAACAGAACATGGAATCCGAAAAAATGACGTTTTGCCATTCGTGCATCCAGGTCCGTCGTTGAGTGAATCATCGCAGGCTCTCCTGTCTGTGATACAGCGTCAAGGGTAACCGCAGCCATGGTCTCCCAGCTGATAGTCCATGCTCTGTAAATATCTTCGAACTGTTCGTACAGATGGTTGTTGTGTTGCAAACGTCCCCATCTGTTGACCCAGGGATCGAGAAGTGGCTGCACTATCCGTTACAGCCATGCGGATAAGATGCCTGTCATCTCGACTGCTAGTGATACGAGGCCGTTGGGATCCAGCAGGGCGTTCGGTATCACCCTCCTGAATCCACCGATTCCATATTCTGCTAACAGTCATTGGATCTCAATCAACGCTAACAGCAATGTCGCGATACGATAAACCGCAATTGTGATAGGCTACAATCCGACCTTTATCGAAGTCGGAAACGTGATGGTATGCATTTCTCCTCCTTACACGAGGCATCACAACAACTTTTCACCAGGCAACGCCCGTCAACCGCTGTTTGTGTATGAGAAATCAGTAGGAATTTTCCTCATGTCAGCACGTTGTAGGTGTCGCCACTGGCGCCAACCTTGTGTGAATGCTCTGAAAAGCTAATCATTTGCATATCACAGCATCTTCTTCATGTCGGTTAAATTTCGCGTCTGTAGTATGTCATCTTCGTGGTGTAGCAATTTTAATGGCCAGTAGTGTATTTTCTATGAAGTTTGTTTCTGAGTTTAGGCCTTATTAAAATGTTTATAACAGTGAAATTCTTATTGCTCAGAGAACTGAAGCACTGTTAACAGCGTTATCACTGGACTGCGGTCTCCATCATGCACATACCGAGCGAGGTGGCGCAGTGGTTAGCATATTGGACTTGCATTCGGGAGGATGACGATTCAAAGGCGTCCGGCTAACCTGATTTAGGTTTTCCGTGATTTCCCTACACCACTTCAAGCCAATTGCGGGATGGTTCCGTGGAAGGGCACGGCCGACCTCCTTCTCCGTCCTTCCCTAATCCAATGGGACCGATGACCTCCCTGTTTGGTCCCCTCGCCCAAATCAGCCAAACAACCAACAATCATACACATTTGCACCACCATTTTAAATATTCGACGCCTTTGATTTAATCTTTCGTTGAATCTCTCATGTAGGCCCATAAAGCAAGCATAACTCTTGATGAACATCAGCAGCTGAGGACCCGTTTGCAAACTGAAATCAGCACGTTCTTCATAACTGGCTAGAACAGTGATTTTGGAAGACATTGTTAAACTACTGCATCAAAGCAATGGTTTCTTTAGCTTGGTAAGCAAACCATACGTGGCACTCAATTCCTATATCTTTGTTCTTAGCTTTTTTTAGTTTTTGTTACGTCAGATTTTTTTTTCCTGGCCAACGGCCTTGAGAGCTGACGAGCTTGGCTAGCACTCCAATGCGTCACCATCCAGGTCGGCCCAGTGGCATTGGCAAGCAGGGTGCCCTAAGGCACTTTGAGGCCTATCGAGGCGCTACTTGACGCCTCGCGGGATTAGCCGAGCGGTCTGGACGCTGCAGTCATGGACTGTGCGGCTGGTCCTGGCGGAGGTTCGAGTCCTCCCTCGGGCATGGGTGTATGTGTTTGTCCATAGGATAATTTAGGTTAAGTATTGTGTACGCTTAGGGTCTAATGACCTTAGCAGGTAAGTCCCATAAGATTTCACACACATTTGAACTTTTTGAGCTACTTGACTGAGAAGTAGTGACACCGGTCACGCGAACACAATGATCTGCAGAGCGGTGTGCAGAACACATGCGCCTCCGCATCCGTTGACGCCTGAGCATGATACGGCGGCCGGTCGGTACCGTTGGGCCTTCAAGGCCTGTTCGGACAGTGGTTTCTGTCCTCGTCTTTGGTTTTTGACACGGGGCTGACGGAATAAAATTGTCCCATAGAATCAACTGCTGGACGAGAAACGTACAGTACGCACAATACACGGGCGGAAATCAACGCAATTTAGTATACGTACACAACATCGACGGGTATGTAAACGAATTGCCACCAGAGTTTGGTATTGTCCTTGTTTAATGTTTGTTAACAGGCTTTACTTTGTGTATAACGAATGTGAACAGCATCAGATGTTGAATTATCATCATGAAGGATAGGTAGATGTCATGTACTCGTGTGAGACAACATTATTAGCAGCTGACAGAGTGTGAAATGGGCGTAATTGTGGATCTCCATTCGGCGAGTAGGTCCTTATTGTGCGGCATTTGGTTGGTTGGTTGTTTCGGGGAAGGAGACCAGACAGCGAGATCATCGGTCTCATCGGATTAGGGAAGGACGGGGAAGGAAGTCGGCCGTGCTCTTTGAAAGGAACCATCCCGGCATTTGCCTGGAGCGATTTAGGGAAATCACGGAAAACCTAAATCAGGATGGCCGGACGCGGGATTGAACCGCCGTCCTCCCAAACGCCAGTCCAGTGTCTAATCACTGCGCCACCTCGCTCGGTTGCGGCATTTGGATATGATAGTAGCCCGATGTATGGCTACATGGGAATTGATGGCAGGTTTATTCGTCGGCAAGGTGCCAGTAGAGCAGCTCTGACCACCGTGCACTATCGTTGTAAAAGCACAATACAATCGCTCCATATCAGCGCCCGTCATCTGAAAAGAAGTAACATTCTGCAAATTTTGTGTCATCCCGCACCATTGGTCAGAAACTCTACTAGTCCACGCAGGATACTGTGGCCAATGCGCAATGATCAATTTTCGTCCAAATCGCTGGGTGGGATCTTTCGCGTGTTCAGAAGAAGTAGCCGACGGTGTTTCCCACCTTTCGGCCGGTCGATGATGACAGAACTACTGAGCTTAAAAAAAAAAATCAAATGGCTCTGAGCACTATGGGACTTAACATCTGAGGTCATCAGTTCCCTACAACTTAGAACTACTTAAAGCTAAGGACATCACACACATCCATGCCTGAGGCAGGATTCGAACCTGCAACAGTAACGGTCGCGCGGTTCGAGACTGTAGCGCCTAGAACCAATCGGCCACCGTCACATATGGGAAGATGCCCGCGAAAAGCAAAGGTCCCGAGTTCGAGTCTCGGTCCGTTATAAAAAGAAAGATGGTAGCACATTTGCCCGCGAAAGGCAAAGGTCTCGACTTCGAGTCTCGGCCCGGCACACAGTTTTAATCTGCCAGGGAGTTTAATATCAGCGCACACTCCGCTGCAGAGTGACAATCTCATTCTGGAATTACGAAAAAGTTTATAATGGAAAACGGTGGTCGCTATGATTTTCCGTTTGGTGAAAATTACATAATATGTTGCTGTGAACGAAACATAGCTAACATACCGAATTTTTCTTTAGACTTAGGCGGATGTCTCAGCCTGTCACCAGTCTCGAGAAAATTGATCTGACGTAGCACATTTGCGAACGATTGTACGGCGCCAGCAATAAGACCGGAGCGAAAACCCACAACATTCCTCACGCTTCACAAACGATTTGAGATATCGAAAAGAGATTTTGGCAAATGGTACCATGCAAAGAGCAGAGTATTTTTCCATGTGTTTATTATGCAAAATTTCATTTTCTACAATGTTATTCCACTAACTAAAGATTTTTTTTGAGAAAGAATTTAATTTTTAAGGGCCATCGATAGCTGATGAAACGAGAAAAGCTATAGGTTTGAGAACAAAATAGTTGAATACATTTCATGTTTACTTTGTACAGCGGATGTGCTTTCTTATAAGTTAATGACCTTAATTTTTCTCAGTTCCTCACGATTTTTTTGTCGCCTATCTTCTGACTGGTCTGTTGCGACCCGTCACTAATTCCTCTCCTGTGCTAATCTCTTCATCTCAGAGTAGCCCTTGCAACATACGTCCTCAATTATTTGCTGGATGTATTCCAATCTCCTTCTTCCTCTACAGTTCATTCAGTAACAGCCGCGACTAACCGTGGATCCATGGAACTGCTTGCTGTTGAAGGGGTGTAACATTCTGTAATCCTCGTGGTAATTGGTATCATTGCCTACCCGACCTCGTAATTATTTTCTGGTTCGTACCTGACCCTCAGAGTATTACCCGGTCGGCTGCTTGGTCGTAAATATAGACCGTAGTATTGTACTAAAACAATGGTTGTCGTTTAAAAATTCGGCCCGTTATTATATTACCTTTCTTTATTATTTTCTGGTTTGTACCCGACCCTCAGAGTTTTACTCGGTCGGCTCTCTCGCCGTAAATGTAAACCGTAGTATTTTACTAGACACTACTTATCGTTTGAAAATTTATTATATTGCCCTTCCTTTCTAGTTTATACCCGATCATTAATGTTTGAATGAATCAGCTACTGCTCGGAAACACAGTCGGAACAATTGTACCAAGGCACAGGTTGCCATTAAACAAACAGGGGTCGTGTGGCTAGATTCAGATGTTAACCGGTTCAAATTCTTGATTGTAATTGTATTTGAGATAATCTGAACTACCTGTTGTACTAAGCTGTGCGTTCCTGTCTTTGGAAGACCGGGTTACTATTGGTGTATTTTTAACTGGATCTTGTGGTTCCGTCGAGTAAGTTCTCTTGAATAAACAAAATTACATCATCTGTTTGACTAATTGAAACACCCTTGTCATCAATATTACTTACAGGTTTTCATGGGTTGCATAAGGGCATTTAATAAGAGAAACTGTGTCCAGCGCGGTAGTAAACACCGCTGTTTCACCCGATAACGGGCGGGCTGCAGGTACGGGCCATTGTAATTATTGTCATGTTGTTCTTGTTTTTATTTCTCTTGTGAAAGCATATTAATTTCACAAATTTGTTAATTTGTAAAGAAAACAAATTTATGAAATTGTTAAATAAAGTGGTTGTGTGGAAAGATAGTTACATTGGTGAGTTCTCCCTTCCAAGTTTTTCCTTCATATCAGTAAATACCACGTCTCACTAAGAATGAGATGTTTAGTAGAAGTTGGCAAAAAAGGCCATATCAAAATTTTTCGAACTGAATATATTACTGCTTCGATTACCCTACTGCGTCCGCATCGCATGAACGGCTATAAGTTACTCACAAAAGCACTTCAAATATTACTCGGATGCTGTGATTGTTTCTTCATATTCACTATGATTCACGTTTCTATACTACGTCTGGTGTCTTTTCGTTGTGAATCTGATGTAGGAGTGTTCTGCTCATGTAACTCTCTTGTCTATCACTGACTTAAGATTGCGTTAATAGATAAGTTATTTGGGTCGTTACAGGGTTGTTGTAAGGTATAGCTTCTTTACACCAGGGAAAGATAGATGCGTCCGTTATTAGTGAAACTATTTGGTTAAGAGAACACACCCGCTTACAATGTCGTCATTGAAATTCGTCCGCATGCGTATTCATTTGTAACGCTTCATTTCAAGGAAATGTGCCGCTTATAGCTGTCTGAAGTAGCTGGGTTTTGCATGCAGTGATAGTGATGCAATGGACGGAACTGGATCTGCCGTATCGAAATTTGTCTGATGCTGTGAGGAATGAGTGGACGCCTTGTGTTCACAGAGAGTCTTTCGGAAATATACAATATATGAGTAACCAAACATGTTCCAGGATGGGCACCTATTTGGATTGGAGGGGGAAGGCGGTGGGAGGTGGAAGAGGGGGATGTTGTGTGGCATTCTCTGGATACAATAACCCATGTAAACAGGAACTCTGACCGTTGCGGTAACTACTTCATACTCACAGTCCACGTTGATATAAATATGACGAAGGCTCGTATGTCCCAACAACACAATGCAGGAGTCCCTTGTCCCTGGACAAAGTTTCCAAAAGTGGCTGCAAGAAAGTGAAGAATTAAACGTCCGTATATACCAGGAAAGTCGATGGAGCGTAACCCAAATGCACTTATTTGCAGCACCTTGACCGTCACGTTCAAAACATGATAGTAAACTATGCGATCGTAGCTGAAAGTCGCTCACGAATGTTGCCTCAACGTCGAATAGTAGCAGGAGACCATAATAACATGAGTGGATAGTCAAGGTATGAACCAAGTACATCAGTGATATGGGCGTGGTGCCTCTTATCAGCTATTTGAAGCAAGGCAAAGTGATCCCGTAGAAACCATAAATGGCATTCTAGTATGATTCTGATTCATTTTTTAAAAAATTTTACTTTGTCTAAATTTCAGGGCTGTTGGTTCAAGTCAATGTATAGCGAAAATTTGGGCATTGTGTGCTTTCTTTGCTATATCCACTTTGCAGTCTCTTCTTCGTCTTGATCAAATGGGATCACGTAACGACTTCCTTACTTTGCCTCAATGCCAGTAATTCATCTTCTTCCCATATCCTTTTTTCTTTATTCCATAGACATTGTTCTTGAATTTTTTCTGCCTTGGAAGCTATCCATATTTTTTATTTTATTCTTAAAACTGTTTGCTTCTATTATTTCCGTTCCTTAGCACTCTTTGTCATTAGTTTCATTCCTCTTTATGTTTTTTTGGTTTTTGTTTTTTTTACTTTTTTCACCAGAAATACAAGAGTATTTCTTTAATTAATCTGTTCTCATTAATATGGTAAAAGTGTCCAAACGACATTAAATTTCGTTTTTCATTACTCCTGGTTTAGATCCATATTTTAGAACGAATTACTTCCTTTTAAGTATATGCTGTACCTGATGTTATTATATGTCTGTTTACTAAATGGGCACAGTTTCTCTTGTTCATAGGACAAGCATCGACATGTAAGCTATAATTTGTATCTATTACGTAACTCGTCTCAGCTCGCTTTTAACTACGCTTTGAATCTGTTAATCAAAATTTGATTTTGATTTATGGTAATTTAGTCATTTAAAAACTTTTGTACCTCGATAACGTTGGTTGCCTTAGTGAATTTAAAAGATAGGATGAGTTATACGTTTTTGTAATTTGAAGGATATTATTCTTTAAATTTCAAAGACGGTTATTCTAATACCTGTTTCAAAACATTCCTGTAATTGTCTTTCAATGCGTCTGATTTCTACTCTTTGATGAATTACCTTTTAAATGTTTATTTTTTGAAATGTTTTTGGTATTAAAGTATCATCGAAAAGAACATTTTTCTAAATCATTGTTAATGTTCTTGGCTGCCTCTGAGGCACGTTTTCAAATATTTGTTATATTTGAGAAATCACATTTGTTAAAACTGGAAAATTGTGAAATGTTTGAGTCTTGCATGTCTATGGTCTTACCATCCCCAAACAAAGGCTCCCTACCATTTCAATAACGCTATAACAACTATTTTAAGGAATGTATATATTGACTAAAACACCTTAACAAAACAGAAAATGACACAATGCGGTTAAACATAAATGATGATGAGCTGTGGGAAACGTACTGCAAAGGTTTACGGTGCTCTGAGAGAAAAATGTAGAAGATAACACTGACAGAGAATTAAATATAGTACGCCCAATATCACAATCAGAAAAGCTTCTGGTCTAGACGCAAAAATACTGAACTGCTAAAATATGTGGAAATGTTTTGAACTAAGATTCTTGCACTTAATAAACGATTGATGGACGAAATGTGATATTTAGTCTCAATGGCACACAGCTGAAGTAATATCCCTACTTAAGGAATGTGAGGGGAGACAACCGCGAAAATTACAGAGAGAGAAGCCTACTCAGCTCTGCCTGAAAATTATACTCCAAAATAAAAAAATATTCGGCTTAAGATAACATTTGGTCTGTTGTTAGACAGAGAACCAACAGGTCGTTGCTGCACAGATAACATTTTCATACTAAAACAAGTAAAGAAACGCCGAAACTTCAACTTGGAAAGTCTTATTGCAGTTTTCAGCTTCAAAAATATCCTTCGATACAGTAAAAAGATCTGAACTATGGGAAATTAGCGAATATCAGTGTATACTGAAAATAATATACTAAATAGCTGATATTTTGACCACTGCTGGAATGATTAATAATATTATATTAAAACTGCTCAAGGACTAATATAATGGTGTAGACTGTAGCATTTCACCTGCACTGTTTAACATATACATTGATCATATCGTTAAAAATTTAAAATACAAATAAACCACAGCACAATAATTTTTCGTGATACAATAATAAATATTTCACTGTTTGTGGGTGATATAACTGTCATTAAAACGTGAGAAGATGAGCTTGGAAGATCTGTGTGTAGACTTGAACAAACTTCCAAAGAAAGTAACTTAGAAATTTGTTACCTAGAACTAGAGGAGTGGCATTTCAGGAAATATACAGAGGTCGTTGAAAACTAATCATCAACGGACAACAGATTAACAGACCTCTCAATTCTACTGTCAACAAATTACAATAAAGTTCGATCTATGGAAACTAAGATTCAACATTTCCAACAACTATGTGGTAGGTACAACATACAGAATGTTGAATAACAAGGCAAGAAAGGGCACCAGAATCATTATTTGCAGAGCAACGGCTGCATCAGTTTTATAATGATATAATAAAGAAGCAGTTACACATAAGGAATTCAATTTCTTGACCTCCTTCAGGAGGTTATGGTTGTCACATTGTTTGTGAGTGTCAGTTACAATAATAATAATAATAATAATAATAATAATATAATAATAATAATGCGATGGCATAATCTTCTGAAGTAGAGCACTAAGTGTCCGAAACCGATCAGGAAATTAAATTTTTATATGCAACTAGTTGCTTATTGTTTCATTATGAACGGCTACAGTTGCTGAAGACGGACAAAATTTTAAACATCAGTATTAATGTGTGGGGGCGAGACGAGGGAGCGTTCACAGAATGACATCAGTATCATCCAAATTGCGGAAATGAGATTTTTATAAATAATCGAACGATGTTCAAGATTAGACAGAATACTTAATGAAGAGATAAGGACGTACCTTAATGTTTATGATACTGGGGTAACAGTGAACGATTACAGAAGTGAAGGGAAAGAACAGCTTAACAGAATAAATTGACGCAGACTACCAAAATACATAAAAATATCACAGCAATGCTTTCAATTATTTATCGAAAAACTATTTTCTTGGAATGTTTCATTTAAATGTTCTTCCCAAAAACTGAGAAAGCTTACTTCATTTAACTGACAATTCATGTGTTACTTAACTGCGTAGAAATATTAGTTCTGCTAATGGTATTACTACTAATCGGGCAAAATGAAAGGAGTGTGTTACGTAAATTCTTGAGTTTATCTAGCCGCCTTTTAGAGTGGATTTCTATACTGAATGCTGACTTCCGATAGAAAAAAATCTTTACGATTTATAGTTACATCGAAGAGGGATCTAATTTCTCCGTGTGGGACACTGATGTGACAGAAGTCATGGAATAGAGATAAGCAAATATGCAGATACTGGTAATATCGACTACACAAGGTATAAAAAGGCAGTGCTTTGGAAAAGTTGTTATTTGTACGCACGCGATTCATGTGAAAAGGTGTCCGACGTGATTGCAGCTGCATGACGGGGATTGATAGACATTTAACGTTGAATGGTAGTTGGAGCTAGACCAATGGGACATTCCAGTTCATAAATCGTTTGGGAATTTAATATTCGGAAATCTACAGTGTCAAAACTGCTGCGTTTACTTAGTTGTCAGTGGTAAAAGAGAAGCATCACTGCCTGAAATAACCACAGAAATCTATGTGTGGTGTACGACGATCGTATCCGTTAGGACACTGCGATGAAATTTGGCTTTTATGGGCTACGGCAGCAGGCGACCGAAGCGAGTGCCTTTGGTAACAGCACGACATCCCCTGCAGCGCCTCTGGACTCGCGAGCATATCGGTTCGACCCTCGACGACTGGAAAATCAAGACCTGGTAAAATGAGTCCCGATTTCAGTTGGTAAGAGCTGATGGTGTGGTTCTACTGACGCGCAGACCCCATGAAACCATGGCCACAAGTTGTCAATAAGTCACTGTGAAAGCTGTTGGTGGCTCCACAACGTTGTGCAATATGTTTTCGTTGAATGGGCTGGGTCCTCTGGTCCAACTGAACCGATCATTGACTGGAAATGGTTATGCTCTGCTGCTTGGAGACCATTTGCAGCCATGCACGGATGGAATTTTTATGGATGACATTGTATCGTATACTGGGCTACAACTGCTCGCGAATGGTTTGAAGAACATTCTGGACGATTAGAGCGAATGATTTGGCCTCCGAGATAGCCCGACTTGAGCCTCATCGAACACATATGGGACATATTTGAGAGGTCAATTGGTGCACAAAATCCAGAACCAGCAGCACTTGCGCAATTATGGACGCCTGTAGAGGCAGAATGGCTCAGTATTTCTGCAGTGGACTTCCAACGGCTTGTTGAGCCCGTGCAAAATCGTCTTGCTGCACTACGCTGCGCAGATGGGTGATGATGATGATGATGTTTGGATTGTGGGGCGCTCAACTACGCGGTTATCAGTGCCCGTACAAATTCCCAACCTTTGCTCAGTCCAGTGTCACCACTTGCATGAATGATGATGAAATGATGAGGACAACACAAACACTGAGTCATCTCCAGGCAGATGGAGGTACGACACGATATTAAGAGGAATCCCAAGACAGTGTCATCTCGATGTGAAGTCAGAGAAGAACTCGCAACGGCACTGAGGTGGTACACTGTTCTCCGCTGTCGATAACATTTGGCTGATGTTTAATTTCATTTTTCCTTCTTTACATGCGGTAAGCGCTGAATATTACTGTATACAACACATTTTATATTGGATGTTTCCTAAGGACGTGCTAATCGTACACCCAATTGACGGGTACACAGCACACATAAGGCCTTAGAAGCCGCTAGAGGTCCTGGAAGACACAGGAAAAGATGGGAACAGTTCTGAATGTGAAATCGGAACATGCATTTTGCCTAAATCATGAATAGGAGATGGTTCAAATGGCTCTGAGCACTATGGGACTTAACATCTATGGTCATCAGTCCTCTAGAACTTAGAACTACTTAAACCTAACTAACCTAAGGACAGCACACAACACCCAGTCATCACGAGGCAGAGAAAATCAATAGGAGTTGAAGAAGGAATTCTCGCTCAAAAGCCACACAGCACACGTAAGGCCTTAAAAGCCACTAGAGGTCTTGGAAGACACAGGAAAAGATAGCAACAATTGTGATTGTGAAATCGGAACACGCATTTTGCCTAAATCATGAGTAGGAGATGAAGAAGAAAGAGTTCACTCGCGCTCAAAAGTCAAGCAAGAAATTTTCTTACTTTCAGGCAGCAGCTAAGTTACTTTCCTAGTTTGCCAGAAATACGTCAAGAAGTGAAATAGTGCAATTACTTTAGTCTCCTTCTACCACTGCGTTATAGGGACGTATTTGCGATACCAGACGATCCGCCATTTCTCTTGTGTAGCATTATATCATGCCTCTATAACTGGTCATTAAATCAAGCACTCGATTCTCCGCATTCTACTGCTGTCGCCGCTCCTGCCCCCTCACATTTCCAGCTCCACCGTGAAGCAGCTGAACAACGGTCTATTGAAGACCTGCGCTGCTCCTACCTTTAACTCATGGCTCTCAGCCCCGGGTGATTCAGCGCGTGTCCCGCGGTATTCTATTTGCAGTAATTCGCTTTCGCTCAATAGAATTCCACGGCCGCTACTTCGGCGAGCCCTCATTTCGTCTCCTAAGTGTATCTCCGCGAACGAGAATTCTCAGAATGAATCGCCATTGTGGCGCCTAAATGAGATGTTTCCGGTGTTATTAATTTTACGAGGGGGTAAGTTTAATCATGGGTGGTTACAATGAGGCGGCCGTGCACCGGAATTCCCACGCAACTCTAGGGGGAGGCCGCCCCATTGTGTCGTGTGTCCATGTGGAGGGGGGAAGAGAGGGAGGGAGGCGCCACGCCAGGGACCGAGCTGGCGGCAGGGACGCTGGATACTGCGGTGAAATCCTGCTACTCGCAGTAGGTGCTATTGTGGAATATCTGGTCCGTTTTAGTACTATGGCTCATCTCTAGGCATCTGTTACATACATACGTCTTTCTTTCTCGACGAGAGGAAACGTTACTTAAACTGAGGTGGCAAAAGTCACGGATTCCTAACATCGCGCCGGATCACCCTTTGAAAGGCGTAGTGCAGCAACTTGATTTGGCATGGACTCAACAAGTTGATGGAAGCCCCTCAGAAATATTGAGCCATGCCGCCCATAATTGAGAAAGTGTTGCCGATGTAGAATTTTGTTCATGAACTGACCTCTCGATTATGCTTGAGTCATATGTATTAGATGTTACTACTTCTTTACCGTTCACAATATTTCATCTTGGCAGAGAAATACACTACTGGCCTTTAAAATTGCTACACCAAATAGAAATACAGATGATAAACAGGTATTCATTGGACAAATATATTGTACTAGAACTGACATGTGATTACATTTTCACGCAGTTTGGGTGCATAGATATTGAGAAATCAGTACCCAGAACAACCACCTCTGGCCGTAATAACGGCCTTGATACGCTTGGGCATTGAGAGCTTGGATGGCGTGTACAGGTACAGCTGCCCATGCAGCTTCAACACGATACCACAGTTCATCAAGAGTAGTGACTGGCGTATTGTGACGAGCCAGTTGCCCGGCCACCATTGACCACACGTTTTCAATTGGTGAGAGATCTGGAGAATGTGCTGGCCAGGGCAGCAGTCGAATATTTTCTGTATCCAGAAAGGCCCGTACAGGACACGCAACATGTGGTTGTGCACTGTCCTGCTGAAATGTAGAGTTTCGCAGGGATCAAATGAAGGGTAGAGCCACGGGTCGTAACACATCTCAAATGTAACGTCCACGGTTCAAAGTGCCGTCAATGCGAACAAGAGGTCACCGAGACGCGTAACCAATGGCACCCCATACCATCGTGCCGGGTGATACGCCAGTATGACGATGACGAATACACGCTTCCAATGTGCGTTCACCGCTATGTCGCCAAACACGGATGCAACCATCATGATGTTGTAAACAGAATCTGGATTCATCCGAAAAAATGACGTTTTGCCATTCGTGCACCCAGGTTCGTCGTTGACAACACCATCGCAGGCGCTCCTATCTGTGATGCAGCGTCAAGGGTAACCGCAGCCATGGTCTCCGAGCGGATAGTCCATGCTGCTGCAAATATCTTCGAACTGTTCGTGCAGATGGTTGTTGTGTTGCAAACGTCCCCATCTGTTGACTCAGGGATCGAGACGTGGCTGCAAGATCCGTTACAGCCATGCGGATAAGATGCCTGTCATCTCGACTTCTAGTGATACGAGGCCATTGGGATCCAGCACGGCGTTCCGTATTACCCTCCTGAACCCACCGATTCCATATTGTGGTAACAGTCATTGGATCTCGACCAACGCGAGCAGCAATGTCGCTATACGATAAACCGCAATCGTGATAGGCTACAATCCGACCTTTATCAAAGTCTGTAACGTGATGGTACGCATTTCTCCTCCTTACACGAGGCATCACAACAACGTTTCACCAGGCAACGCCGGTCAACTGCTGTTTGTGTATGAGAAATCTGTTGGAAACTTTCCTCATGTCAGCACGTTGTAGGTGTAGCGACCGGCGCCAACCTTGTGTGAATGCTCTGAAAAGCTAATCATTTGCAAACCACAGCATCTTCTTCCTGTCGGTTAAATTTCGCGTCTGTAGCACGTCATCTTCGTGGTGTAGCAATTACAATGGCCAGTAGTGTAGTAATTATCAAAGATAAATCATTTGTAAACATGATTATAATAGCCAAATAACGAGTCTTAGTTTTTACAATGCAGTTCTTTAACGGTTAATTTTGCTCCAGGAAGTTCAAATTCCGCCACCGTCTCCGCACAGTAGAATTTTATATTTTCTGATTAAGTGTGTTGCCTCATTGCACTCTGCGGAACACAGTGGCTAAAAGTAACACACGATCTCTTTAGTATAGTAACAGGTCCTTGCATTGCAATTGGGCAAGTCTTTTCGTTCCTATTTAGCCTGCTTGCTGTTGCTCTGCGTAATTTATGTTCATCACATCGAGCAGTGTCGAGTTTCCATAGCCACAGGTAAGCGGTACGAAATTTGTTAGGGTCAGTTTTACAGCACAGTTAGGTTACAATTATCTTTGCTTTTCTAAACTCATTATCAGATCAATACAGGTAATGCTTGTTTCAGATTCCACAGTTGTTCTCACAGTGCAGCGTTGCATTTGCGGGTGTGTTATTCAGGGTTTGGTTCAAATGGCTCTGAGCACTATGGGACTCAACATCTGAGATCATCAGTCCAATAGAACTTAGAACTACTTAAACCCATCTAACCTAAGGACACCATACACATACATGCCCGAGGCAGGATTCGAACCTGCGTCCGTAGAAGTCGCGCGGTTCCGGACTGATGAGCGTAGAACCGCTCGGCCAAAGCGGCCGGCTTTTGTGTGGGAATTGAAAGTCACAAATTGTAACGTCACGCGTTGTAGCGCTGCTCATTCCTGCACAACACGTAGTTTCACAGGACAGCTTATTTAGTTTACAGTTTGGGGTTCCTGGTTACTTTGTTAATTAATATACAGTTTTAGCTTTGGCGACTGTAATTACAGCACTTATGATGTTGAGGACAACAGCAGTTGAGTTTACGCCAGTTTTCAGTTTATAAAAATTAAACAATACCTGTTTTGCTGCAAGGGTCTCATAGTTCATGTGCATCGGGGAAGCAGTGTCAGCACCATCGGATTCTCTGAAGTACAACTCTATATCCCGAAATTTCTAAGTGATGTAAACGCGAAGCTGTGTTAGCAGCTATAATATTCTTGGATTCCCTTGTGATGCGTGTATTTGCGAAAACATCGTTATCTGACAATAATGAGAAATTCATCACTTTTAACTCAAAACTAGCAGTTTCTTGAGAGCATGTTCTTAGGACAGACTAGATCGAAAGGCATCCTAGCAGTGATCGGCATTTATGGCCCTCAGTCTGAATCTCGTACTTAGAATCGTCGAACATCGTAATTCTTCGTACAGGTTCGTTATGTTAATCATTGTTCATTTGTTACTTGGTATGACTACTTTCTCGAGAGGTAACGTTGTTGTACAGAAGTGTTTATGACCAATACGCTTCTCTTAATATCTATAGTGGAAAAAGGGGTTTTATTTGTAAATATTTATTAAACAAAGTCACTTGCTTCCAGCTAGAATGGCTGTGATTTTCCTACGTATCGTGACCTGGTGTAATTGGCCTTCCCATAGCTAAACTCAGTTCCTCTCCCCACTGTCTACCGGAAATGCCAGATGTCCAGCGCCTACTTCAGCCAGCGTGGGAACCGTAATCTAATTCCGTGCTAACGTTCTGCAGTGCTGCCTGAACTCAATGAATTCTACTGTTACCTGGAAAATTCGGAAATATGATGTGGCTCCAAAATATGAGACACCTTACCCAGTATTTGCAGTTTTTCTAATATACGATTTAAGGGCCTAAATCCGTGATACAAAGTACAGTTCCGTGCCTACCCTTAAGTCTTTCACTGATGGGGATTTCATCACATGTTTTAATGACTCAGAAAGCTGCTACTCACTCAAAACAAGCTCAACAAGTCGAACTATTTAAACATACCCACGCAACGGTAGGTTCGTGACGTCCTCATGTGTGCTGTGGACCTTGTAATGGGGAAAAGTCGGCACCGTTTGTTTTATTTAGCACTAGGTCCTACAACTTATCTAATTTCAGTCCTCCCCACTTTATGCTGAAATTTTTCTGTGCTCTTGATTCTCTATGGTCTCCCTGTCAATAGTATCTTACTATTAGATCTTGCTGAAACCAAAATGCAGAGAGACAAATTTAGTAGTTTCCTCGTCCTAGCGAATGAACAGCTATAGCTGATCTATCCGCCTTGCCCAGGCGACAATTTCTGTTCTGTTCCTTGAGGTGGGTTTTATTGCTACTTTTTGAAGTTCCGAAGTACACTTGGACGCAGTTGCATGAGATTTTATATACTCCTGTTGTGTCAGGCGTCGGGCAAAGGTCCTTTGCAGTAATCAAACATTCACGCTTAGTTTTTATCGGTTTAAACACCCTACCAGTACCGCGTTTCCTAAGTACGTTGTTATTGCGATCTGTGACTGCTTTCACAAATTGTAGGAAAATCGTCCATGAATTTGGTTCTTTTTTATTTGAAACTATAGACCTTATAGGATATACCTCGCTTTGTATCTCTTTGTCAGAGTACCTGGTTCTTCTGAAAGCCTTTCATAAATGATACACCTCGTCCTCCAAGCGCACTGTCAGTTTATCCAGGTCCCATCTCCTTAATTTCCCATCTTTTTGCAGTTTCTTCAATTTTAATCTACAGTTCATAACCAAAAGATTGTGGTCAGAGTCCACATCTGCCCCTAGAAATGTCTTGCAATTTAAAACCTGGTTCCTAAATATCTCTCTTACCACTATACACTCATGGAAATTGAAATAAGAACACCGTGAATTCATTGTCCCACGAAGGGGAAACTTTATTGACACATTCCTGGGGTCAGATACATCACATGATCACACTGACAGAACCACAGGCACATAGACACAGGCAACAGAGCATGCACAATGTCGGCACTAGTACAGTGTATATCCACCTTTCGCAGCAATGCAGGCTGCTATTCTCCCATGGAGACGATCGTAGAGATGCTGGATGTAGTCCTGTGGAACGGCTTGCCATGCCATTTCCACCTGGCGCCTCAGTTGGACCAGCGTTCGTGCTGGACGTGCAGACCGCGTGAGACGACGCTTCATCCAGTCCCAAACATGCTCAATGGGGGACAGATCCGGAGATCTTGCTGGCCAGGGTAGTTGACTTACACCTTCTAGAGCACGTTGGGTGGCACGGGATACATGCGGACGTGCATTGTCCTGTTGGAACAGCAAGTTCCCTTGCCGGTCTAGGAATGGTAGAACGATGGGTTCGATGACGGTTTGGATGTACCGTGCACTATTCAGTGTCCCCTCGACGATCACCAGTGGTGTACGGCCAGTGTAGGAGATCGCTCCCCACACCATGATGCCGGGTGTTGGCCCTGTGTGCCTCGGTCGTATGCAGTCCTGATTGTGGCGCTCACCTGCACGGCGCCAAACACGCATACGACCATCATTGGCACCAAGGCAGAAGCGACTCTCATCGCTGAAGACGACACGTCTCCATTCGTCCCTCCATTCACGCCTGTCGCGACACCACTGGAGGCGGGCTGCACGATGTTGGGGCGTGAGCGGAAGACGGCCTAACGGTGTGCGGGACCGTAGCCCAGCTTCATGGAGACGGTTGCGAATGGTCCTCGCCGATACCCCAGGAGCAACAGTGTCCCTAATTTGCTGGGAAGTGGCGGTGCGGTCCCCTACGGCACTGCGTAGGACCCTACGGTCTTGGCGTGCATCCGTGCGTCGCTGCGGTCCGGTCCCAGGTCGACGTGCACGTGCACCTTCCACCGACCACTGGCGACAACATCGATGTACTGTGGAGACCTCACGCCCCACGTGTTGAGCAATTCGGCGGTACGTCCACGCGGCCTCCCGCATGCCCACTATACGCCCTCGCTCAACGTCCGTCAACTGCACATACGGTTCACAAACACGCTGTCGCTGCATGCTACCAGGGTTAAAGACTGCGATGGAGCTCCGTATGCCACGGCAAACTGGCTGACACTGACGGCGGCGGTGCACAAATGTTGCGCAGCTAGCGCCATTCGACGGCCAACACCGCGGTTCCTGGTGTGCCCGCTGTGCCGTGCGTGTGATCATTGCTTGTACAGCCCTATCGCAGTGTCCGGAGCAAGTATCGTGGGTCTGACACACCGGTGTCAATGTGTTCTTTTTTCCATTTCCAGGAGTGTATAATCTGTCTGATACCTTCTAGAATCTCCAGGATTCTTCCATGTATACAACCTTATTTTATGATTCTTGAACCAAGTGTTAGCTATGTTTAAGTTATGCTCTGTGCAAAATTCTACCAGACGGCTTCCTCTTTCATTTCTTACCCCCAATCCATATTTCCTACTATGTTTAATTCTCTCCCTTTTCCTGCTCTCGAATTCCAGTCAACCATGACTGGAATTCCTCTCCCTTCACTACCTGAGTAATTTCTTTTATCTCGTCATACATTTCATCGATTTCTTCATCATCTGCAGACCTAGTTGGCATATAAATTTGTACTACTGTAGTAGGTATGGGCTTTGTGTCCATCTTGGCCACAATAATGCGTTCACTACACTGTTTGTAGTAGTTTACCCGCACTCCTATTTTTTATTCATTATTAAACGTACTCCTGCATTACCCCTATTTGATTTTGTGTTCATAGCCCTGTATTCACCTGTCCAAAAGTCTTGTTCCTCCTGCCACCGAACTTCACTAATTCCCACTATATCTAACTTTAACCTATCCATTTCCCTTTATAAATTTGCTAACCTACCTGCCCGATTAAGGGATCTGACATTCCATTCTCCGATCCGTAGAATGCCAGTTTTCTTTCTCCTGATAACGACGTCCTCTTGAGTAGTCCCCGCCCGGAGATCCGCATGTGGGGCTATTTTACCTCCGGAATATTTTACCCAAGAGGACGTCATAATCATTTAACCATACAGTAAAGCTGCATGTCCTCGGCAAAAATTACGGCTGTAGTTTCCCCTCGCATTCGGCCGTTCGCAGTACCAGCGCAGCAAGGCTGTTTTGGTTAGTGTTACAAGGTCAGATCAGTCAATTATCCAGACTGTTGCCCCTGCAACTAGTGAAAAGGCTGCTGCCCCTCTTCAGGAACCACACGTTTGTCTGGCCTCTCGACAGATACCCCTCCGTTGCGGTTGCACCTACGGTACGGCCATCTGTGTCGCTGAGGCAAGCAAGCCTTCCCACCAACGGCAAGGTCCATGGTTCATGGGGGAGATATGATACTGCGTGAAGAGTTTGACAGAGCACTGAAAGACCTGAGTCGAAACAAGGCCCCGGGAGTATAGAACATTCCATTATAACTACTGACGGCCTTGGGAGAGCCAGTCCTGACAAAACTCTACCATCTGGTGAGCAAGTTGTATGAGACAGGCGAAATAACCTCAGACTTCAAGAAGAATATAATAATTCCAATCCCAAAGAAAGCATGTGTTGACAGATGTGAAAATTACCAAACAATCAGTTTAATAAGTCACAGCTGCAAAATACTAACGCGAATTCTTGACACACGAATGGAGAAACTGGTAGAGGTCGACCTCGATGAAAATCAGTTTGGATTCCGTAGAAATGTTGGAACACGTGAGGCAATACTGGCCTTACGACTTGTCTTAGAAAATACACTCCTGGAAATGGAAAAAAAGAACACATTGACACCGGTGTGTCAGACCCACCATACTTGCTCCGGACACTGCGAGAGGGCTGTACAAGCAATGATCACACGCACGGCACAGCGGACACACCAGGAACCGCGGTGTTGGCCGTCGAATGGCGCTAGCTGCGCAGCATTTGTGCACCGCCGCCGTCAGTGTCAGCCAGTTTGCCGTGGCATACGGAGCTCCATCGCAGTCTTTAACACTGGTAGCATGCCGCGACAGCGTGGACGTGAACCGTATGTGCAGTTGACGGAATTTGAGCGAGGGCGTATAGTGGGCATGCGGGAGGCCGGGTGGACGTACCGCCGAATTGCTCAACACGTGGGGCGTGAGGTCTCCACAGTACATCGATGTTGTCGCCAGTGGTCGGCGGAAGGTGCACGTGCCCGTCGACCTGGGACCGGACCGCAGCGACGCACGGATGCACGCCAAGACCGTAGGGTCCTACGCAGTGCCGTAGGGGACCGCACCGCCACTACCCAGCAAATTAGGGACACTGTTGCTCCTGGGGTATCGGCGAGGACCATTCGCAACCGTCTCCATGAAGCTGGGCTACGGTCCCGCACACCGTTAGGCCGTCTTCCGCTCACGCCCCAACATCGTGCAGCCCGCCTCCAGTGGTGTCGCGACAGGCGTGAATGGAGGGACGAATGGAGACGTGTCGTCTTCAGCGATGAGAGTCGCTTCTGCCTTGGTGCCAGTGATGGTCGTATGCGTGTTTGGCGCCGTGCAGGTGAGCGCCACAATCAGGACTGCATACGACCGAGGCACACAGGGCCAACACCCGGCATCATGGTGTGGGGAGCGATCTCCTACACTGGCCGTACACCACTGGTGATCGTCGAGGGGACACTGAATAGTGCACGGTACATCCAAACCGTCATCGAACCCATCGTTCTACCATTCCTAGACCGGCAAGGGAACTTGCTGTTCCAACAGGACAATGCACGTCCGCATGTATCCCGTGCCACCCAACGTGCTCTAGAAGGTGTAAGTCAACTACCCTGGCCAGCAAGATCTCCGGATCTGTCCCCCATTGAGCATGTTTGGGACTGGATGAAGCGTCGTCTCACGCGGTCTGCACGTCCAGCACGAACGCTGGTCCAACTGAGGCGCCAGGTGGAAATGGCATGGCAAGCCGTTCCACAGGACTACATCCAGCATCTCTACGATCGTCTCCATGGGAGAATAGCAGCCTGCATTGCTGCGGAAGATGTATATACACTGTACTAGTGCCGACATTGTGCATGCTCTGTTGCCTGTGTCTATGTGCCTGTGGTTCTGTCAGTGTGATCATGTGATGTATCTGACCCCAGGAATGTGTCAATAAAGTTTCCCCTTCGTGGGACAATGAATTCACGGTGTTCTTATTTCAATTTCCAGGAGTGTATATTAAGGAAAGGCAAACCTACGTTTGTAGCATTTGTAGACTTAGAGAAAGCTTTTGACAATGTTGACTGGAATACCCTCTTTCAAATTATAAAGGTGGCAGGGGTAAAATACAGGGAGCGAAAGGCTATTTACAATTTGTACAGAAACCAGATGGCAGTTATAAGTGTCGAGGGGCATGAAAAGGAAGCCGTGGTTGGGAAGGGAGTGAGAAAGGGTTGTAGCCTCTCCATAATGTTATTCAATCTGTATATTGAGCAAGCAGTAAAGGAAACAAAAGAAAACTACGTAGTAGGTATTAAAATCCATGGAGAAGAAATAATAACTTTGAGGTACGCCGATGACATTGCAATTCTGTCAGGGACAGCAAAGGACTTGGAAGAGCAGTTGAACGGAATGGGCAGTGTCTTGAAAGGAGGATATAAGATGAACATCAACAAAAGCAAAACGATGAGAATGGAATGTAGTCGAATTAAGTCGGGTGATGATGAGGTAATTAGATTAGGAAATGAGACACTTAAAGTAGTAAAGGAGTTTTGCTGTTTGGGGAGCAAAATAACTGTTGATGGTCGAAGAAGAGAGGATATAAAATGTAGACTGGCAATGGCAAGGAAAGCGTTTCTGAAGAAGAGAAATTTGTTAACATCGAGTATAGATTTAAGTGTCAGGAAGTCGTTTTTGAAAGTATTTGTATGGAGTATAGCCATGTATGGAACTGAAACATGGACGATTAACCCTTTAGACAAGAAGAGAATAGAAGCTTTCGAAATGTGGTGCTACAGAATAATGCTGAAGATTAGATGGGTAGATCACATAACTAATGAGGAGGTATTGAATATAATTGGGGAGAATAGGAGTTTGTGGCACAACTTGACAAAAAGAAGGGACCGGTTGGTAGGACATGTTCTGAGGCATCAAGGGATCACAAATGTAGCATTGGAGGGCAGCGTGGAGGGTAAAAATAGTAGAGGGAGACCAAGAGATGAATACACTAAACAGATTCAGAAGGATGTAGGTTGCAGTAAGTACTGGGAGATGAAGAAGTAGCATGGAGAGAGGTATCAAACCAGACTCAGGACTGAAGACCACGACAAGCTCAGAACAGGGAATCAGTGATCATATACCGTTGCAGTATCGATGAATATGGAAGTAAATAGGATTATAAAAAAAGGGAGGAAGGTTTATCTGTTTAACAAGAGTAATAGGAGGCAGATTTCAGACTACATAACAGATCAAAACGAAAATTTCTGTTCCGACACTGACAATATTGAGTGTTTATGGGAAAAGTTCAAGGCAATCGTAACATGCGTTTTAGACAGGTACGTGCCGACTAAAACTGTGAGGGACGGGAAAGACCCACCGTGGTTCAAGAACAAAGTTAAGATACTACTGCGAAAGCAATGAGAGCTTTACTACATGTTTAAACGCAGCCAAAACCTCTCAGACAAACAGAAGCTAAACGATGTTCAAAAATGGCTCACATGGCTCTGAGCACTATGGGACTTAACATCTGAGGTCATCAGTCCCCTAGAACTTAGAAATACTTAAACCTAACTAAACTAAGGACATCACACACATCCATGCCCGAGGCAGGATTCGAACCTGCGACTGTAGCGGTCGCGCGGTTCCAGACTGAAGCGCCTAGAACCGCTCGGCTGCTAAACGATGTCAAAGTTAGCGAAAGGAGGGCTATGCGTGAAGCGTTCAAGGAATTCGAAAGTAAAATTCTATGTACCGACTTGACAGAAAGTTCTGGTCTTACGTTAAATCGTAAGTGGGTCGAAACAGCATATCCAGACACTATGGGATGATGATGGCACTGAAACAGAGGATGACACACGTAAAGCTGTTTCACAGAGGAAGACCGCACTGCAGTTCCTTCTCTAAATCACCGCACGAACGAAAAAATGGCTGACATCGAAATAAGTGTCCAAGGAATAGAAGAGCAACTGAAATCACTCAAGAGAGGCAAGTCCACTGGACCTGACAGGATACCAATTCGATTCTACACATAGTACGCGAAAGAACTTGCCCCCATTCTAACAGCCGTGTACCGCAAGTCTCTAGTGGAACGGAAGGTTCCAAATGATTGTAAAAGAGCACAGGTAGTCCCAGGTTTCAAGAAGCGTCGTCAAGCAGATGCGCAAAACTATAGGCCTATATCTCTGACATCGATCTGTTGTAGAATTTTAGAACATGTTTTTTGCTCGCGTATCATGTCATTTCTGGAAACCCAGAACCTACTCTGTAGGAATCAACATGGATTCCGTAAACAGCGTTCGTGTGAGACCCAACTCGCTTTATTTGTTCATGCGACCCAGAAAATATTAGAGACAGGCTCCCAGGTAGATGCCATTTGCCTCAACTTCTGGAAGGCGTTCGATACAGTTCCGCACTGTCGCCTGATAAACAAAGCAAAAGCCTACGGAATATCAGACCAGCTGTGCGGCTGAATTGAAGAGTTTTTAGCAAACAGAACACAGCATGTTTTTCTCAATGGAGAGACGTCTACAGACGTTAAAGTAACCTCTGGCGTGCCACAGGGGAGTGTTATGGGACCATTGCTTTCCACAATATATATAAATGACCTAGTAGATAGTGTCGGAAGTTTCATGCGGCTTTTCGCGAATGATGCTGTAGTATACAGAAAAGTTACAGCATCAGAAAATTGCAGCGAAATGCAGGAAGGCCTGCAGTGGATAGGCACTTGGTGCAGGGAGTGGCAACTGACCCTTAACATAGGCAAATGTAATGTATTGCGAATACATAGAAAGAAGGATACTTTACTGTATGATTATATGATAGCGGAACAAACGCTGTTGTAAGTAGGCTGTTTAGGTTCTCTGTATGAAAATCACTGGCTGTGCTGTGTGCAGTCTGTGGCTGGTGGGCATTGTTGTAATTTTCGCTATTGTAGTGTTGGGCAGTTGGCTGTTAACAACGCGTAGCGTTGCACAGTTGGAGGTGAGCCACCAGCAGTGGTGGATGTGGTGAAGTGAGATGGCGGATTTTTGAGAGCGGATGATCTGGACGTGTGTCCATCAGAAACAGTACATGTGTAAGACTGGATGTCATGAACTGATATATAATTATGACTATTAAGATCTATTAAATAATAATTTTATTATCCACAATCTTCGGAAAAGGAGCACTTGGAAAGGAAAGAACAACAAGAAGGGCCTAATAACAGTAGCTGCATATATGATTTTCTTTTCAAGTACTTGGTAATTTTTTATAGAATAAGTTTTTGTGGTGCACCACACTGGTGACATAGACATTAAGATGTGAATAGACATTTCTCTTATATGCATTGTGTACTATTTTTTCTGCTTAAGCTTTGTCATATTTAGGTATAAGTTACTTCATTTGCTGCTACTGCTGCTTGCCAGGCATAGTGCTATTAAATTTCACTTTGCATTACTCTGTTAACCCAGTTTTCCTACTGATTTATTTTTCTTTTTGCTGCACATTGGCTGATATTAGTTGCAATGTTGCATTTGCTTTGCTAATTTATATTTATTGCTGGTTGCTTTACCAATTTGCATTTTTTGTCATTGCTGTTTGTGTTAAATGTTTTGTACTGTTGCATTGCCTCGTCCCTTAGTTTAGCATCTGAGCTCAGTAGGTTTAAGTTAGCTTAAGAGGAGGTAGACTATATAAGAAACTGACTATGGAGAATAGGGAAACAAATGCATTGAGAAGCTATAAGAAAATGGTTTGGCCAAAAAAGGATTTTGAAAGAGGATATGAACAAAAAAGTAGGGTTTAAAGACAACAGGTTTAGGTAGGATTTTCTTAGAAATAAATGATGAGGTAAGATAATGGAAAATAAATAATGAGGTAAGATATATGTGAACATATAAATAAAGAAAGCATGCTTGCATAGGATTTTTTTGGTGGAAACAAATATTGAAATAAGACGACAGATCTATGAAATGAAGTTTTGGGTTGGACTGCAGTACCAAATGTCACAGTGAAAACGAACCCTGTCTGTCCTTTTGTATTATTCCGCTATGTGTTTGTATACCCTTGTGTATTTGTGTTCTTCCTGTCTTTATGTGTTTATCTGATGAGAGTTATGTTGTAGAATTTTTCTAATAATATGTTATTTACTTTGTAAAGATGTTCAGACATTATTTACTGTACTTTCTTTTTATGTTCACGTGTGAAGTTGATGTTCCGAAAGTTATTTTGACCATTTATGTATTTGCTTATGTCATAATTCCTGTAACACTGATGTATATGTTATTTCGATTCTTTTGTGAAGCCCGTCTTACTACAAATGTTATCTGTATTGTTATGTTCTTTAATGATGTATTTTGTACCTTTGTAATTGTATTCTTATATTGTAAATTTATAATTGTATAGACATCAGTTCTTCAAATTAAGTTTCATTTCAGTGCACACGTTTCTGTTGGTCATAGTATATGCACAATATGTGAGAAGTTGGGACTGTTACTGTTTGCAGGTGTGTTGATAATTCAGCAAGGGACTGGTTAACAGCATTGCTGCGAGAGCTTCTGTAAAGTTTGGAAGGTAGGAGACGAGATACTGGCAGAAGTAAAGCTGTGAGACCGGGCGTGAGTCGTGCTTCGGTAGCTCAGATGGTAGAGCATTTGCCCGCGAAAGGCAAAGGTCCCGAGTTCGAGTCTCGGTCGGGCACACAGTTTTAATCTGCCACGAAGTCTCCTCCTCTGAGTTTAAACACTTCCGTTGGCCACCACACTCCCCAGCATGAACATTATTGAACATAACTGGGATACCTTGCAACGTGCTGCTCAGGAGAGATAGCTATCCCTCGTACTTTTATGGATTTATGGATAGCCCAGCAGGATTCATGGTGTCAATTCCCTCCAGCACTTCTTCAGACATTTGTCGGGTCCATGTCACGTCGTGTTAAGGCACTTCTGTGTGCTCTGGGGCCCCACACTATATTAGGCAGGTATTCCGACTTCTTTGGCTCTTCAGTGTAATTCCTTGCTTGTCACAAGTATTCTCTGTTCATTTCCAAATGTACTGCCATATCGGAGGTTATGCTAAGGCAGGAACCTAAGAAGTTAGCTTAAAATTACATTTATAATTCTTCGCTTGTCACAAACGTTTGGCTGTTTCTTTCTGAATATGTCGCTGTATCCGTGGGTGTGGTTAGGCAGGAATCTATGATGACAGCACATCGTGTATTGTTGTCTCTAATCAGACGATCACGTGGAACATCGATTCGCCAAAATCAGCTGTGAGTTGGGCGTTCTGACTACGGAGAGGCTCTGCGCACGTGCAAGGTGATGTGCAACTGCAGACTCTAAGAGACGTGCCGCTTACGCGCAGTACCAATGTGGCTGCAGGTGCAGTGACGTAGTCAGGGCACAGGATAGTACGCGCTGCTCTAAAAGCATTTTCATTAATGACACTACGTGAATATAGAAGCTGTTTCTGTCTTTAGGAGGTCTGATTGATGTAAGAGGGTCACTCCAAAAGAAATGCACACTATGTTTTTAAAAAAATCCATCTTTTATTCTACATGTTTGAAAGTTTTACAGTGTGTAGATACAACCTTTAGGAACATTATTTTCATTTCCCCACTTAATTTCCATCCCTCTCAACTGCCTTACGCCATCTTGGAACCAGCGCCTGTACACCCGCACGGTAAAATTCTGGACCAACCTGTTTGAGCCACTGTTTGACAGCGTGCACAAGGGAGTCATCATCTTCAAACCTTGTTCCTCGAAGAGAGTCTTTCAGTTTCCCGAAGAGATAATAGTCACATGGAGCTAGGTCAGGACTGTAAGGTGGTTATCAGTGTTGCCCATCCGAGTTTTGTGATCGCTTCCATGGTTTTTTGACTGACATGTGGCCGTGGATTGTCGTGCAACAGCAAAACATCCTGCTTTTGCCGATGTTATCGAACACGACTTAATCGAGCTTGAAGTTTCTTCAGTGTCGTGACATATGCATCAGAATTTATGGTGGTTCCGCTTGGCATGATGTCCACAAGCAAGAGTCCATCGGAATCGAAAAACACCGAAGCCATAATTTTCCAGCAGAAGGTGTGGTTTTGAATTTTTTTCTTGGGTGAATTTGCATGATGTCTGCATGATTTCGTCTCTGGTGAAGAATGATGGAGCCATGTTTCATCACCTGTCACAATTCTTCCAAGAAATTCATCTTCAACATTTTCGTACTGTTCCAAAAGTTCACTGCATACCGTATTTCTTTTTTCTTTGTGAGCCACTGTCAACATCCTGGGAACCCACCTGGCACAAACCTTTTTTAACGCCAACGCTTTCAGTATTCTGCAAACACTTCCTTCCCCTATCCCAACGTAGCGTGACAATTCGTTCACTGTGATGCTTCTGTCAGCAGTCACCAATTCGTTAACTCTCTGCACATTGTCTGGAGTGTGTGCAGTACGAGGCCTGCCGCTGCGAGGACAATCCTCAATATTGCCGTGCCCGCTTGCATCACGTAACCCGCTTGCCCACCGACTAACTGTACTGCGATCGACAACAGCATCTCCTTACACCTTTTTCGACCTCTTGTTGATGTTTCCCACTGTCTCGTTTTCACAGCACAGGAATTCCACGCCAGCACGTTGCTTCCGACGAACGTCAAGTGTAGCAGCCATCTTGAAGACATGCTGACACGGTGTTACTCACGGGAACAGGTTCAACTAATAAATAGTGGACTCCATGTGGTTCCCAAGTCGTGCAGCGACCGTAAACCATAAAATTACCAAATATGCAGCAACCAGTCGCTAAATCATGTTTTATTTATTCACCTTTGCAAATCGATTTCAACTGATTAACAGCCATCATCGGTGCTTTCAACCACTATGTGGCCAGAGTAGTAATACGGTCATGAAGATTGGTTGCTGCATATTTGGTAATTTTAGGTTCAACTAAGTTTGAAAACAAGCGGAAAGGATGTTCTGCAGACTGCAAAACTTTCACACATTCAGAATGAAAACTGTATTTTTATAAAAATAGTGTGCATTTCTTTTGGAATGCCACTCGTAGATGAATTAATCACCTCACGTCTTGAGTGTAATAGTACATCTGAAATAATGTACGTAATTTCTGAAATGAGTACTTCCGTTACGATACACTTTTCGTTTTAGTCACTTAAAACATAACCAATGGTAGGGTTTTCTCGTCCGTGTTTTGCTTTGAATTTGCATGTGATGTCTAGTGCATTCGCGTTTAAGCTGAATTTTTCTCTTCGACAACGGAGGTGAAAATAAAAAAAAATTAAAGGAGCTCTGGGACCTTTACCAGTGAACAGTGACACACAAAAAGGCTCACAATCAAGTCTACTGATAACGCAGTATTTTTCGGACGGCCGGTAACACAGATAGGATTGTCTGGTCCACTAACAGAAAAGCCGGTTTCAGCGCTTACCGGAAGAGGGGTGAGAAGAGAGGCTTTTTCTCCTCTCCCCGCCTCACGACTCGCAGACGTTCTTCAGACTGTCTAATTTTTGTGGCTAAATAAAAACAGAGTATTGCTCAAACAGAGAGCAGTCACAACGTTTCTCGATATGTAAACTCTAAACTATGCTACTGCGATATTTGATATTAAAGTTATGAAAGCATGAGAACTCAATAACAGTTTGCGAGGTATTTTAAAAATGCAAACAGAACAACGATAGGAGATTAAGGCAGTCTGAGAATTCGGGATGTTTGATACTGCAGTTACGATAGCATCAGAACCCAATAACAGTTGGCGACCTTTTTTTTAAAAAAAAAAAAAGCGAACAGCACAACAATAGTAGATTGACGCAGTGAGAATTTTGGAGTCTGTGCGCAAATTAGTTGTTTCACAATCAATTGCCTCTGAATGCTACCTATTTCTCATATTTCTGGTTGACTACCACAAAGCTAATTCTTACTTTTTCGCTACACAGCTACGTCTGCTTACTGCCAGACACGTGTTCTGTACAGAAAACGACATTCCCTTTATCGTCTGACGATAGAGATAGCGACTGGACAACGGGACGAAATGCGGTTCTCGGCAAGCAGAAAGAAATGATAAATTGAAGTGCTCATTTTTGAACGCAGGACATCCACGCTATAGATACTGTCACCCATTCTGTCAATAGATAATGAATTACTCTGAGTCCATCCCTCTTTTTTTTCAAAAGGTAAGAAAGTTGCAAGAGACCTAACAGCATGCCGTAATTGAATTCTGTGTGAATTAGAAATAGTCAATACATATTCGGCCTGGCATTGCTAATCCATTTTCTGTGGAAGTGCGGATGGTTTTCATACACTGCAGGGCTCCAGCCAGCAAGCAGAAGTGCCACAGTACGACGTGGCACGGACTCGAATAATGTCTGAAGTAGTGCTGGAGGGAACTGACACCATGAATCCTGCTGTGCTGTCCATAGATCTGTAAGAGTACCAGGGGGTGGAGATCTCTTCTGAACAGCACGTTGCAAGACATTCAAGATACGCTCAATAATGTTAATGTCTGTGGAGTTTGATAGCCAGCAAAGTGTTTAAGCTAAGTAGTGTGTTCCTGGAGCCACTCTGTAGCAATTCTGGACGCGTGGGGTGTCGCATTGTCCTGATAGAATTACCCAAGTCGGAAAGTACAATGGACATGAGTGGATGCAGGTGACCAAACAGAATGCTTACGTTTGTGTCACCTGCCAGAGTCGTATCTAGACGTATCAAGGGTACCATATCACTCCAACTGCAGACGCCCCACTCCATAACAGGGCCTGCTGACATGCAGGGTCCATGAATTCATTTGGTTGTCTCTGTACCCGTACACGTCCATACCCTCGATAGAATTTGAAACGAGCCTCGTCCGACCTGGCAACATGTTTCCAGTCAACAACAGTCCGATGTCAGTGTTTGCGGGCCCAAAATAGGCGTAAAGCTTTGTGTCCTGCAGTCAACAAGGGTACTCGAGTGGGTCTTCGGCTCCGAAAGCCCATATCGATCCTGTCTTGTTGAATGGTTCGCACACTGACACTTGTTCATGGCCCAGCACTGAAATCTGCAGCAATTTACGTAAGGATTGCACTTCTGTCGCGTTGAACATTTATCCTCAGTCGTCATTGGTCCCGTTCTTGTAGGATCTTTAACCGGAGATTTGATGTTTACCGGATTCCTGTTATGCACTCGTGAAATGGTCGACGGTAAAAATCCTCACTTCATCGCTACCTCGGACATGCTGTGTCTCATCGTTCGTGTGCCAACTATACCACCGCGTTCAAATGCACTGAAATCTTGATAACCTGCCATTGTAGCAGCATTAACCAACCTAACAACTGCACCAGACGCTTGTTTCCTTATGTAGGCATACCTGTTTACGTATCTCTGTGTTTGAATTCGCAAGCCTATACCAGTTTCCGTGGTGCTTCAGTGTACTTAAGAGTTTAGATAATTAAATCAATAGCAAGCATTAGGTAGCTAAGGCAGCTAATGAATGTGGATGCGGAAAAACAAGGAATTGAGTGTTTCGAACTGTTTGTAATGAGCCTGCAGGGAATCAAAGTTCTCTTTCAGAGTAGAGCATCCTTTTTTACGAAACAATCAGAAACCAGTGCTCTGTGTATGTTGATGGTCCATTGGAATTATTCCAGCTACGCATGCCTAAGGTTTGAGTTCGATTCACACCTCAGGGAACCTTTTTAACAAGCGCGAAAGGGTCCTTTTCACACATGGTAACGCAGGTTGAACGATGTGGGGTTGCAGCTTGGTTTCAATCCCTCATTGAACATGACGTCCCTTTGATAATTATTTTTGGAGAGTCGGTGTAGAATGGGCCGTGACAGAGGTGGCAGTTAAAAATATGGCTCTGAGCACTATGGGACTCAACATCTGAGGTCATCAGTCCCCTAGAACTTAGAACTACTTAAACCTAACCTAAGGACATCACACACATCCATGCCCGAGGCAGGATTCGAACCTGCGAACGTAGCAGTCCCGCGGTTCCGGACTGAAGTGCCTAGAACCGCACGGCCACCGCGGCCGGCAATTTAATCTAGAACGCCGGCATCAAATTCCGATCAAAATCGTAAGCACAGATCTCAGTTTAAGTCTCCAGCCCGTTTGAAAAATACTTATCGAGAAAAACGTGGGAAAAGTTTGGGTTTTTTGTAATTAAGTCAAACACACCTCTAGTCAACGATCCCTTGACGATACGGCAATCCTTCCAAAAGGATGTCTATCTCTTCCTTTTTAGTGGCCGCGGTGGTCCTGTGGGCATCTTTGACGGTTTCTGTCATCCGCTGCTATGCTCGCTCGATACGCTCTTCGTCAGCTTTTGTGCAGAAGTTGTAATACGATAGACCGACATGGAGTTCGAACACGTTCATTATTTCCATAAACCCTGTTAGGGCGTCGTCGACCACTTTTTACCCGACGTGAAGGTTTTCGAAGTAACTTTTCACAGATCGCTTCGTAACGGGTCTCTAGAGACCTTTGGATAGACGCTACAATAAATCTAATATTCCCAAGAGCATTTAAAACCAACAAAGGAATTGATTTTTTGAAATTTTCGGAGGACTACCACCTTAAATACGGGCACTATGTAGCGTACTGCTATTTGTCTGATAACTCCTGAAGCCTTCGGACTCCTTCGGACTTGATGTTTGTATAGAGTTTTACGCTTGTTCCATGGTTTTCTCTCTTTCAGTATTCGCTTTTCACTGTGTGTGAATTCCTAAGAGACCAGACTGCTGAGGTCATCGGTCTAGACGTACACAATACTGAAACTAACTTATGAGAAGAACAACACACACACACCCATAGCCGAGGGAGAACTCGAAACTCCGGCGGAAGGGGCAGCGCGATCATTGGGATGGCGTCTCAAACCGCGCGGCCACTCCATGCTGCCACTTTGGACTGCTACTGTACTGTTGTAACGACGTTTGTTGTGGACTCTGTTTCTAGCCGATCTCTCACTACGTGAGCTTAGAGATTATTGTTCCACTGCCATTTGCCACTACGTTGCGAGGGACACTGAACTTCTGATACTTACGCCAAGTAGAATTGTAAACTCTCCGATCATATTACCACACTCACGGAAAAAAATAATAACGCCAAGAAGGAGCTGAGCAACATAAACGACAACTGCTAGGCTTGTTTCTACACCTGAAAGATGAAGTTTATTCAGATTTGGCACTAGTCGTGTAAGGGTGCACATCAGGTTTGATTTAAATACACGCAGTAACGGTTGTTTCGTCATTTTCCTTGGAGACTGGACGTGGTGAGTTGATGCTAACAGGAATGTCTTTAAGGCGACAAAGAAGTCATTATGAACACCTCAGTTTGGACGAGGTCGCGTTTCACGGCTAAGAAAGGTTGAATGTTCCTTCCGTGTTACAGCAGAAATACT
Organism: Schistocerca cancellata; assembly: GCF_023864275.1. NCBI lineage: Eukaryota > Metazoa > Arthropoda > Insecta > Orthoptera > Acrididae > Schistocerca > Schistocerca cancellata. The sequence continues at coordinate 187,795,509 of NC_064626.1, read as the reverse complement.
TTGCAAGAATGTGACCACTGAACACGATTGGTAGCGTCGGTGGTCACGAGAACGTTTGGTCGCAAGAAGATCGTGTTGCGGACGTCTACGAGATACTACCGAGAGGCGAGACCATCGTGTTCGGCGTATGGCAGTGGCGTATCATACTGAATCTGCTGCAACAATGTGAGCAGGAGTTGGCACCAAATTAACACAAGTAACTGCTACAAATAGGTTGCTTTAAGGACATTTCCGAGCGATGCGCCCAGTAGCGTGTATTCCAAAGACCCCAAAGTATCGCAAGTTGCGACTTCGGTGGTGTCGAGCGACAGATCACTGAATGGCGGGGTGGAGATTTGTTGTATTTTCTGATGAAAGTTGGTTCTGCTCGGTGCCTGTGATGGCCGTGTGTTATTTAGATGGTCGGCCGGGGTGGCCGAGTGGTTCTAGGCCCTACAGTCTGGAACCGTGCAACCGCTGTGGTCGCAGGTTCGAATCCTGCCTCGGGCATGGGTGTGTGTGATGTCGTTAGGTTAGTTAGGTTTAAGTAGTTCTAAGTTCTAGGGGACTGATGACCTCAGATGTTAAGTCCCATAGCGCTCCGAGGCATTTGGTTATTTAGATGGAGGCTAGTAGAGGGCCTCCAACGAACCTGTCAGCGTGCTCACTAGACACGCTAAACCTACACCTGGGCTGCGATTTCGTGTAACAACAGTAGCACACTCATGGTAATCACAGCCACCCTGATGGTAAATCTGTACGTCGGTATGGTGATTCGGCCAGATTTGCTTCCATTCACGAACAGCATTCCATTGGGTGTTTTCCAACAGGATAACGCTCGCACACATACGGTTGTAACTCAACATCCTCCGCAGAGTGTTGGTATATTGCCTTGGCCTACTCGATCACCAGGTCTGTCTCAAATTAATCACGGAAGAGACGTCATCGGACGAGAACTCCAGCGTCATCCACGGACAGCATTAACCGCCCTTGTATTGACCGCCCATGTGCATCAGGCATGGAACTCCATCCACAGAATGGCACCCAGCACCTCTACAGCACAATCAATGCACATCTGCAGCTTGCAGTCAACATTCTGGCAGTGAAACCGGTTATTAATGTGGCAGCATTTCACATTTGCAATGGCTTATCTAACCTCTGATCTTGCATTGTTAATCACTGGAGTGTGTTACCCAGACAAATGTATTCCAGAAATTTCATTACTCTACATTAATTACTTTTTGTTGTTGCGATTTTTTTCCTCAATATGTCTGACGAAAACTTGGTTTCGACGTCTTTAATCATTCAGGAAATGAAAGGGTTTTTGCGTCGCTCTCAACTCACCCTGCATATAAAAAGTCTCCTCGCTTGATACTGTGTATGCCCTTGAACCGGAATGGACATCGCTCATTCATGCAGTCCTGCCTCTTCCAGCACTTTTGGTTGCCGCTCATGTCTCCAAAAGGGCTCCTGCCTCCGCCTAAGAGAGCCCTCGTGGCGGCTCCGGGGTTCGCCTCTCCGCGCGGGCACACAGCGCTGTATGGCCAGCACCTCCCCCCCCCTCCCTCCTCCCCCCCCTCTCTCCTATGCCACCGGCCACTCGCCGCCGATATTAAAACTGTCCGCCAGCGAGTTGGGCCTGCTCGCCGCTGCCGTTGTCGGCGACCCAGTTCAACAGGTTTCATTACTCCGGGGCCGTCGCCACAGCTTTAATTTAGTCCCTCCAGAGTTTGACGGCCCTAATACGTTTCATTTAAGTTTGGTCTCGTAAACGAGATAATTACTTTTAAAGTAGTTTTGAGAGGCCTTATCTGTGACGTCCCTTTGTCGGGCTCAAGATAAATTAATTTGTACCTGTCGGAGATATACCACTCGAGACGCCACAGAAGCTGAATCCGATAATCTGCTTTACGAAAAAGCACTTCTGTCCCCTGGAAAATTTATATCCAGTTTGTAAGCGCAATATGTCTTCAGTGCATGTACGAGTTACCTTTAAAGGTGTGCTTTGAAATCCTGAAATAATGTTCACGAAGTGTTTATTCGTGTTTTTGATACTATGCCTTTAAGCAATCATCTTAATTTTTTTTATAGAGGCACTATGATGTTCAGCTGTTGTAACATGATTTACTTGTTTCTAAGAAAGGGAGAGAATCACTTGCGAAAAGAAACGTATAGGAAGGTGTTAGAGAATCATTTCTGAATATAGAGATCAGGAATATATAGAATAGACACATAAACAATAAACACTTTAAAGACGAACAGAACAAAGGACCCTTTGGGATTTCAACGCCGAGGTCATCACCGACGAAGAGAATGAAAGCTATTGACTCATGGTGTTACAAAACGAGTTCAATATTCATCGAGCAGTCGAATAACTAAAGGATAGAATTAGTACAGCTATGCTGACACTTGCACTCTTGGTTTCCATTTGTAACATCACTAGCGCAGGTCAGTGCCGTATCCATGACATCACAAGCCACATCCCCTTATCTGTGACATCAGCTTCATGACGTGGCAATGCACCCTCTTGTATGAGAGGTTACACGCATGCTGACACAGGACATGCCCCTAGTTTCTGCGATGTCACGTTGGCAGGAAAATCAAAAAATAGTGTCGAAACAGGCAATCGGTTTCTGTCCACCACGTTCAACCCGAAAAACTAGTATTATAATTTAAAAAAGCTTCACCTGAACCAAACTGCTCTCTCTCTCTCTCTCTCTCTCTCTCTCTCTCCCTCCGCCTCAGATGCTTACCCACCCACCCACCAGCCCAACCACACACACACACACACACACACTCACACACACACAATGCATCACGTTCCACTTCTGTACATCATCTCTCTATCTCCCTCTGTTTTCGTACTTCTAGTCTCTCTCTATCTGTATGTGTGTGTGTGTGTGTGTGTGTGTGTGTGTGTGTGTGTAATGGTTACTTGAATGAGACATCAACAATATATTACAGAGGGGAATGGGAGGAAAACGTCGGATATACTGTATATGGATTCTACACTACTTAAATTTACACTGACAACAGAGCTGTTGGCTGAACGGCAATGCCCAAATGCTTCACACACGAGCTGGGGATCTCAGAGGCCTGTCACCAGCCAGTGCTATCTCCTTGTAGAACCCAAGTGTTTAGGCAAATCACGTATCATAGCAATCAATTGCTGATCACACGTAATTCTGATACAGTCTAAAGAATCGCATGAGACAAATCAACAATATTTGCCAATATGGCTGTCTGTTTATTTCATAATTTATTCAGTAAAATCATCATCACATTCCTCCTCTTTTCACATAACATCAATAACCGATAAAAAAAATAGTGAGATAATGCATTTTCTAATCATGATTTCCATTGTAATCTAATGGTAACAAACTACTATCGCTTATTTTTAGAAAGGTAATAATTCGTATTTTATATTTTTACAACAACATGGGCCATTACAGGGTGACAATTATTAAATTATATTAAAAGAAACGTAAATTAGTTGCCAACTACGTCGAGCACATACTTTACTCAACATGTAAACGTCACTTCAGATATTCGGATCTACGTTACGTCATGTTCGATATGCCTACCATCTTTGGCACTAATGTGGTTCAGTTGGATAGGGAAATTCTGCATGACCCGCTAAGTGTCGGAACATCGATGCTATAGCTGACCTCCTGGATGGCTGATTCAGCTCAGCAATGTTTTTGTGTTTATTGATGTACACCTTGTCTTTAATATAGCCCCACAAAATGGAGTCACATGTCTTCAGATTGGAAGAATAATGTGGCCAATCAGGGCCCACGCCAGTGGCTCTGGGTGCCCCAGAGCCAGATTGCGGTCCCCATAGTGTTCCTCCAGGACATCAAGCACTCTACTGCTCCGATGAGGTAGAGGTATATCTTGCACGAACCACATCTTGTCGAAATCAGGGTCACTTCAGACAATGGGGATGAAATCATCTTCTAAACCGTTCATGTACCATTCGGTAGTCACCGTGCTATCAAGGATTATCGCATCGAGTTTTTCGTGACTGGACATTGCACACCACACAGTCACCCGTTGAGGTTGAAGAGCCTTCTCGATTGCGAAAAGTGTATTCTCGGTCTCCCAAATGCGCCAAATGAAAGAGAGCTTCGTTGCTAAACAAAACCATACTAATTCGTATCATGCCCCACGGTCGATCGTGCAGATTGTACGTCATAACGCAAACCGTTCAGAAATTACGACGGTTATATTTCATATAGTTCAGTATTGTCACCCTGCATCTTCCATTCATCTATTGCGACGTTAAAATCTGGCAAAAGAAAAGAAAAGTCATGAGGTAATATAAACACGATCGTAATTTGAATCTAAATTGGAGTGTAGCGTTGTAAGGAAATGAAATGTGGACGATAAGATTTTTCTTTCCTCTCCCGAGTCAACCTTTTCATCTCATAGTAGCACTTGCAACATACGTACTCAATTATTTTATAGACATGTGCCACTCTCTAACTTCCTCTACAGGTTTTACTCTTTACAGTTCCTCTAACTCTTGTCAGTATTTTCCACATATTCTCTTCCTCGCCGACTTTCGGAGATCCTCATCATTATTTACCTTACCAGTCCGCCTAATTTTCAACATTCTTCTGTAGTACAACGTCTCAAATGCTGCTGTCCTCTTCTGTTCCGGTTTTCCCACAGTCCATATGTCACTGCCAGACAATGCTGTGTTGCAAACGTACATTCCCACAAGTTTCATCCAAGATGAAAGTAGAAGTTTTGAAACGTGCTGCTACAGAAGAATGCTAAAGATTGGATATGTAGACAGTGCAACAAATGAGAAGGTACTGGAACTGGATGGTGGAGGTAAAAGACATTTTGGCATAACTTGAGCAAAAATCAAAGGATTTCCTAGTAGGACACATTCTGAGACGTTAAGAAAGCATCATTTTTTTTGTTCAAAGTCTTCCACAGTCACATGTTTGAATAAAATATTATTTGTTTACATGTCATGTTAGTTTGAATGAAACACTTGAACTTCGTATTGCAGAGGGAGTCCATGATCTGGTAATCAGTTTCAGGTGGATGTGGGCTGCATCAGTTATTTGGAGATGAAGAGACTGATACTGGACAGTCCACAATCGGTATACCAACCAGGAAAAATCGCCGTTAGCAATGAGTCAATCGGCCCACCACAGCATCGGGCAGAAAATTCCGTTTGGTAAAACACCGTATCCTGCTGTGTAAAGACGTCCGTAACTGCCTGCTGCACATCCTCGTTTAACAGGAACCGTCTGACTTACCGCTTCCTGTCCTTAGTTGGTAATTACTGCATTTAATTTAAGAGATAGTTTGAAACAGAAGTTCATTACTTGATTCACAAGTCCAAGTAAAAGTCAGTTTGAAAATGATGATCCTGTAAACAAAATATTACTATTGGTTAGTCGAAGATTGCAACAATGTGTAATCATGGAGTACTTAGTAACTGCTAGGTTACACAACATCTCTCCAGAATATAATTAGTCTAAAAGGCCTAAGTCAAAACATTCCTATTCTACGTTTGATATGTAACAATACTACAGATATATCTTAGTGGTGTATTTATTTGTGAATAATGTCTCTTCTGTCGAACATGTCCGACCCCATTCAGGTACAAATACTTTTCTGAAAAAAAGGGGACAGGAATATTAGGGTAAGGCCAGTTCCAACCCAAAGATCCATTATCCAAGATGGCGGCGATGTCGTCGTCCCAGATGGTGGTCATGACGTCATCTGATGTGATGAAAGATGGCGGATTTTTGTGGGAAGTTTGAACTTTGGTGGGAAGATAGGTCAATTGGGCTACCTCCACTAACTGAACCCGCCCTCCTCTCCCCTCCCTCAAAAAAAGGTGGGAAGTTCAAATTCCATTAGGACACTGCAGACTCTACTAACGCAAGAAAATGGCAGGAAAGAAAGCGTAGTTGGGCTACCTCCACTAACCTAAGTCATCTGACAACCACCTCTTTCTATGAACTGGCAGGAATTTTGAAGTTTGGCGGGAAGATAAGTCAATTGGGTGATATCTGCTAACCTAAGAAAATGGTGGGAAAGAAAGGGCAATTCCACTAGCCTAAGTCGCATGACTGCCACTTCCTCCTATGAATTGGCTGGTATTAAGTCTTTATTATTTTGCATTTACCAGTCTTTATTTAAACAATTTGATGCAATACACCCATCCAGTGTGTTCGCCATGAGGTCCAAACTCCAACTGGCGTAGTACACAGCACTGCCGCCAGAGGGCGCTATCATCCCTCTCATGTGTTCGACTGCTTTCTCTCTCCCATATGCATAATGACGTTATGGCGTGTAACATACTAATATCACAGCGTCCAGCGCACATGCATACACTGACGTCACAGATCATGTTCTAGAAATATGCTGGCAATTCTAATGGAACAAGTAAAACATGCAGCTGATGCATCGCGCATGTAGAAATAAGAACGAAATCGTGTCCCACAAACACTTAACGTTCACTATCTCGGTCATCTTTACTTCATGACGTAGCACCACCCACCACAACCCCTAGATTGCAACGATCCTATTGGCTACTGCATCAGTGACGTGAATCGACGTCGTAGAAGCTATATAATTCAAGCCACAACCGAAGTCGCCCTCATTCTGCTTCTATGCTTCTCAGAGTATCTCAGAGTTCTGCAGCTTGTTCCTTCAATCAACATGAACCATACCAGCAACAGGAGCAGCGACAGCAGCAGTAGCAGTGGCAAGCACCTTCGAGGAGATGAAGATCAATTACCTGGTAATTACTTTTTCTGCGTTCAAATATGCGTTTTGACCACAGTCCCCAGAACGTTATGTCATTTCACTGATTGTGTCTATGTGTTGTGCCAAATGTTTTCTGTGTTTAAACATCTGTTTGGACCACAGTCCACCGACTGGTGGATCGTTCTATGGATAGGGTCTGTGTTACGTGTTGTGCCAAATGTTTTCTGTGTTCAAATATCTTTTTAACCACAGTCCACCGGCTGCTGTGACCTTTATCAGGTTACGTCTGTGTTATGTCAACGTTTGTTGTGTTCACGTATCTGTTTCGACCACAGTCCACAGACTGTTGTGTCCTTTAACGGATTGTGTCTGTGTTATATGTTGTAGCAAATGTTTTTAGTGTTCAAATATCAGTTTGGACGGCAGTCCACCGACTGTTGTGTTCTTAAACGGATTGTATATGTGTTCAAATATCTGATATCTGTTTTGGTCACAGTCCACCGACTGTTGTGTCGTTTAACGGATTTGTATGTGTACAAACATCTGTTTTGGCCACAGTCGACAGATGGTTGTGTCCTTTAACATATTGTATCTGTGTTATATGTTGTATCAAATGTTTTCTGTGTTCAAATATTTGTTTGGACCACAGTCCCTGGACTGTTGTGTCCTTTAACAGATTGTGTCTGTGTCATGTCAAATGTTTTCTGTGTTCAAATATCTTTTTCAGCCACAGTCCACCGACTGTTCTGTCCTTTAACGGATTGTGTCTGTATGTTCAATGTCTGTGTGCTATAGAAATTTTATTCCATACTTGATATAATAGTCTTTTCCGTCTCATCCCTCGTTTGCTGCCCATTAGCTAGAGGTTGAGAACGCTGAAACACTTCAGGAATGTAAGTAAATTTCTAAAACATAGTTGTTCGACAAAATAATTTCGTGTAATATATGGGAGTGTTCTAAGTGCATACATTGAGTTGTGTGAGACATTTTCAATCCTTTTCTTTCTAGATGATTCTATGGATACGAAGGGATTCGCTGAGGGTGCTATGCACTCAGACCAAGGCGGGAGTGAAATCCCTGACTGGCTTCATCAGATGGCGGCCGCTGCAGAGGAAGAAGAATGTGAAAGGCGCGACCATCTGAGTCTTTTAGATGCGACGTAGGAGATAACAGAGTGGGTGGCGACCTTAGCGAATGTTCTGTTGATTTGCTCAAGCCATGAAGCCAGAGTAGAGAAGGTGAATATTTTCGATATCATTACAACAAATAATTAAGATCATTTATTCTTATTATTTATTTTTTAAATCTAGATCATTAAACTTATATTTTTGTATGTTACGCGGGTACCGCAATAAGGACACTGAATATCTAGAGTGGTGGTCGCAGGGGTGGGAATTGGCCACACTCACCAGAGACGCGCAGCACCATGTACAGTGCCACTCACAGCTGTACAAGAGGCGGCAGCTGCGGCTGCAGCACCCACTGAAACACCACACAAGCCCTCTGGCGCCCATGGGCAACTCGGCAAGCAGAAGAAGAAGAAGAAGAAGAAGAAGAAGAAAAAGGGAACTGACTCTCACCTCCCAGGTCAGTAATGGGAACATCAGGCCCTGGGAACCATCGCCAGAGCCCAGTTGTTCCCACCAGCCATCACTGGTTCTGCCATCTCAGATAGTTTGTCCCCACCATCAATGAAAGGTATTTGCTCCTCAGTGCATACCCCTCCCTGCAACAGACGCACCCTCACCACCTCGTCATCGACGGGATGGACCTCTAGTTGTATCATTAGTAATAGTAATATCGAATATTCTGTGGCTAGTGGTAGTGCTCTCCCCAGTCCTCTTGATAGTGAAAGGCATCAGAATAATGGTTAATGAACCCTCTAGAATACTCATCATTTGCTAGGGCTTTTGAGGGGTGCATTTCATTCACAAGGAAAGAGAATCCCGGAGGGAGGTATCGTGACCCTGTCGCGTTTTTACAAGCATGCCTCCCTGTCCTGGAGACGAAGCTCATCGAAGTCCTAGACGATCCGAGATTTAGTGCCATTAAATGCAGCACAGTACTCTGCTGCGGGCTGATTCACCCACCTAAACATCCAGGTGCTGCAGAGGCTACAACTCTGCACTATATATGGGGTGATAATGCATTATTTCTCGTAGCACATCCATTGCTGAATGGATCATAAATCCACTTTGAGCGCTGTTATGGCCCGATTTTCCGAGCTGGAGGTTCGAGAGTCCGCTAAAGTGCTCAGCCATATACCACACCTTGACATCCGTATACATGTCTATGATCCGGTAAATGGAGGGTCCAGTTATATCTAGCTACCTGAGGATATTAAGAAGAAGCATGCATGCGTTAATGTCGAAAATCGATATGGGAGTGCTTGTTTTGCATGGTCGGTCCTAGCTTGCGAAAGAAATTACAAATAGAGAGCGTATGAACAGTTACAAAGTTCATGATATTAAGACATATTAGAACTTTGATGGTATAGAGTTCTCCGTCAAGATTCAGGACATACATAAGTTTGAGGCGCAGAATACTGGCATATCGGTTCACGTTCAGGGCCTGGAGAAGAAAGGCAAGTCAGATGAGCAAGACAAGAACACCGTCGTCGGCCTCCTCCATTTCTCAAAATTTTCAGGTGAGCGAGAGCTGCATGTAAACATGCTGCTCTTCTCTGAAGGTGATAACTATCACTATATGTGAATCAAAGACATGTCCAACCTTCTTTTCTCCCAGCTAATTAAACATGAACATAAACAACATATATGCTTAAGGTGTCTGAATTATTTTTCATCAGACGAGTTATTAGCGATACATCTATTAGATTATGCTTCCAAGGACCCGGTACGCGTTATTATGCCCACAGAGGAAATGAACTTCATTAAATTTCAAAATGCTCACCACCAGCAGCGATGTCCATTTGTAGTGTACGCTGACTTTGAATGCCTGCTGGCTCCTATTGCTCGCTGTGAAGGGAACCTCTTAACCTCACATACAACCTTCACACAAAAACATGTACCTAATGTGGCAGCGTTTCAAGTTGTATGTGGATATGATTCTAGACTTAACCGCTAGGATTCATATGTCGTGGATGATCCTGCAGTTTGGCTTTTAACCGAGCTTGAAAAACTTTCATGAGAAGTTGATAAACTCTACTGCACCATCATTCCCATGACCATGACATGTCTAGAGAACCATCAAACCGATCTTTCACCTGATACATACGAACACCACAATCCATGTTCCCTCAAATAAATAAAGGCGCGAAATGGGCAGAAGCAATGAACCGAATAATCTACATTGGTGGGAATAATGGCCCAACGCATACACACGTCCATATTGAATCTTCTCAAATTTGCACGCGATCATGAAAGCTGTTCAACGCATACTAAGTATTAGTTCGCTATTCTGCCGTCTAGAGGACGACAGAGTTAACTGAGCTACATTCCTACGATCCAACAGGCCTCTCCATCCAGACAGATCCTACTGTTAACAGGAAACACGAATCAGGCCCATCACAGACCCCGCTTAGGCAGATTCATCCTAGAAAACCGGTCACATATATGTTTTATCATTGTACTTAAAATTAAATTTAACGATCGCAGTCTCAACTGTACGACATTCGACAATGGGCGAGGTATCAGAAATACTCCCTACTGACAGCTGTGTCTCTGGAAACAGAAATATCAGTACCATTCTTATGACTTGACATACTCCTTCCTATGTATATCACAGTATTTCACAGTCATCTCCTCTTCACATGTCGGAACACAAACACAAACTTTATAAAAAGCTGTGAGTACCGGGCGTGAGTCGTGCTTCGGTAGCTCAGATGGTAGAGCACTTGCCCGCGAACGGCAAAGGTCCCGAGTTCGAGTCTCGGTCGGGCACACAGTTTTAATCTGCCAGGAAGTTTCATATCAGCGCACACTACGCTGCAGAGTGAAAATCTCATTCTGGCAACATACTTTATAAGTTCGGTGCTCAAGGCGAACCTATCATGTGTACCCTACTACTATATAGAATAATACTTTGCCAGTAACTGACCGCTGGCGATATGAAGTAATACTGAACGAAAATCAGCGGTGGGTGGACATGTCTCATAAGTTTTTCCTGCAAGTGTTGCCACTGTGTCTTAGAAAGAGACGCGTAATCGGCTCTCAAAAATGTTTCAAAAGGTTCTGACTACTGTGGGACTTAACTTCTGATGTCATCAGTCCTCTAGAACTTAGAACTACTTAAACCTAACTAACCTAAGGACATCACACACATCCATGCCCGAGGCAGGATTCGAACCTGCGACCGCGTAATCGGCAAGATGTTAAAAAACCCGATCTCAACAACTACTGTATGTTACTGTCAAAAGCGGTCTTGTTTCTACAGGTGCACACAAGTATTCATGTTAAAAGCTATACTGGTTTTATAAATCGAGATATGCCATTACCTACGAATATCATCGTTTTTCCAGACAAATACCAAGTCGTTGATCATAGGACCGCATATTATCAGACCAGCTGTCAGGTTACATGTAACCCACAATGCAACCACGCCATAAAATCGCTCAATTTTGTAAGGACTGTGGTATGAAACCGCTGTAAACTCACTCACGCCACTAGATGCAGGGTGTTTCAAAAATGACCGGTATATTTGAAACGGCGATAAAAACTAAACGAGCAGCGATAGAAATACACCGTTTGTTGCAATATGCTTGGGACAACAGTACATTTTCAGGCAGACAAACTTTCGAAATTACAGTAGTTACAATTTTCAACAACAGATGGCGCTGCGGTCTGGGAAACTCTATAGTACGATATTTTCCACATATCCACCATGCGTAGCAATAATATGGCGTAGTCTCTGAATGAAATTACCCGAAACCTTTGACAACGTGTCTGGCGGAATGGCTTCACATGCAGATGAGATGTACTGCTTTAGCTGTTCAATTGTTTCTGGATTCTGGCGGTACACCTGGTCTTTCAAGTGTCCCCACAGAAAGAAGTCACGGGGGTTCATGTCTGGCGAATAGGGAGGCCAATCCACGCCGCCTCCTGTATGTTTCGGATAGCCCAAAGCAATCACACGATCATCGAAATATTCATTCAGGAAATTAAAGACGTCGGCCGTGCGATGTGGCCGGGCACCATCTTGCATAAACCACGAGGTGTTCGCAGTGTCGTCTAAGGCAGTTTGTACCGCCACAAATTCACGAAGAATGTCCAGATAGCGTGATGCAGTAATCGTTTCGGATCTGAAAAATGGGCCAATGATTCCTTTGGAAGAAATGGCGGCCCAGACCAGTACTTTTTGAGGATGCAGGGACGATGGGACTGCAACATGGGGCTTTTCGGTTCCCCATATACGCCAGTTCTGTTTATTGACGAAGCCGTCCAGGTAAAAATAAGCTTCGTCAGTAAACCAAATGCTGCTCACATGCATATCGCCGTCATCAATCCTGTGCACTATATCGTTAGCGAATGTCTCTCGTGCAGCAATGGTAGCGCGCTGAGGGGTTGCCGCGTTTGAATTTTGTATGGATAGAGCTGTAAACTCTGGCGCATGAGACGATACGTGGACGTTGGCGTCATTTGGACCGCAGCTGCAACACGGCGAACGGAAACCCGAGGCCACTGTTGGATCACCTGCTGCACTAGCTGCGCGTTGCCCTCTGTGGTTGCCGTACGCGGTCGCCCTACCTTTCCAGCACGTTCATCCGTCACGTTCCGAGTCTGTTGAAATTTTTCAAACAGATCCTTTATTGTATCGCTTTTCGGTCCTTTGGTTACATTAAACCTCCGTTGAAAACTTCGTCTTGTTGCAACAACACTGTGTTCTAGGCGGTGGAATTCCAACACCAGAAAAATCCTCTGTTCTAAGGAATAAACCATGTTGTCTACAGCACACTTGCACGTTGTGAACAGCACACGCTTACAGCAGAAAGACGATGTACAGAATGGCGCACCCACAGACTGCGTTGTCTTCTATATCTTTCACATCACTTGCAGCGCCATCTGTTGTTGAAAATTGTAACTACTGTAATTTCGAAAGTTTGTCCGCCTGAAAATGTACTGTTGTCCCAAGCATATTGCAACAAACGGTGTATTTCTATCGCTGGTCGTTTAGTTTTTATTGCAGTTTCAAATATACCGGTCATTTTTGAAACACCCTGTATGTCTTCTGTATGTGTAATGGATCCTCTCACTGCCATGTCAGAGATTCGACGCTGTATTCACTGAGTTATAGGCGATGATTGGTTGCGAAGGATCACAAAGAGTAGCAGATGGTGTGCTGACTGAGGTCTCAAGAAATGTACACTACCTTTTCAGATCTCTAGTGTTACGCTATCTGCTAGAAATGACGTCTATGATTTGAAATCAAGTCTCTCCATTCAATGACTCTGAGCACTATGGGACTCAATATCTGAGGTCATAAGTCCCTAGAACTTAGAACTACTTAAACCTAACTAACCTAAGGACATCACACACATCCATGCCCGAGGCAGGATTCGAACCTGCGACCGTAGCAGCAGCGCGGTTCCAAACTGAAGCGCCTAGAACCGCTCGGCCACACCGACCGGCTTCTCCATTCAACAATGTACCTAAGTCCTCTAATGATTACAGTCACTACTGAATCATATTTCGGGCACTCTTATATCTCGAAACGAGACACCTTTCTCGAACCTGACTGCTACAGTAAAATTCCAACTGGGTCTTAGTAAGTCCCTACGCATCCTGCAACTGCCCCCATTTCCGCAGCTTTGTGCATTTGATTGTTCCAATTTAAGTCAGAACTGAGCAGAAGTCGGAGAAAGCCGTATCCACTTTCTGCAACCCTTGTAGAAACAGAATGACGTGAGTTAGTGCAACAGGACCGTGGCTTGACCATTCGGTGGAAATGCGCACATTGTTGTGCGTCTCTAAACTAGATACGGATTCTACAATCCGAAGGAGATAAGATTCCATTCACATCTAATCTCACCAACATGCTATCATCGTTATTCTGTACCATACAACAAAGAAAAATTTCGAACTATAAAAGCTCCACCGATACAAAACTCACCTAGATGCCGTTGGTGGCACTATGATGTATAGTTGCGATGTGGGTCTGGCGCAGAGAGAGAGTTGTTGCAATGCTTCCCAGAATAGCATTCCTAACGGGATCCTCCCTCCGTCATCGAATATACCTGTCGAACTGCTGCTGATGCGAGATGATCCTATTAAACATACAGCTTTTGATCCATTGCAGAGGCCAGTTTAAGGTTTCACCACTAGTACTGTAGGAGGATGGCCATATCCCACAGACTGTACTGTAAACCGCAAGAGACACTCCCTGTGTCCTGTGTCGTCTTTTTTAAGATAATTTTCTAACACTCTTTGTGCACTGCCCTACATTCTGCCACGACTTTGAGGTCTGCGTCACGCCCTAATTTGACATTAAAACGCTCTGATCCACGACCTCTTGCACAAAACTAGACATCGCACAATGGAAATCATATTGTTACTCTGGCTACCATAACACACCACAAACACTGGATGATTTTTAATAAAAGAGTGTTACAACATAAGAAAATTGGGGGAGTTTTGCGGTGTTGTGGGTGGTTTCCAAACTACAGTCCGAAAGTGATTCACGAGCTCTACATTTAAATTCATCTGTCATAGCCATGGAGTAGCTGATAACTCTACGTTCCGTTTCGACTGATTCATCATATTACAGTCATGTACGTAATCACTGTTCCAGTGCTATCCACCACAGAAGGTATTGTCCATAGACTAAAACTCTTTCTCCAACTCAAACAAGCGATGTCAGTCAGTCATTATGTGGTAATCGACAGTGTGCCATTGCACGGATGGGATGGTAAAGGCACAATCGATACAAGCGTCACAGTTGATAGTGTGAAACATTTTAGCAATTTTACAGTAATTTCAACACAGACCAATGATGTGACAGCAGCCGGCCGGGGTGGCCGTGCGTTTCTAGGCGCTACAGTCTGGAACCGCGTGACCGCTCCGGTCGCAGGTTCGAATCCTGCCTCGGGCATGTATGTGTGTGATGTCCTTAGGTTAGTTAGGTTTAAGTAGTTCTAAGTTCTAGGGGACTGATGACCTTAGAAGTTAAGTGCCATAGTGCTCAGAGCCATTTTTTTTTTTTGATGTGACAGCTTGTTTTCCAGTTTCAGTATCATAGCTAAACCAGCCCTTCTCCACTTTGCGAGTATCATTTCGAATGTGGATATATGACTGTGCAGTACGTCCATTCATTGTTAATTCTCGAACACATACAACATCAAAGTATATCAGACAGGGCTCTAGATATTTCTAACACCTCGAGCATAGTGCTTAATTTACGATCTATCTCTCTGCGTATGGGAGTCACAGAGCATTCTCACTGTCTTAGGGTGAAATTAGAGAGTGAAAGACCCTCCTCACACCGTCAACAACCAGCCCACCCTGCATCACCGTTACTGATTTAATCTGCAACCGACCAGAAGAAGACCGCTATATTCCACATATCATGAATGAATGGAGCTTGCCGATTCCTCACCCATCCAAGGTCACAAGATTTCTCGAGATGCGCCCATTTCGAGGAGGTTAGGACTCCTTATCGGTGTATAGTAACAGATTTGAAAGTGTCTTGACGTAATAGCAGATTGTCAGATGGTCAAGAAGAATAAGAAACTAATTATTTTTATGCGTGATGGAGCTCTAGACGGACAGAGTTCGAAGGATTTTTACGTAAATCGACCAAGCTATCACTTTTAAAGTATTATTCCAGAATCTAGGATCAGGACCTGGAAGGTACTGTAAGAGGGAGCATACCACATGCACTGCTAAGGCTACAACGTTGTACACTTTAAACAGGCTATAATGTTAGATCGCCTGCGTTTCCAACCTATCAGCGCTGTTAATATTCTAATGCAAAAAATTAGTTTCAGGTGCATGAAATACATCCTTCTACATTGCTTCTCTACGATAAACTATGTTATCGAACAGTAAAACGAATAAACTACTTCCGTAAAACATTTGCTCTGTGTGATATGAGCACAATATAGCTTTCCGGAGATGTATAGTCTCCACTGTTCGCATCTGATCACGGTTCAGAAATTATATGATGCCTGCATCAGCCATATATAAAATGATCGTTAGTAATAGGGGATACTTCTTACAAGGAAACAGATAAACGTATAGCAGCAGTGTCCGACATTTGAAAATTACAAGTCATTCAGCCACTAACCCTGTAAACGCCACACCTGTGAGGCAAATGTATACAAGAGGATTGCAGTGCCTCACAAGCACATATAGACAACTTAGTTATGAAGCTGAAGTCTTGATTTTACACCCAATATGCGACAAGGGGGATGGAGTAAATCGCATAAATCAAAGTTCGTTTAGAGGAAAGTGTGACGTTTCATCACACATGAAGTGGAAGTCCTCTGATGACCGACAGATTTATCAGTAACTATCGCAAGTACAGAGTGCTATAGGTCACATACAGAAGACGTGGCTGTATACGAGTAGAACGCAGGTATTGTCACGTGACTGACGCATCCTGACAGAACAGTGGAAAAAATTACCTACATAGTCCAGTCATCGTCTATAACTAAGTGCATATAGGGTAGAACATCTGACATGGTATCTAGACAGAATACATTACACATACAGGATACATATCTAGCGGCGTGAGGGAGTTGCGTACAGCGGTTTCATACCACAGTCCTTAGCAGAAACACTTACAAAATTGAGCAATTTTATGACGAGGTTGCATTTTGGGTTACATGTAACCTGAGACCTGGTCTAATAATATGCGCTCCTATGATCACCGTTTGGTAATTGTCTGGAAAAACGATATGATTCGCAGGTAATGCCATACCTCGATTTATAAAGCCAGTATAGCTTTTAACATGGATACTTATGTGCACCTGCAGAAACAAGACCGCTTGTGACAGAAATATACAGTAGTTGATGTTCACAACATCTTGCTGATTACGCCTCTCTTTCTAAGACACAGTGGCAACACTTGCTAGAAAAACTTGTGAGACATGTTCACCCATCGCTTATTTTCGTTCAGTATTACTTCATATCGCCAGCAGTCAGTTACTGACAAAGTATTATACTAAATAGTAGTAGGGTATGTGTGATATGTTCGCCTTGAGCATCAGGCTTATAAAGTATGTGTTTGTGTTCCGACATGTGAAGAGGAGATGACTATGGAATACTGTAACAGCAGAGGAAGGAGTATGTCAAGTCATAAGAATGGTACAGATATTTCTATTTCCAGAGACACAGCCGTCAGCAGGGAGTATTTCTGATACCTCTCTCATTGTCAAATATCGTACAATTGAGACCATGATCGTAAAATTTAATTTTAAGTTCAATGATAAAACATATATGTGACATGTTTTCTAGGATGATTCTGCCTATACGTGGTCTGTAGTGAGCCTGATTCACATTTCCCACTAACGGTACAATGTGTCTGAATGGAGAGGCCTGTCGGATTGTAGGAATGTAGCTCAGTAACTTTGTCGTCCTCTAGACGGCAGAATAGCGAACTAATACTTAGTATGTGTTGGATAGCTTCCATGATCGCATGCAAATTTTAGAAGATGGCGTTGAGGCATTATTCCTGCCCATGTAGATTGTTCAGCTCATTGCTTCTGCACATTTTGCTCCTTCATTTGGTTGAGGGAAAATGGGTTGTGGTATGTGCAGCTAGCAGGTGAAAGATGTGTTTGCTGGTTCTCTAGATATGAGAAACACATTAATTAACTTTGTAAATTATAGGGATGATTTGGAATCTGTTACATCACTGACATCGGTGTTAGTGGGTGGAATTATCAGTTTCTTCTATTTTTCTTTTGTTGAGCTTTTTTCCACATAAAGGCCCTCACACACAGAGGATAGCTACTCAGTGGTCTAGAGCACACTCCACATCACGAAAGTTTGGGGTTTAGTGGAGAAATAATTTCCAGCCTATATCTTAGGAATTATGTTGCATGTGCGATCGGTAGGATGCTTCTATGTGCTTGATATCGAGAAGTACAGCGAAAATGGTATAATATTATTGCAAACCAGGCGAAACATCTGTTCTTGTAATTCCAGAGTCCGGCGATGGGTGTAGAAGCAATCAGGTCCAGACCAGACCCAGTAACCGCGTTTGTGTCAAGGGGAAGCGAGTCCGAATTTGTAGACCAGTTCTGAGAGTGACTTCAGTCTGCTGAGGGCGTTCTAGTCACCCGTCGGGCGTGGATGGGCACAGACCTTGCAGGGAAATATCTAGTGCTGCGGGGGGTATATACGGCACTCTCTGTCTCTGTGGTATATGTACAAGTGACGTAAAAGGGATGATTTTGTATGGTGCAGGATAAGAATTGTCTGTTTACTACATCGTGATGGTAGGCGGTGATAAATTGCTGCATTGGAGATCAGTTTCACGTTCTAATATTCAAGCTCCTGTCCTAAGTGGGAGAGCAGTGTAATTGAGTAAGAGTCTTTCGGTATTTCACGATATGTAGTTGCACTTTGCCGGCTTTAGTTGTCAATGCAGTATAGCAATCTATGTAAAATAGTTTTTTGTCTCTGAAAGTCCTGTCTGCAGAAAGAAAGAAAAGGTGGATGGTGCTTCCACACTGATGGCATCAGTAATTCAGAGAGTAAGTTCCATAAGAGCCAATCATAACACTCAGTTCATTCACTAGACATCCTTTTTACTGGGGCGTAGGAGTCTCTACATAACGTTGAGAATGTTTGCATCTGTTGAGAGCAGGAAGGTTAACACGGATGGATGGGGTGCCATGGTAGGATGCCGAGAAAGAATGCATTCGGAATTATTATGCGCTGTTTTCGTACACAGGTTCTGTTAGGACAAGAATTTCCATGCAGACAAGCTGAGACATCAAGAAAGCAGATGTTAAGCATTTCTGGGGCACTATACAATTTCCGAGATTTTGACATGGTTCTTATTTTAGATAGCAATGTGGTTTGAATATAACATTGAGAAAGTTGTTAGATGCACCTGCGATTGTTTGTAGCTATGCGTGCACACTTCATGGCAATTTGTCAGTCATGATGTGCAGTTTAGCACAGTTAGACACAGCGCGTATATTCTGTTAGGATCGCTAGGGAGAAACCTGCCTGGACTATTCAGTGACGTCAGTATGCACGTCCCACACTTGTCGCAAGTGGTGGAACAGTTTTCTATAGCATCTGCGTGGGTGTGTCATTCTGCAAATAGGTCTTTGCTGGGATGATGTCAGCGGCAGTGAACACACATTCGCACAGTTCAGAAAATGACTTGGTATTTATTTAGATAGATATGAGGGTGATGGCTCACACTGGCTTGCTTGCAGCAGTGGCTCACGGTGGGGTCGATGTGTATAGCTCTCTTGGAGTGTCTGTGCTCTGAAAATAGGTCTTCAGTCCCTTCTGGTTCTGTCAGCAACGGTGCCTGAGTGACCATGTATTATGAGTGGAAATTCTCAGGTGTGAAGTATGAAAGGGATGATGCTGCCTCATGCTTGCGGGCACCTGTTTGTGGTTTGACAGCTTCTGGTGCATCTAGACCTCTGGGAGTGTGTGGAGTAGCCTCCTGTGCAACCCAATGGACAGAGGATGGTGGGCAGTGTCTGCACATGTCCGTTGCATCATTATGTGAGCAGGTCTGTAGGCTGTGTTATGTGTTATTTGTACAGTTTACAAGCACTGAGCATGTCTAAACATCTGTGTGCTGCATTATATGGGAGGAGTTTGTGTGTGTTTACTGAAATTTTTTTGGTAATTTAGAAGTTGTGACTCTTCAAGCTTTCCCAGTCTTCATGGGTTTGCCGCCTGATCATGCTGTGCCAGTTCCACGATATTTCCTCAGAGCAACTGTCCAGATCTTCAGGTGGTTCAACCTTGCTCATGGCTAGGTACAACTCTCGTACCTAGCCACAAGCAAAGTCAAACCAACTGAAGATGTCAGACAGTTGCTAGGCACGACTGTTGTACCTAGCCACAAGCGAATTTGAACCACCTGAAGGTGCCAGACAGTTGCCCCTAGGAAAGATTGTGGAATTTTGCACAACATGATCCAGCGGCAAACCTGTGAAGACTATTTACCATTTAGTAGTCGCTTGCATGCTCAAATGGCTCTAAGTACTATGGGACTTAACATCTGAGGTCATCAGTCCCCTAAACTCAGAACTACTTAAACCTAACTAACATAAGGGCATCACACACATCCATGCCCAAGGCAGGATTTGAACCTGGAACCGTAGCCACAGTGTGGTTCTGGACTGAAGCACCTAGAACCGCTCAGCCACAGGAGCCGGAATTTGCATGTCTGTAGAGAGTTATTTAGGATTAGTTTACAGGTCTGTGGGCTGTATGGCGTGATCCTAAGAATGTCCGAGCGTGTGTTTTGTATCAGTGTGATAAATATACTATCTTTCAAAATCCATCTGTATATAAATTGTTCAAAAATAAATAGAGTGCACTCCCACCCTACTCTCTCCAGCACCAGAGTGCAGGTTGAGTCATTTTTGCGCCAGTTCCCCCTCCAGATCACCATCTTGGTTACAGGAGGGATAACAGCACTATTAGGTGGCAGTACTATGTACTAGGTCACTTTAGATTTCGTGGTGGCGTGGTGGAGACTCTGCCTGCAAAATAAAGACTTATGTCCAGCACAGCAAGACTCCTTTTCCCGCCATTTCCCCTACCCGAGACCATCATTGGATTATGTCACAGAATGGATGACAGTTCTCTCTGGTTGTGGTACTGTGTACTAGACCTAGACCTTGTGGCGAACACACTGTTTCTCGCCATCGTGGATAACGGTACTTGTGTCACCAGCTGACGTCATGGAGACCATCTCGGATTTTATCACAGATGAGAGACCCCTCTGGTGGTGGTACTGTACACTAGGCCAGTTGGAGTTTGGATCTTGTGGTGAACACACTGGTTGGCTGTACTGCATGAAATTGTTTAAATAAAAACTGATGCATGTAAAATAATAAAATGTCCAGCACAGGCTGAGACCTCCCCACACCATTTCCTAGGACGAGATGGCCGTTGGGTGGCTTACGTTAGTGTTGGTTGCCCAAGTGTCTTTTCTTTCCCACCATTTTCTTAGGTTAGTAGAGATAGTTCAAGTGACCTTTCTTTACCACCAAAATTCGAACTTTCCACCAATCCCACCAAGAGGTGGCAATCGGATGACTTAGGTTAGTGGAGGTAGCCCAAGTCCCCTTTCTTTCTCTCCATTTTCTTAGGTTAGTAGAGATTTGCGAATTGGCCTATCTTCCATCCAAAATTCTAACTTTTTGCCAGTTCATAGGAGGAGGTGGAGGTCGGGTGACAGGTTAGTGGAGGTAGCCCAACTGACCTATCTTCCAGCCAAAATCACATGACATCACGACCGCCATCTTGGATGATGTCATCGCCACCATCTTGGATAACAGAACTTTGGGGTAGAAAGGCCTTGCTCCAATACTACCATTGACAACAACTTCCGACTAAGTGACATGCCAACTTTATTGTTTCCAACTGAATAGCATCACAGTCTTGCTCAATTTGCTCTCTAACATCTTCCATTGTGTGTGGTCTCGCCATGCAAACTGTGTTGTTGGGACTACCCCACAGAAATAAGTCTAGAAGAGTTAAATCTGGAGATCGAGTAGGATAGTCCACATACCTTCTTCGTCATATCCGTCTGGCGGGAAATGTATAATTGAGAAATGCCCTCACATCCAGGTGAAAGTGAAGTGGCTCCCAATCCTGTTGAACCAATAATCTTCATTTCCAAACACAACGTTAAGACCAGGAGTTATCATTTGCTAGATTCCGAGTCCCCTGTGACAGAGTTGTCAAAGATGTATGGCCTGGCTAACTCTCTAGATGATAGACCACACCAGACTTTTACTCCTGGCAGGTCAACATTCCTTTTCTCGGTTGCTTATGGATTTTTCCTGACACAGTACTCGCAATTATGACGCTTAAGTGTTCCATCGCTTCATCTGGCCAAAGATTTCGATCTCGGAAACGTTGCTCTTCTTCACATTTGTTAACGAACCACTCACAAAATTCGCTTCGCCTATCAGGATCATCGTCGTTAAGAGCATGGAGATGTCTTGAAATGTAAGGCTTAAAGTTGTGAGACGGAAAAATTCTATGAACACTGCTTCTGCAGATCCCAGTCTCACGAGAGCATTGCCTCACAGATTTCTTCGGGGATCGTGTGTATGCCTAGACTACTGCACTAACACTCTCATTGTCTGTTGAACTTCTCTTTCGTCCGCTATGTCCATATCGTGCACCGTTCCTTCGATTTCAAACTTATCTCTGATTCTTGTAATTGTTACTCCTGTCGGTGGTGGTTTTCCAAATTCAGCTCCCCAACGTCGACGTATCACACTCACATTCTGTGGTTTCTATAGTCGCAGATTCGAATCCTGCCTCGGGCATGGGAGTTTGTGATATCCTTAGGTTAGTTAGGTTTAAATAGTTCTAAGTTCTAGTGGACTGATGACCTCAGATGTTAAGTCCCATAGTGCTCAGAGCCATTTGAACAATTTGAACCAATCTCTGTTTACCAGTAACACTTTAACACCAATTTCCGTTGTTCAAACGATAACGCCATGTTTGCTGACAGTTCTGAAGCAAAAGAAAGCATTGTGATGTTTTTAACCGCTTGTAAATTATTACCCATAAATACTGTATTTTTACCCCCTTTAATTCAAGAGATTTTATGTTTCAAAGAGTGTATACATTATTTTGGGACACCCTGTATATCTAGTGCATGGGATCACTGAATGCAGATAAAGCGAGGCGCACACTATGTTGAACTCTTTCCATAGTGACGCCATAGCTGTCATTACGGTGTAGAGAGCTTTTATTTAGGTCTTTACTTTTTGCAAAGAAGGCAAACGCAATCTGATGCGTGTATTTAGCGATCTTGTTAACCCTGATACGGTTTCTAAAATGTTTCCATTTCTGCAATTTTCTAGTTACAAGGAGTACTGAGTGTTATTTTATTAATAGAGTAATAGACGAGGAAAGACTGAAATTGTAATCTAATGGCGGTATTGAAACGTCCAGCTCAAACAAACGTTACCTGCAGAGTTTATCTAGTCTCGAATCGATGTAATTCTAAGCGTAAATTTATTATGGCGGAAACTAAAAAACAACAAAAAATGGCACTGAGCACATGAATACAATATATAAGTAAACAGTCATATCAAATTCGATTTTCATAACTTTAATCGTATATCAGCGTTCAATTTCATTTAAACATCGATGAATTGCTGATTAGTCCAGATCGATTGCTTGCAAGAGCATAGAATTCTGGTCCACGGGGTATTTTTCCATCGCGGACATGATTCTGTAATAGAAATGATGGATCATCATAGAATGCAATTTTGAAACATTACAAAGCTATGACTTCTCTCACGACGCGGTAGTCTGTAGCGAGAGGCATACAATATCATGCATCACTCACAGTTGGGAGAAGGTAACAGTTCTAGGCCATTTTCTTCTGTCATGTCATCATGGATTTCGCGTAGAGATATATGCTAATACCTCCCAGCCTTAAGGCTTTCCAAGGAAAGTCTCTCTCCCCAGCATTCCAGATGCCCTCAAAAATGCAGATTTTAGCACAGTTTCTCTGAACACGGTCATTAAGAACTCAAGATGGTGTATGAGATTTTTTAAAATAACCTTGTCATCATGTGGTCTGCAGCACGATTACGTTGTTGGTGTCCCAGGCAGAGGGGAACGCCGTGAGATAAACAGGTACTTACAAGCACTCACATACCATACCTCTTCCTGACTGTCACTGTGTATCCACTAGCAAGGATTGTGTTCTCTGTTGCAAGATGAGTAAGGAGGATAGGTCTTAAATTATAAAAGTTCACTCTCTCTTATATAAGGAGATTCCTAGACTAGGGACGAAAGTATTGTTATGACCTTTTTTTTATTTTTTTTATCAAAGTGCCGATTCGGTTCCTCTATGTTTGAATTAACCACCTTGAAACTTTCAGTTGGATATATTTCGTGCAAGCGTAGAAACCAGTTTTCAGAAGACAGGATGTGACAGTCAACGTTTGATAGTCAGCTTTCGCCTTCCGTTCCAATAGTTTGCTAACGATTTTTACTGCGTGACTGTAACGAATGTGTTACTGTAAATTGTATTAGGAAATGAGTGAAGTACGCGAACTGGAATGATTTTAAAGGCAGCAAGAAGAGTAGAAATGGGAATAGTAGTTGTAGAAATAAGGAAGGGATCTTTGTAACAAGAAAAAAATGGACCTGTTATTCTTTGCTGTCGAAAGGAGAGTAGTGCAGCAGTGACTTCTATTGTACAGCTAATTGTGTCTCATATGTTTTATAGTTCAAGTGATAAAGTTCAACAATACATGTCTACCAGATACTGCCAGAGAAAGGATATTAAACAGATAACCAGGGCAATTACAATGAAAGAACAGAGAAAATGTGTGGGTTTCTTCATTGCCTGGCCAGGATTGTAACCTGGCCGTCTACAAGTACTTTGTTTTAACTGTGCACAACATATCAGAAAAACGTTTGAGAATTCTCTAGAAAAAGATTACTCAAGTAGACAGCTTTGAGGAAAGAAGAGGCAAGCATGAAAATAGGCCTTATGAAATAATATATGTTTGGGAGTGTGTAAATGGTCTTTTATTGGCCATTTTTCACTCAAACTCATGTTATTCTGGATCTAAAATAAGTATCTTTAAACAATTCTGCCACTTAAAGTATGACCAAAAGGTCAATATCAAATATCATGTATTTTAACTTTTTTTAAGCTTAAACTGTCATGCAGGCGACGAAGCTCTGACGCTTAAGATTTTTGTTGTGAAGCGACAACAAAACTTAAATTTGAAGAAAATAAGAATGCTAATTAGCTCGGAAACAACCCAGAGAAGTTAATTCTCACCACAAGCTACCCTGTAATCCCCTTGCAATCTCTTCTGACTGTTTCTCAGCACTCCGTATACTGATCAAGTTTCCAGCAAAGCATGCAAAACTGTGTCACCAATCCGATACCTTAATACACTACTGGCCATTAAAATTGCTACACCATGAAGGTGACGTGCTACAGACGCGAAATTTAACCGAGAGGAAGAAGATTCTGTGAAATGCACACGATTAGCTTTTCAGGGCATTCACTTTAATAAGTAAACTAGAGTACCTCCAGTGTCTTGTTTCTCCACTAGGCAGTGCCGCAAGTTCCTCCAAAATCGTAACAGAACACTCACACATATGTAATACTAACTAATGTAAATCCACCCGATGATGGAGGTTAAAACCTTCGAAACGCGTCGTGGAAAAAAAAAAATAATAAAACGGTGACTGGTAACAGTAAACTTGTTGTTTCATTTAATGTCAGTAACAGTCACGGTAAAGCCTAACCTAAAAATGTTCGCATTTAAAGAAAATCAGTTGATATTCGAAAGTAGGAGTAAATAGGAACACGGCAATATGAATCACTTAGGAATGAAATAGATAGGAAGTGCAGTGCAGCCAAAGTGAATGGCAGCTCGAAAAATGTAAGGAAGCTGATCGTCGGAAGGAGTGATTGGGCAAGAAGAAAGCCAAAACAACTTTGAGTGGAATTAAAAGCAAGGGCGGCGACATTAAGTGTGCAATCGGATTTCCACTGTCAAATGCAAAAGAGAGATCAGATACGTATAAAAGTACATTGTAGGCTGCTATGAAGGGGAGCGATTGTCTGATGACGTTATTGAAGAAGAAATTGGAGTCGATATGGAAGAAACAGGAGATCCTTGATCAGAGTCAGAATTTAAAAGAGCGTTGGAAGACTAATATTAAATAAGGCATTCCATCGGACTTCCTGAAATCGTTGTGGGTAGTAGCAAACAACCGTCTATTCACATTGGTGAAGACTTTGGGAAAAACACCATCTACAAGATTCTGAAGTTACAAAGGGCTGAAAAGTGCCAGAAGAGTAGCATAGTCACTTTAACAGCTCATGCAACTAAGTTACTGACAAAAATAATATACAGGGGAATGGTAAAGAAAGTTGAGGATCTGTTATATGACCATCGATTTGGCTTTAGGAGGGGTAAATGCGGTATACAGGCATTCCCATTGATAACAGAAGCAAGAATGAAGAAAAATCGAGAGACGTTCATAGGACTTATCGAACAAGGAATAGCGTTCGACAATGTAACATGCTGCAACGTGTCCGAAATTCTGAGGAAAATACGAGTAAGTTTGAGGGAAAGACAACATATGGAAAACACAGACTAGAAGAAGGGACAGCATGATAGGTGTTAAAACTTCGGAGTATAACTTCCATGGTAATAGAGTGAGCTGCAAAGTTAGCAACTGTAGAAAAGTACATAGACTGGAATACACACAACAAATAATAGAGGACGTAGAGTGCAACTACAACTGTGATGTGAAGAGGGTGGCACAGGACAGGGAAGTGGGGTGCGCACCATCAAGAAAGTGAGAAGACACACGACTCCAAAGAGAGAGAGAGAGAGAGAGAGAGAGAGAGGCTGGGGTTAGGTTTTTCAGGGATTTCTACTTCCTATGAGATCGCTCCCATTTGCTCGTTGCTCAGTACAGGCTCAAGTTGTGGGCATGGCAGTTCCCATGGCGGAGGATTGCTGGTAACCGGACGCCAAATAAAGCCCTCGACCATTAGGAGAGTGGGAGGATGGTCACCTGAGGCCTCAGTAGATGTGAACAAGTGTCTGGCCAAGACTCGCACTCTCTGCAGCCACATTCCGACCTAGCAACACGCTTCTTCCTGCCCCTCCTAGATCCACTGCAACTTTGATCCGTAATGGCTCCCTTCAAACGTTTGACTTATTCCCTGAGTTCGCCTTATGTACTCCCAGTTCTGTAATAAAACTGGCAGTGTATGTAACAGATGTTTCTGATCTTCTCTGAAAGTAATTCCTTCTGATTTAGAGCGTCCATACCCGAAGGTAGGTACAATATTACGCTTGTAAATAAAAAATGGATTGGTCTGATGAAAGACGATGTGAATGGTGAACCAGTTACCGAATTTATCAGCCTACGTAGTAACATAGTTGCACTCGAGGCATAGTCAGGAAATATAATGCACACATCTAAGGGCATGAAACAGCCTTCTTTTAAGTAGTTAACCGTTGATAGTTACCATCAATGTGCGTTGAATTCCAAACAAACATATAGGACTTCATTCAATCAAAGCGCCATGTAGCTTCTGTCGTTAAACAGCATAAGTTTGGTTTATCGGCACAAAAAAGATAAACGTTTCACACTTCCTGATAATGTGCATAACTTAGCCTAGGTTGACTACCATCTGAAAAATAATGAGTAGATTGATGCTGATCTATTTTATTATGTATGTGTTGAAGTATAAAATTGTTAAATAAGGATTATAACTGTTTTGACAGTATGTGACAGTACGTGTTAAAACACTAAATGTGATCCGCATTTGATTTGATAGCCTTTTCTGGGTGGAGGGTGGTCAGTATCTTTTGGAAAATGCAAAAAAATTGAAATTTGATAAAGGGCTTCATATTCGCCGTTGATTGAAACAATTATTTGTTTCACAGTTTCAGTTTCCGTCTTTGATCCATTATCAAGTGGTACTGAAAGCAACAATATGCAAACATAAAGCAATGACTGTATATACAGAATAACACAAACATGTCTCGTAGACATTAGCACATTTAAAAAAAAAGATGAAACTAATCCTTCACTTTCATTTTGCTTCAGCACTTTAAAATCCTCCGACATGTATACATGTCATCGTCAAAACTGTAGAAATACTGTAACGTCAGACTAGTGCGAGGTACTATACTTTGTGAAACGATGTCAGTTACGTGAACTGTTATGTGTGTTAACACCCTTCGCATAAGTCACAGCAAATCAATGTTCTAACACATTGTTTACATGTCAACTGAGGCCGTTGACTCGCGCGGGGTAGCTGCGCTGTCTGGGGCGCCTTGCTACGGTTCATGCGACGTACCACGTCGGAGGTTCCAGTCCTCCCACTGGCATGAATGTGTGTGTTGTCTTTAGCGTAAGTTGGTTTAAGTTAGATTAAGTAGTGTGTAAGCCTAGGGACCGATGAACTCAGCAGTTTGGTCCCATAGGAACTTATCACAAATTTCCAATTTAGAGAATACATTCAAAAGTTAGACATTGTACATTCCAGCGCTAATAATTGTAGGGTTCATGTCATACCATATTTTTACATCTGTTAACGACAGACACTTTCCACGTGACTCCATTGTTGTAAATCAGGGGAGGATAGAATAGGAAAATTTATTTATAATCACGAGTAGCATAAAAATACGTATGTTATCCGTTCAAAAGATCTTACACAGGCTTGGGTATTCATACAAAACGTGTCAACACTAATCTTACTTATTACTTTATTTGCTCATACATTGTAACTGATGAGAAAAACACAAAGGCACGAAAATCTCGTCAATGATATAGTCACAGTGCAGCACAACAGATTGAGAAAATACATCACAAGACGGTTACTCGTAAATATGTCTTTTTACCAAGCCCTAACATGGGGAATGCAGTTATGTAAAAGCGTATGTTCATACATTGATAAATACGAAAGAGCTTAAAATGCTATTGAGAAAAATGTAAAACTTAATTATGCAATATTATGACGCACTGCTAAAATACCTCGTAGATTAGGTAAGACAAGATACACTCCAAACATGAAATGAAATGTAGAGGATGAAGTTAAGTTACAAAAATAAAATGCATAGGTGTACAGCTGATTCTCCCTCCTTTCCATATATTAAAATTTCAATACAATAGAATGCATCGGGAGCACTTATAAAACTTCATACATAGCGTTTATGAGGAATACAGTTAATGCAGTGTCTGTATTTGACAATGTCTGTATAGTTCGACGAATATGTCCTTCAAGCAAACTGAAGAGAAAACATTGTCTCTCTCCGTGTGGAAATCACACAAATGGTGTGCGAGAACTGTAGGATGTTGACACTATGACACATGGAAATTTTGATCGATCTGGAAGCTTGGATGTACCAGCTGAAGTTATTAAGGCGACCGCTCAGCGGAATGCTGGTTAGAATCCCGGCCTGGCAGAAAGCTTCCTGTGGTTCTTTGGATCTTTTTAGCCACTGTTCACAAACTTGGCAAGGAAACTGAAAATTAACAACAATCAAATCTACCAAACAGCAGAAACAAGAGGTGGTCAAAAAATTAGTTCGGGTTGACTGTCAATTTGTCGATCTTGATGTTATCAATTACTTGCAATGTTTTCTTCACGTCTTGCCGTCATATCTCTGATGCTGCTCGACGCAGTATATTATAATAAGAGAGGCTGTGACACTTTTATGACAAAAACGACAGTATAAAATTAACTTAGATAGTTATGAAGGTATCACTGCTGCAACACAGACTCATATATATTGTTAATCATTACATATTTTCTATTTTAACAGTACTGAACTGAAGCTGATGGCGGAACATGCGTTCTCGAAATCCGAAATTTCGTTTTGAATCTCGTTTATCCAATTTCGGGCATAGATCCCACATGATGTCTATTTTCCAGCTCTTCTCTAAAATATGCAGTTTCGGTAAAAAAAAGTTGTGGGTAGTGTCTAACACAAAATATACTAACGGGCTGAACATAGAAATTTTGATTAAATTTTTATTTCTTCAGTATTCTGGGTTTGTTGTCAGACGGAAATACGTAACTAAACAATTCACTCTTTGAGCTGCTTTCGTATACATTCGCCTTTCTACAAAGTTACCAATTTTCAATCGTTACTGCCAACATAATGACGCTAAACATAATCTAGCTTGATGCAGCCAGACTGAGTGTGTTGCCAGACGATAACATGATGCATGTATGACTGGTTTCCTTAACATTACATGTGACTTTACAGTCTGTTGCCAAATGGCAACACAGTGCAGTAGAGTTTTAAGTTACCAGCTTTCAGTTGCCTCCCAGAATACCCTAACTTTTTATATTCATAATGCCAGTCCGAAAGTGTTGCTAACGTCTATCACTCATCACACCTTGACGGACACGTAACACCATAATTTGGGGACATAACTGTTGCATCTATTGACATGTGCAATAATAATTCTACACGTTAATATCAGCAAATTCATCGAGATAGCAGAGAATCCGAAGCTATCAACATGGCAAATGAAGCGCTGTAGCCCATCTGCGAGTCCTTTGGTGCACAGAAATGAATGAGTCTGTGATTTATCGCCAGGGCGCTTATGAAAGTGTCTGTGCTGATGGGGCGATACACAGCGACCATACTGCGTGTGGGTTACATGTCACTGGTTTCGTGATTGCGGGAGCAATTTATTTTGTAAAACGTGAAACAGCTACGCACTTGGACTGAATCGTTCTGCCATCATCGTTTACCTTTTCAGCAGCGCACCTTTAATCCATTTATGCCGTGAAAGCTGCTCCTTGAAGCCAATTAACTTGCTGGTGTGGGTCCGACAAATTTCCATGAATATTAGACTAGTGGCTCGCCTGATTGAAAGAGGCAATTATCGGTCCTGCAGGCGAAACAGCGTTTACTGATTCGAGATGGGGCGGCAAATGCCATCGACCGTACCTTTCCGATTGCGTGACGCAAACAAGTGTCAGCGCGCGACAGGGTCACACCATGAATAACGCGGAACCCGTTCAGCAGGCGGCGTAAAAGCCAGCTCGCATTTCATATAGAAAAGTTTAGTTTACTTCCTGCTTAGTTGGTACTAGTTTTTTATTCAAGTTACTCACGTATCCTCGTAATCTGCATTTCAGGAAAGACATTGCGACTAACACAGTAACCTGCTCAATTAGACAACTTTATTTACCACCGATTTCAGTCTACCAGTACACATTCGCGTACAAAAATTGAAATTCATATCTGTGTGTCAGTAGTCTATCACTGCCATAGGCTAATTACAATTCATTAGTAAGCTTCCACATACCCAAAAGTAATATGCCGAATGCCATATACACATCTACATAGCATTAGTTCAACCGTCACGTGCATTAACTATGACAGTTGTAGTTTCCAGAATGAGATTTTCACTCTGCAGCGGAGTGTGCGCTGATATGAAACCTCCTGGCAGACTAAAACCGTGTGCCCGACCGAGACTCGAACTCGGGACCTTTGCCTTTCGCGGGCAAGTGCTCTACCAACTGAGCTACCGAAGCACGACTCACGCCCGGTCCCACAGCTTTACTTCTGCCAGTATCTCGTCTCCTACCTTCCAAACTTTACAGAAGCTCTTCTGCGAACCTTGCAGAACTAGCACTCCTGAAAGAAAGGATATTGCGGAGACATGGCTTAGCCACAGCCTGGGGGATGTTTCCGGAATGAGATTTTCACTCTGCAGCGGAGTGTGCGCTGATATGAAACCTCCTGGCAGACTAAAACCGTGTGCCCGACCGAGGCTCGAACTCGGGACCTTTGCCTTTCGCGGGCAAGTGCTCTACCAACTGAGCTACCGAAGCACGACTCACGCCCGGTCCCACAGCTTTACTTCTGCCAGTATCTCGTCTCCTACCTTCCAAACTTTACAGAAGCTCTTCTGCGAACCTTGCAGAACTAGCACTCCTGAAAGAAAGGATATTGCGGAGACATGGCTTAGCCACAGCCTGGGGGATGTTTCCAGAATGAGATTTTCACTCTGCAGCGGAGTGTGCGCTGATATGAAACCTCCTGGCAGACTAAAACCGTGTGCCCGACCGAGACTCGAACTCGGGAGGAGGTTTCATATCAGCGCACACTCCGCTGCAGAGTGAAAATCTCATTCTGGAAACATCTCCCAGGCTGTGGCTAAGCCATGTCTCCGCAATATCCTTTCTTTCAGGAGTGCTAGTTCTGCAAGGTTCGCAGAAGAGCTTCCGTAAAGTTTGGAAGGTAGGAGACGAGATACTGGCAGAAGTAAAGCTGTGGGACCGGGCGTGAGTCGTGCTTCGGTAGCTCAGTTGGTAGAGCACTTGCCCGCGAAAGGCAAAGGTCCCGAGTTCGAGTCTCGGTCGGGCACACGGTTTTAGTCTGCCAGGAGGTGTCATGACAGTTGTTGTTTGTATTTTACAGGCATTTAATTAAATAATTATTGCTTTTTCCTTGTTTTATTTGAAATTTGCTTGTAGATGAACGGTATCCTTATACACTATACTGACAGCACTCGTTCTCCTCTGTACATTTGTTAGCATTTTAAAAGCTGTAGCAAAAAAAGAAAGAAAAAAAAACATTACGGCTGATAAATCGCGTTTGTGTGTCCACATTACTCATTAATAAACTAGTGTACAACGCAGCAACTATAGTCAAAATGACCGTCTCTTCTTGAGTAGTACTGTCTACACTGCGCTGCACAATTAAAGGATCACTTTTTCCAAAAGCTGTAATAGTCTCCCACCGCGAGGTAGAGTTACAAAAAGTGGCTCAAAGGTGCCTACAACTTTCCTCTGGAGACGGCAGGACTTTCGTCACTGCTTGTCTCTACAGAGATAATATTTTATAGCACCGAGGGTACTTCCCAACTAGGAGATCTTAGAGGTAACCTTCGTCGTTTTATTGACGCTTGTGCCAACGTCGCAGCCTACATGATTGCACCACAGGAGAGTGCGAAACAAGAAGGCTGGAAAAGCATAAGCACCCTTGGTCGCTTCGTATCGCGTTCAAATTTCGTCAAGTGGAAGTTATTCCTTGATGTTTGATGTCCAGTCATCTTGTCCCTTCTTCATGCCACTTCTTTCCACATATTCCTTTCCTGCATTCGGCGGGGAATCTTCTCAGTTCTTGTTACCAGTCCTCCTGATTTTTCCAATTCATCTGTTTTCCCACAGTCCATGTTCCACTGCCATACAACGCTGTACTCCAAAGGTATATACGTAGAAATTTCTTCCTCAAATTCAGGCCTATGTCTGGTACTAGTAAATTACTCTCGACTTGGAATGTCCTTTGTGCCGGTGCTCCTCTGCCGTCCTTAGAGGAGTTGTTTCGTCCGGGGGTTTGAGCAGTGTTAAAGGTTGTCAAGAACGTCGTCCTGCTGCTCATGACGCTACGAACTGTCGCAAAACGTATGGGAGTCAACGCCACAAGGAAAAGGGATAGTTCCACTGAGACCCTTTCTGCCACCCCATTTTCCAGTCGATTCAGCGAGCTGGTATGAGTGGAACGTTTTCCTCCGCCAGCAATAATAAAATAACGCGATGTCAGCATTGGCTGTCCCGGTACTGACAATCATCGCGTAGACGTCAAAGGAACAGCTGGAATGTGGCTAAGAGAGGGTGTGACTATCATCCCTTAGTGTGACATTTCCACGGTGACTCTGGGCAGAATTTTGGTGAAATTTTGGTGGCAATGTACTTCATTAACCCACTTTACACGTCACAGGAACTTCTGAAGCCTTTTTCTTTTGCTTATGTCGACACCTTACTGTTTGAAGCGTCACTGAGTCCCCGTGTGACATCGAAGGGCACCGCGCGTTGGCGCTATTACACAGAGAAGTTTTTGGCACCTGTGAGTCAGAATTAAAACTTCTGCGTCGCAACGAGTGACTATTACGGAGTTTCGAAAAAACTGATCCTTTAATTGTGTTGTGCATTGTACACGCAACGGTGTGAATTTTTCGTTGTTTCAGGCGTTTCACCCCAACCAGGCTGCACAGTCTAGGACGACGCGTTCATTTCAAACACGTATCATGGGTCAATGTGCGTCACTCTTATAAATGAATCACGAGGCAACCCGATCAACGTAAATGCTTTAAGGGTCCTAAGTAAACTGAACTTAAAGTGGTATTCAAACCGCAGTACCTGAAACTTCCAGGCAGATTAAAACTGTGTGGTAGAGCACTTGCCCGCGAAAGACAAAGGTCCCGAGTTCGAGTCTCGGTCCGGCACACAGTTTTAATCTGCCAGGAAGTTTCATATCAGCGCACACTCCGCAGCAGAGTGAAAATCTCATTCTCGCAGTACCTGGTTGACAAGGACAGTATCGACCGAGTGGTTGTTAGTATTTGATGGAAAAATAGTAAATAAGGTGTTCTTTTTTCTTTAACCAAGCTCCGTCACGCTGCAACGCCACTATAATGAGCGTCAAACGGTTCTTTTGGTGCTTCGCGCTGCAAGCCCTTTGATCAGGATATTATTCAAAATTTTACAGTTTTGAACATATAAAAGTACGCAACATAGATCTCGAATGGCCTGTCATGATCCTACAGATGATCCAGCAAAGTCTGTCACTTTATTGTACACATCTTGTGTGTTGAATCTCATTCACTACAGTGAGCAGTTGCTTCGAGAAATATTTTGACTTAACTGGAAAAGTCACCTACGTCCAGTCATCAAGGACAATTTCCAGAGCCTGAGGTCAACGGAGGTAAAGGAATGAGTTACTAAGTGTGGTTGGTGAACGAACGGATTTCGTCGCTATTCATGATCACTGGACACAGGAGATGTACAAGGTGGGGCAAATGAAAGTGGCCCGGAGAACAGAGTACCGGGCTACAAAGAAAAACTGCAGAGAAAAAGAAATACAGTGCTAACATAGCCGTTACAGCTGTTTGAAAGCGGCGACCAATCATCCCCTGGCACTTTTGGGCCGTGGTCAGCTAGTTGTTTAAGGCGGATCGAACCTGGACGGCTGGAATTTCTGCAGTCTCCTCCTAAATGTTCCGCTGCACCCTTTGCTGGCAATTTGACACTATTAAACTCTTCAACAAACAACTGACGACGCCGTTTCCACAACTTTGTTGTCACGTAACTTCCACAACGAACTCCCGCTGCTTCACTGTGAGTACCATTGCCCCCTTTGCAGTGCTCAATTAATACCGAAACAGCCCGCACTACGCTCTGAGCCGGGGTGGATCACGTGGCGGGCGTACACGTGGTATGTGCGTCCTGGGGTGTGTTTACAAGCATACATTCATGATCCATCGTATACGCTCGTCCGGGCCACTTGTATTTGCCCCACCATGTATCATCATATATCAGTGAATTTCCTCTTTTTGAGGATGGGTCTGATTACGAAGATGGTGGCAATCGACCTGATGCCAATGAGGACAGAGACGATTAAAATGACATCGCTGAACTGGGCTACCAGCACTTACACAAATAAATGTCTGCTGAAGTGAGAGAGAAATTTAATATATGTCCAGTAAATGTATGTCCCCCCCCATGAACCATGGACCTTGCCGTTGGTGGGGAGGCTTGCGTGCCTCAGCGATACAGATGGCCGTACCGTAGGTGCAACCACAACGGAGGGGTATCTGTTGAGAGGCAAGACAAACATGTGGTTCCTGAAGAGGGGCAGCAGCCTTTTCAGTAGTTGCAGGGGCAACAGTCTGGATGATTGACTGATCTTGCCTTGTAACATTAACCAAAACGGCCTTGCTGTGCTGGTACTGCGAACAGCTGAAAGCAAGGGGAAACTACGGCCGTAATTTTTCCCGACGACATGCAGCTCTACTGTATGATTAAATGATGATGGCGTCCTCTTGGGTAAAATATTCCGGAGGTAAAATAGTCCCCCATTCGGATCTCCGGGCGGGGACTACTCAGGAGGACGTCGTTATCAGGAGAAAGAAAACTGGCGTTCTACGGATCGGAGCGTGGAATGTCAGATCACTTAATCGGGCAGGTAGGTTAGAAAATTTAAAAAGGGAAATGGATAGGTTAAAGTTAGATATAGTGGGAATTAGTGAAGTTCGGTGGCAGGAGGAACAAGACTTTTGGTCAGGTGATTACAGGGTTATAAATACAAAATCAAATAGGGGTAATGCAGGAGTAGGTTTAATAATGAATAAAAAAATAGGAGTGCGGGTTAGCTACTACAAACAGCATAGTGAACGCATTATGGTGGCCAAGATAGACACAAAGCCCATGCCTACTACAGTAGTACAAGATTATATGCCAACTACCTCTGCAGACGATGAAGAAATAGATGAAATGTATGACGAGATAAAAGAAATTATTCAGGTAGTGAAGGGAGACGAAAGTTTAATAGTCATGGGTGACTGGAATTCGTCAGTAGGAAAAGGGAGAGAAGGAAACATAGTAGGTGAATATGGATTGGGGGGAAGGAATGAAAGAGGAAGCCGCCTTGTAGAATTTTGCACAGAGCATAACTTAATCATAGCCAACACTTGGTTCAAGAATCATAAAAGAAGGTTGTATACCTGGAAGAATCCTGGAGATACTAAAAGGTATCAGATAGATTATATAATGGTAAGACAGAGATTTAGGAACCAGGTTTTAAATTGTAAGACATTTCCTGGGGCAGATGTAGATTCTGACCACAATCTATTGGTTATGAACTGCAGATTGAAACTGAAGAAACTGCAAAAAGGTGGGAATTTAAGG
This sequence comes from Schistocerca cancellata, assembly GCF_023864275.1. Classification (NCBI taxonomy): domain Eukaryota; kingdom Metazoa; phylum Arthropoda; class Insecta; order Orthoptera; family Acrididae; genus Schistocerca; species Schistocerca cancellata. The sequence continues at coordinate 187,759,443 of NC_064626.1, read as the reverse complement.
AGATGGGACCTGGATAAACTGAAAGAACCAGAGGTTGTACAGAGTTTCAGGGAGAGCATAAGGGAACAATTGACAGGAATGGGGGAAAGAAATACAGTAGAAGAAGAATGGGTAGCTCTGAGGGATGAAGTAGTGAAGGCAGCAGCGGATCAAGTAGGTAAAAAGACGAGGGCTAATAGAAATCCTTGGGTAACAGAAGAAATATTGAATTTAATTGATGAAAGGAGAAAATATAAAAATGCAGTAAATGAAGCAGGCAAAAAGGAATACAAACGTCTCAAAAATGATATCGACAGGAAGTGCAAAATGGCTAAGCAGGGATGGCTAGAGGACAAATGCAAGGATGTAGAGGCTTGTCTCACTAGGGGTAAGATAGATACTGCCTACAGGAAAATTAAAGAGACCTTTGGAGAGAAGAGAACCACTTGTATGAATATCAAGAGCTCAGATGGCAACCCAGTTCTAAGCAAAGAAGGGAAGGCAGAAAGGTGGAAGGAGTATATAGAGCGTTTATACAAGGGCGATGCACTTGAGGACAATATTATGGAAATGGAAGAGGATGTAGATGAAGATGAAATGGGAGATAAGATACTGCGTGAAGAGTTTGACAGAGCACTGAAAGACCTGAGTCGAAACAAGGCCCCGGGAGTAGACAACATTCCATTTGAACTACTGATGGCCTCGGGAGAGCCAGTCATGAAAAAACTCTACCATCTGGTGAGCACGATGTATGAGACAGGCGAAATACCCTCAGATTTCAAGAAGAATATAATAATTCCAATCCCAAAGAAAGCAGGTGTTGACAGATGTGAAAATTACCGAACTATCAGTTTAATAAGTCACAGCTGCAAAATACTTACGCGAATTCTTTACAGACGAATGGAAAAACTGGTAGAAGCCGACCTCGGGGAAGATCAGTTTGGATTCCGTAGAAATGTTGGAACACGTGAGGCAATACTGACCTTACGAGTTATCTTAGAAGAAAGATTAAGGAAAGGCAAACCTACGTTTCTAGCATTTGTAGACTTAGAGAAAGCTTTTGACAATGTTAACTGGAATACCCTCTTTCAAATTCTGAAGGTGGCATGGGTAAAATACAGGGAGCGAAAGGCTATTTACAGTTTGTACAGAAACCAGATGGCAGTTATAAGAGTCGAGGGGCATGAAAGGGAAGCAGTGGTTGGGAAAGGAGTAAGACAGGGTTGTAGCCTCTCCCCGATGTTATTCAATCTGTATATTGAGCAAGCAGTAAAGGAAACAAAAGAAAAATTCGGAGTAGGTATTAAAATTCATGGAGAAGAAGTAAAAACTTTGAGGTTCGCCGATGACATTGTAATTCTGTCAGAGACAGCAAAGGACTTGGAAGAGCAGTTGAACGGAATGGACAGTGTCTTGAAAGGAGGATATAAGATGAACATCAACAAAAGCAAAACGAGGATAATGGAATGTAGTCAAATTAAGTCGGGTGATGCTGAGGGAATTAGATTAGGAAATGAGACACTTAAAGTAGTAAAGGAGTTTTGCTATTTAGGGAGTAAAATAACTGATGATGGTCGAAGTAGAGAGGATATAAAATGTAGACTGGCAATGGCAAGGAAAGCGTTTCTCAAGAAGAGGAATTTGTTAACATCGAGCATAGATTTAGGTGTCAGGAAGTCGTTTCTGAAAGTATTTGTATGGAGTGTAGCCATGTATGGAAGTGAAACATGGACGATAACTAGTTTGGACAAGAAGAGAATAGAAGCTTTCGAAATGTGGTGCTACAGAAGAATGCTGAAGATAAGGTGGGTAGATCACGTAACTAATGAGGAGGTATTGAATAGGATTGGGGAGAAGAGAAGTTTGTGGCACAACTTGACTAGAAGAAGGGATCGGTTGGTAGGACATGTTTTGAGGCATCAAGGGATCACAAATTTAGCATTGGAGGGCAGTGTGGAGGGTAAAAATCGAAGAGGGAGACCAAGAGATGAATACACTAAGCAGATTCAGAAGGATGTAGGTTGCAGTAGATACTGGGAGATGAAGAAGCTTGCACAGGATAGAGTAGCATGGAGAGCTGCATCAAACCAGTCTCAGGACTGAAGACCACAACAACAACAAATGTATGTCCTTCAGTAAATTACTTCAGCCTGCAGCTTCTGAGAGTGGAATGTCATAATAATTAGTTAAGCTTAAGGATGTACTATTTTTTATTTTAGTCATCATTCTTTTGAGTGGTTTCATACCCCCCCCCCCCCGTCCCCCGCCCCCCAACACGAATTGTGGCAACCTGTTCATCTCATCTCAGAGAAGCACTTTTACCACGTGTTCTCCTCTACTCTACTGATCAATATGTTCACGGAAACTCTTAAAATTAACATCATAAGTAACAACATGAATATTACTGCTGTGATTGTACACTATTTCATAAAGTTAAGTAAAAGTATATGGACGTATACGTCTGTTGAAATAACTGCCTTATTTTCAGCTCAAAAATGTTCAAATGTGTGTGAAATCTTATGGGACTTAACTGCTAAGATCATCAGTCCCTAAGCTTACACACTACTTAACCTAAATTATCCTAAGGACAAATACACACACCCATGCCCCAGGGAGGACTCGAACCTCCGCCGGGACCAGCCGCACAGTCCATGCCTGCAGCGCCTAAGATCCTGCTGCTAATCCCGCGCGGCCTAATTTCAGCTCAAAAGAATGAATGAAGATTGAAGTTAAGCCAAGTAATGTACGTCAGAGGTAGTAGGGATGTGATTGTGGAGTGTTAAGGTGGTGAGTTAACGAAATTGTATATAATTAAACGTAAGTTTGTTACCAAAATCAACTGAACACATGAGAAGTAAATTATCCAATTTACTATTACGGTGACGACTACTATACAAGGCACTTAAACCCAAGGCTCAACACACCAATAAATGGGATAGATTTAAAATAAAGGATACCAAGATCGCCGCACGTTGGCGGCTCAAAAATAAACACCCTTACTTTTCTTATTAAAATGATTTAGAGAACATAGCACCTCACTGGCAACAGAGATAATTAGCAGGGCCTGCGTTACTGGTTAATCGTCTAAAAAGAGTGCAAGGAAGGGGTTCAAATGGCTCTGAGCACTATGGGACTTAACGTCTGAGGTCATCAGTTCCCTAGACTTAGAACTACTTAAACCTAACTAACCTAAGGGCAACACACACGTACATGCCCGAGGCAGTATTAGAACCTGTGACTGCAGCAGCCGAGTGCTTGTAATGTCTCTTGCAGCGGTCTCTCCGCGATATTTTCAGAAATTTTATAAATTATATAACTCAGTATATATCTCGAAATATCTCTTCTTATCTTACCGATTATCAATGCAAAGTAGTTTCAAGCACAATTATTCCTTGGAGCGTCCATTTACTCCATGGAATAGCTGCTCTGCTATCTATGTTTTCTCTTATGAAAAGAATGAAGGGATTCTTGCCGATTATTCGTGAAAGAAGGAGGATGTATATGTATGTATTGTTGAGCTAGTCGCCATCTTGATGAGATTCTGTATGAGAAGGAATTTAATACATGAACTAAACTAAAGTAAGTGTGTTCGCGTATTATTGAACTGATTATTATTGACAGTGTCTGCTTACTACGCTGTGTTGCACTGGATCAGTGGGAAACGTCTGATTTACACTGGACGAACCTGCCGTTTTGTATGCTCAAGATATCCAGTTACTTCAAATAAATAGGCTAACACGGTCTTACCAGCAGATCTCCGGTCTTCCCCATGTGATCACCGAAAGTTAGTAATTATTACAAATGTTTTCAGGAGATCGACTGACAATTTTCATCGCACCGAGACTTCGAAATGGCTTCACTACCTTATGGAATTTAAGTTAAGCTCAATTTAATAAGGATAGAACAGTATTGAAATGTGTGAATGTGATAAGCCTGCTTTGTGAACGAAAATTCCCTTAACATATACATTTTTTTACTATCCTGATAAGTGAAGCTAAATCAGACCGGTGTGAGAGAGGTTTTTAAATTTTAGATCACACAAAAAAAAACATTAAATTTGGCTTCACTGTGACAGTACACATTTTTGAGCTTTACTTAAACATTGTGTGAATTTTATGTTGCATGTGCACAAGAGAAAAGAAGACGAGGCCTGTTCCAGAAGTCACAATTTCGCCACAACTTACGAGAACGTCGTTCAGGCTAAACAATATACAATTAAATTTTTTAAGATAGAAATTTAGAATATTTATTTAAATAGCTATATATGACGGTAGTATCTGTTCCCGAAAGAACAGTTACCGTCGATGACCATGCAGCTTTGCTAGAAATGAAATAATTAAATTGACACCCTAGCTGCAGGCAGGCGTTGATACACTTCATTGGGGACATGTTGAAAACGTGTGCCATGACCGGGACTCGAACCCTGGATCTGCTGCTTACATGGCAGACGCTCTATCCATCTGAGCCACCGCGGGCACAGAGGATAGTGCGCCTGCAGGGACTTATCCCTTGCACGTCCCCCGTGAGATCCACATTCCCAACATATCCACAACACTACATTCGTAGTGCGCCTAATAGATGTTTGCCCATCATACTCATTACTCGTGGCAGATTAATCTACCAAGTCCCGTACGAGTTCAGGCATAGCGTGTGCGTTCGCGGTGGCACAAGAAGGTCAAAGGCCGGGAACCCATATTTTTAACTATATACGACGGTAGTATCTGTTCCCGAAAGAACAGTTACCGTCGATGACCATGCAGTTTTGCTAGAAATGAAATTATAATTAAATTGACACCCTAGCTGCAAGCAGGCGTTGATACGCTTCATTGGGGACATGTTGAAAATGTGTGCCCCGACCGGGACTCGAACCCGGGATCTCCTGCTCACATGGCAGACGCTCTATCCATCTGAGCCACCGCGGGCACAGAGGATAGTGCGTCTGCAGGGACTTATCCCTTGCACGCCCCCCGTGAGATCCACATTCCCAACATATCTACAACACTACATTCGTAGTGCGCCTAATAGATGTTTGCCCATCATACTCATTACTCGTGGCAGATTAATCTACCAAGTCCCGTACGAGTTCAGGCACAGCATGTGCGTTCGCACAAGAAGGTCAAAGGCCGGGAACCCATATTTTTAACTATATATGACGGTAGTATCTGTTCCCGAAAGAACAGTTACCGGCGATGACCATGCAGCTTTGCTAGAAATGAAATGATAATTAAATTGACACCCTAGCTGCAAGCAGGCGTTGATACACTTCATTGGGGACATGTTGAAAATGTGTGCCCCGACCGGGACTCGAACCCAGGATCTCCTGCTTACATGGCAGACGCTCTATTCATCTGAGCCACCGCGAACGCACACGCTATGCCTGAACTCGTACGGGACTTGGTAGATTAATCTGCCACGAGTAATGAGTATGATGGGCAAACATCTATTAGGCGCACTACGAATGTAGTGTTGTGGACATGTTGGGAATATGGATCGCACGGGGGGCGTGCAAGGGATAAGTCCCTGCAGACGCACTATCCTCTGTGTCCGCGGTGGCTCAGATGGATAGAGCGTCTGCCATGTAAGCAGGAGATCCTGGGTTCGAGTCCCGGTCGGGGCACACATTTTCAACATGTCCCCAATGAAGCGTGTCAACGCCTGCTTGCAGGTAGGGTGTCAATTTAATTATCATTTCATAACTATTTAAATGTCTATCGATTTGAATCAGATTGATTGACTGTTGGGTTATACTTTAGATAGGAAGTGTTTATTATAAGTTAGTATTATGCAAAATTTAGGTCAGTGACTTTATTAACTCAGATGCGAGTGACTTTATATATTTGTTGTTCTGTGTATTAATGGTTCTTACTAGGGCGGCTTATAAAATGGCAATGCAACAGCAGAGCGAATCACAACAGCCCTCAGCTGTTTCTGAGGTTAGTGAAACATTAGACGCTAGCTTAACTGAAGTAGTGCCTAGCGGCAGCATTAGTCAGGCCCCACAACAAAGCTTAAGTGTTTCAATATCATCTGAGCAGGACGAAATAAACCCATTGACTGTAATCATCCAGCAGTTAACACCGTTAGCCAAAAATGTAACAGACTTAACTAAAGCGCAAATAGAGACTAAAAGGGAATTAACTTAAGCGCAAATAGAGACTAAAAGGGAAATGAATGAACAATTAGCAGCCAATCCAGTGAAAGTCCAGGAGAAATCAGATGCTAATCAAGCGGAATTAAATAATAAATTAGTAGAGAGTTTCCAGAAACTTGATGATAAATTAAATAAAACTGCGTAAGAATTGAAAATTCAGAATGAAAAGACAGAATTAAAATTAGCTGCTCAAATTGAGCAAGTCAATCAGCAGTTTAATGAAAATGCGAAGAAGGTACGCCTAGAGCTAACCGATTATGTTGCTACTAAGCTTGATATTATAAAAGAACAGGTCGAGTCAATCCCACAGATAGTTCAAGCACAAGAACAGATGCAATGTTCTATGGCGGTAATTCCGGTGTTAGTTGAAGTTCAAGATGAATTAAAGTAACTAGTAAATGATATGTCAGCAGATATGCAGGATTTGAGACAATCACAAGACAAGATCCCGAAGGACATCCAAAATTTGGATAAATCCATAAATAACATAAAGAAGAGACAAGACGAGGTTGATCATAAGGTAAACATTCTCGCGGGAAAATTCTCGCAGCTAAGTTTGGAAAGGCAAAGCATTTGTTCAGACAAAGAATATTTTTTTAATAAGGGTTTTCGAGAAGTCAGAGAACAACTTGGCGGATTGAGAGATCCCTATATCTATCTCGATGAAGCCACATTATTTAACCGATCAAGTACAGACAGCTACATTAATGCACACACTCGTTTTTGGAATCAACATCAATCACAACACTATGAGGGTAGTCCACTCGTTTTTGGAATCAACATCAATCACAACACTATGAGGGTAGTCATAATGACTGTAATTGTAAAAGCAATACAGAGGAGAAAATGCTGAAACGTCAATTCCAGATCTACAACCCAGACAAGAAAAATGCTCATCCCGTAGTGTTTATAAGAAGTTTTAGGGGAGTATTGCCGAAAAATTGGAGTGAGTGGCAAAAGGTTAGTTTCGTGACCTGTTACATTCAGGGGTCAGGAGCTATATGGGCATCTGATATGATATAAACTTGGGACACATATGAAGATTTTGAACGAGCATTTTTATCCAAATACTGGTCAGAAGGAGTACAAGAACGTTTAAAGCAGGAGGTATTATACCCGGAACCTTTTTCCTTTTCACGTGGGTCTTTAAAGAAATACTTTGAGAAATATATAAACAAATCGCGGTATTGGGATAAGCCTATGCCTCTACAAGACGTGATTGGCATATTAAAATCTCGACTTCCGGCCAGCATCATAAATAGAATGCTGTATATTAATGAGCATGACCTTGACTCTTTCATGACTACGGTTGACACTATAGATATGATCGAGGAAGATGAACATCTGCCAACACAACCGGTTATGCAGAGGAGAGCGATTGAGGCGCCAAACGCAAACCGGAACGGAAACGGATTTAATAATTATTATACTAGGAATAGTCAGAGATTCAACGGAAACAATTGTAACGGAAATGGAAATTTCAATAACAGTGCTGCGAGGGGCAGATTCAGAGACAATCGAACAGGTCGCAGATACAACCCAATGTTTGGAAATGCAAGGGATTATCAGAACCAGCAGATTTCAAATAATAATAATGCGTACAGAAATTCTGACCCTCGATTTGAAGCAAATAACACAACCAGTCATCAACAACAACCAGTCATAACAGAAGTAGTAGATGATTCAAGAGGAAATAATAATCGACATTTAAACTGAAGAGGGCCACTTTATGCTCCGTCAAGTCGGCCGGAAAATACAAAAGAGGCATACCTGTTTTAAACGAAATTAATTCCGTGGCAATGTTGAGATATAATGAAGGCGAATTAATGACAAATGAATTGACGAGAGACTTAGAGGCCTGTGTAGTCGAAGGTAAAAGGGTTCCTGTGTCTGAGATCATCACAGAAGTGGGAGGAATTTTAACCAATGTTGTATTGGACACAGCTTCATCAACAGAAGTAGTATACGGAACTTTGTTTCGCAGAATTAGTAAAATTAAGAAAATCCATGTCCTACCAGTACAAAATTGCCGAGTTATAGGTGCAGTGGGAGCAAAATCCCGGAACGTCAAGATACAAACGCTTATAGAGATAAAATTGGGAAATGTAGCTAAACAATGCATATTCCTTGTAGAGGAAAAGTTGTTAGTAGATTGTATTCTTGGCATTGGAACTTTGCAAGCTTGCAATTGCAAGTTGGACTTGGTAGAAGGAAAGGTGCATTTTAAAATCGAAGATCAATTTGTTACACTGATCTTACTGAGAAAGGAGGCAGTGTATGAGCGAAATTTCCGTGGTGCTGCTGTGCAGTTGATTTGTGCTGAAAATAATAATATGTACCGACTACCGATCAAGTCAATTCAAGTAGAGGATTTCACACAAACAGTCGAACAGAAGATTGCTGAGTCAGATTGCCTAACGGGTAGTCAGAGGGAACAATTATTCAATATATTAACAGAATATGAGTCAGTTTTCGATGAAAAGCCCGGAATTATTAGAGGATATGTTTGTACATTACAGATTAAGCCCCATAAGACATTTTACCGCACACACTGTCCCATTTCCTGGCGATTAAAACAACCAGTTCAGGAAGAGATACAAAAAATGTTAAACTGGAATCTTATTGAACCGTCGAACAGCCCATATTGTTCTCCGTTGCTTGTTGTACCAATGCCAGGAGGAAAAGTTTGATTGGTATTAGATGCAAGGGAAATAAACAAAATTATAGTACCTGTGCGCACACATCCGGAGAGCATCGATGGGTTAATACAGAAATTTCAAGATGTATCCTATTTAACCAGTATTGATTTGAGAAGTTCGTTCTGGCAAGTCCAGTTAGACAAGGACTCAAGAAAATATACTGCTTTTATATATGGAGGGAGAAGCTATCAGTTCAAGGTCGTTCCGTTTGGTGTCAATATCAGCTCTGGAGTTTTTATTTCTGCGTTGGACTATGCCCTAGGACCAGAACTACGTAGTCGAATAACAACTTTTGTGGACGATCTATTAATTGCCTCTAAAACTTGGGAGGAACATGTACAACTTATTAGGAGGATTTTTGCTGTGTTCAAACAAACTGGTATAACTGTAAATCTAAAAAAATCCCAATTTTCTCTTCAGAGAATTAAATTTTTAGGACATATGATTAATGCAAAAGGCATTCTTCCAACAGAAGCGAAGATTAGTGCGATAAAAAAGTTTCCAACTCCAAGAAACAGAAGACAACTGAAAGGCTTTATAGGCTTGGCTTCATTTTTTTGTCGATTTATTAAAACTCAAGCAATGAACTCTGAAGCACTAAACCGGCTCCTGAGGAAAGGTATACCATGGCAATGGTCTAATGATTGTGAAAAGGCTTTTTGTGAAATTAAGGATCAACTGATAAATGCTCAGTTATTATACCACCCTGATATGAATGTCGGATTCTGTTTAGTCACTGATTCATCAGATGCGGGATTAGGACCTTGTTTATTTCAAATTAGGTACATCGATGGTGTAAAAACCTTTTGTCCAATTGCATTTGCTAGCAGAGTTTTATCCACCTGTGAAAGACCATATACCACTACGGAATTCGAAGCTTTAGCAGTTATTTGGTCTTTGAAAAGGTTTAATTATTATGTACATGGCTCAAGGATAGCCGTTTATTGTGACCACCAATCACTAGCCTTTTTACAAACTTGTAAGTTGCTGCATCATCGCTTGTCAAGGTGGACGCTGGCGCTGCAAGAATATCAGTTTCAAATTATTCATGTAGCCGGAAAAGAAAATATTATAGCTGACGCGTTGTCAAGATCTCCAGAAGGATTAACACCTGAACTGGATGTAAATAATAAGGCAGAATTTCCAGTGCTTCTTCTTCAAGAAAATAATTACAAGTTTATATTATATTGATTTATGTAAGACAATGGCTCAGCTTCAGAAGAAGGATCGACGATGGAATGCTATAATACGACAATTCAATCAACAAAATCTTATGGTCAATTTGGAATACTACCGGCTTGTGAATAATACGAGTATTTTATTTTTTAAATCTGGGAAGGCTGAGAATCCAAAGTGGTGTGTCTGCATACCCGAAGAATATGAAGAACGATTAATTTGGTTTACACATTTGACCTGGGGTCATGTTGGAGTTGTAAAGTGTGCTAATAAGATTAGATATTATTGTTACTTCCCAAATATAAGGCGAAAAGTGCACAAAGTCATACAGAAATGTGTTCTCTGTCAAAAGGCTAAGCCGGACAACAAGGGAAATAAAATTGCGCTTCACTCAATAATACCTGAAGCACCAAGATCACTTATATCATGTGATATTTGTGGACCACTTCCTAGAGCCAGAGGTGGTGTTAAGTACATTATTGGATTCTGTGATGTGTTTACAAAATATGTTAAACTATATCCTATAAAATCAGCAACTGCAAGAGCTGCCGCAGTGAAGTTTGTAAATGACTACATTCCTCATGTAGGGATTCCAAAATCTATAATCTCTGACAATGCGAAGATATTTACTGGATATTTATGGAGAAAATTAGTATCACAACTAGGAATAAAACAGATATTTACATCTTGCTATCATCCACAAGGGAATTTAATTGAACGGGTTTTTCGAGAACTAAACAGATTCATGAGAACGTACTGTCATGATAAACAATCTACCTAGATAAACTATTTGACCGAGTTTGAGCAGATTTATAATAATTTACCTCATAGTTCTACAAATTTTACCCCGAATGAACTGATGTTCAGAGATAATGAAAGAAACTTTTGGGTAGATAACTTGCCTAAACTCGAGGACACCAAAACGTCAAAAAATTCGCAATGCTCTCATTAATATTACGGAGAAAGCAAGACAGCGAAAGGAAATCCATGACAGAAACATCAAACGGATTCAGACTTTCAATATCGGACAAAAAATTCTTTTAAGAAGACACATCAAGTCATCAAGGTTGAAGAAAACCATCAGAAAATGGAATCTAATTTATACAGGTCCATATATAATAGCTGATATACCGAATCCTGGTGCGTATTTATTAGCATATCCGGATTCTGGAAGAATAAAAGGATTATTTCCCCATGTAGACCTAAAGAGGTACTTTTAAGGAAAGTGTTTCAAATTAAATAAAAAGTCTGTATGAAGTATTTGGGTGTTGGAAAAAAAATTGAAGTGCGAAGGACAGTATGCCTCAGCTACTGTGATAGGTTAAATGACAGCATGCCAAGCATCTGTGATAGTTTAATGAACAGTAAACGATTGCTTCTGTGATAGTATAGGAATATTTAGAAAAGTAAGTGGAACTGTAGCTATTGCTGCTGTGAAGACTTACGGATTATCTGTCTACACGATGATCACCAAAGTAGCTTGTGCGTGTGAAATAATATACATTCAGGGAGTGTTAATCTCCAGTGAGAATAAGTTTACTGAAACTATATGATCGAATATGGCGCATGCGTGTGAAGTTAGTGTTTGTAAACTGACAGTTCGCAGGAGAACAAATGAACCGCGTTAGGAAATTAGAATCGATTGCCACTGTCCACAGATATAAAGACTCGCTGGTTTTTTGTTTTTTTCTTTTTTTTTTGGCGCGAGCTAAATTCTATTCAAGAGAATTTAATTAACCAGCTTAGTGTGTGTTTATAAAATTAGAGTTAATAAGAAAGTTCTTCATTGAATTTGTAATAATGTGTCATTTTACAGTTGGATTTGTTTATTGTTATATTGCATTCATATATATTCATGAGAAAATGCGGCATTTGGAGTATAAAAGAGAAACATTTGATCGTCAATAAATACTAACAAAGATTAATTTCAGCTGAAGAGGTCATGCAGCAAGACTTAATTAAACGTTCTCTTTCAGCAAAATTTCATTTTAATCATGTATGAGTAAGATATAATTTTTTTTGGAAATTGTCTCACATAATAAAGTTTTTAACATTCTGACATGCTATCCACGTTCGTACTTGAAACCAAATTAGGAAAGATTCAGATCTACTTCCACCTGGAAAAGCCACCGAAAAAAAAAAAAATAAAACCAGGATTAGAACCTTTCGGCTTACTCAAGAAGATGGATGAAATTTTCCATGTTTTCAAAATTGTTTTCCGATCTGGAGTTGTGATATTGTGCAACTACAGTATCGATTAAGACACCTAGGTGTGGAAAGTATAAAACGAATGGATTTTCCCATTCCTCAGATGGAAGACTGGATGGGTCAGGTCCATATTTGAGTTCAAAATGAATCTGGAGAAATTCGACTAACCCTTCTCTTCCAGGAATCTTTAATAGTTGACCATTCCTTAGACGAATTTCGATTGTTTCATGCCACAATCCTGAGTACCTGTTCCTGAGGTTCTTTCTGGTCTCTCAAATCCGTTATGTCTCCTGTCCGGTACGCCAATGCGACGCCTGTCCTCCGTGCCGTGTGCCATGTTCCTGTTCGATCAGTTTCACTGCAGTTCAGCAAGACATCGATGAAGAAAATGTTTCAGAAGGTTGTAAAAAATTTGCATGTGTAAAATTTTTTTTTTTTTTTTTTGGCTGTGAGGCAGATTTTATCTTTCCCATGAATTCTAGAATATCTCTCAAATTTCTAAATTATTCTGTCTTTCCTATCATCTGTGATACCTAGTTGGAGTCTAAGCCTCCAGGTTTTCCGGGGTTTCCCTGTGAAGGCCAGTTCCTGAATAGGTAGACCTGATTAACAACTATATAAGTCCATCTTCCCTGGTTGTGTACGTGGGATGCGGTTATGCCCCAGTACACGTGAAAGCAACAACTAGGTATCTAGGTAGCGAAAATACCAAATCTCTTTCAATTCTTGTAATCAAAAAATTCTTACTAACTTCTTAAAATTTATAGGAACGTATGTTCCACAAATTCTAACGAGTTAGCTAAGCCAATAGTGGATAAATATCAACTTTGCTCCCTGCGAGGGGCGATGTAATGTCTCTTGCAGCGGTCTCTCCGCGATATTTTCAGAAATTTTATAAATTATGTAACTCAGTATATATCTCGAAATATCTCTTCTTATCTTACCGATCATCGATGCAAAGTAGTTTCAAGCACAATTATTCCTTGGAGCGTCCATTTACTCCATGAAATAGCTGCTCTGCTATCTATGTTTTCTCTTATGAAAAGAATGAAGGAATTCTTGCCGATTAGTCATGAAAGAAGGAGGATGTATATGTATGTATTGTTGAGCTAGTCGCCATCTTGATGAGATTCTGTATGAGAAGGAATTTAATACATGAACTAAACTAAAGTAAGTGTGTTCGCGTATTATTGAACTGATTATTATTGACAGTGTCTGCTTACTACGCTGTGTTGCACGGGATCAGTGGGAAACGTCTGATTTACACTGGACGAACCTGCCGTTTTGTATGCTCAAGATATCCAGTTACTTCAAATAAATAGGCTAACACGGTCTTACCAGCAGATCTCCGGTCTTCCCCATGTGATCACCGAAAGTTAGTAATTATTACAAATGTTTTCAGGAGATCGACTGACAATTTTCATCGCACCGAGACTTCGAAATGGCTTCACTGCCTTATGGAATTTAAGTTAAGCTCAATTTAAGCAGGATAGATCAGTATTGAACTGTGTGAATGTGATAAGCCTGCTTTGTGAGTGAAAATTCCCTTAACATACGCATGTTTTTACTATCCTGATCAGTGAAGCTCAGTCAGTCCGGTCTGAGAAAGGTTTTTAAATTTTAGATCACACAAAAAAAATATTAAATGCTTCCGGACTGAAACGCCTAGAACCGCTCGGTCACATTAGGGAACGGGAGCAGCGTTTTCAAAGGAATATTTTCATCAGTCGACACGTGGAAGATTTGTAGCCCAGCCAATTAAAACGCAGTTGCGAACGAAATCGCAGAAATAACAGTTTCCGTTTAGTGAACAGTCGGCCGAAAATAACCTCTTCGTACTGAATCCATTTCTGATGGAAGTGGACGACAGGATATTAACGTAGGCTAAATATTACAAAGAAGCAAACAGCAACCAGCCACTATTAATACTGCTATTTATTTAGGTAAATAGCGCCGTTATCGGTTTCGAACTGGCAAGTTCATCATCAGACGGCTGTTCACATGATTTGCAGGGTACACTTTACATTACCAGCAGTTTTCGATTTTTATTCTTCGACTGTGCCGAGATATTTTTGGTGTGTTGGTGCCCTACGGTAGAAAACAGTGTTAGAAGCGCCCTATGTGAAAATAACTAACTTCCAACCGATGAAATACAGAGTAAACAAATATGTGAGGTTAAGTGGTTATGGTACTTAAGTCGATATTAACTGTCGAGGTTGAATTGAATGAAATCTGTGTTCTTCTTTAAACAGTTCCCAACAATAAAAAGATGAATCTCTCCAGGATGGCTGGCGACCGACACCTGCTGGATGATGGAAGGATGGAATGCGCCCTCTTGGTCGTGCTGGCGGATTTCTGAATCTCGGTTGAATCTCACGGAGGCTTCCCGCGGGATGACCACTAACTCACTAGCGGTCGTTTCCGTGACTTTACGGCGGCAATGCGTTGTACCACTCGTTCGCAAATAATAGATTTGAACATGCTGTTATTGTAGCCAGTCATTACAGTAATCCACAACGACAGCACCACACAACTTCTTGACGGCGGCGTGCTATATCGGCGTCGCTTTCTTATAACTTGACGTTAACGTTTTCGAGTCGTCTCTCACCGTTTTAAGGCACCGTTGACCACCTTGTTGATAACAGTGAAGCTGCATACAACAGAGAGCGACCGACCACAGAGGAACCACCATTTTTGGCTACAAATTACGCAAGTCTGTACCATGACGTTGGGCAATGCAGTAACGAGGAAAAGCAGACAACAACGTTCCGACTCTACATACAACGACGTGTTTAGTAACGTCACACTGCAGAGCTTATAACCAGAATACAGCCGAACTTTCGAAACTCACGACCCTGGTTAACACCATCTCTGCCTCTCAGCCACAGTGCCCCTGTCCAACGCCGTGCTCGTCAACAGGGCGGTCAGGAACCGAGAGCCGGTCTAAGCGTCTACCACACCTCGCGCCACCGCACCGCAACGCGCTTACATAGAGTGTCAAAAACCCCGTAAAATACAGAGGAACTATAGGAGGTGGCGCGAGGACGGAAAGTGGAAATTAATAGAGGGGGAGACCGACCAGCACAGTAGACTGCTTCACTGTTTCTTCTTGAACTCAAGGAGCCAGCCTGCGACACCGCCCGCGCAGACGTTTCAAGAGACTTAGAGAGAGACGTCGAACTGATTCGCACTTAGCCACTGGCGAGGGTCGCTGGTGTGCCATCAATGAGTGATTCTGCTGCTACCTTAGCCTCCACTCACAATTTACACTACTGGCAATTAAAATTGCTACATCAAGAAGAAACGCAGATGATAAACGGGTATTCATTGGACAGATATATTATACTAGAACTGACATGTGATTACATTTTCACAAAATTTGGGAACATTGATCCAGAGAAATCAGTACCCAGAACAACCACCTCTGGCCGTAATAACTGGGCACTGAGTCAAACAGAGCTTGGATGGCGTGTACAGGTACAGCTGCCCATGCAGCTTCAACACGATACCACAGTTCATCAAGAATACTGGCTGGCGTATTGTGACGACCCAGTTGCTCGGTCACCATTGACCAGTCGTTTCCATTTGGTGAGAGATATGGAGAATGTGCTGGCCAGGGCAGCAGTCGAACATTTTCTGTACCCAGAAAGGCCCCTACAGGACCTGCAACATGCGGTCGTGCATTATCGTGCTGAAATGTAGGGTTTCGCAGGGATCGAATGAAGGATATAGGCACGGGTAGTAACACATCTGAAATGTAACGTCCACTATTGAAAGTGCCATCAATGCGAACAAGAGGTGACCGAGACGTGTAACCAATGGTACCCCATACCATCACGCCGGGTGATACGCCAGTATGGCGATGACGGATGCGACCATCATGATGCTGTAAACAAAACCTGGATTCATCCGAAAAAATGACGTTTTACTATTCGTGCACCCAGGTTCGTCGTTGAGTACACAATCGCAGGCGCTCCTGTCTGTGATGCAGCGTCAACGGTAACCGTAGCCATGGTCTCCGAGCTGATAGTCCATGCTGCTGCAAACGTCGTCGAACTGTTCGTGCAGATGGTTGTTGTCTTGCAAACGTCCTCATCTGTTGACTAAGGGATCGAGACGTGGCTGCACGGTTCGTTACATCCATGCGGATAAGATGCCTGTCATCTCGACTGCTAGTGATACGAGACCGTTGCGATCCAGCACGGCGTTCCGTATTACCCTCCTGAACCACCCGATTTCATATTCTGGTAACAGTCATGGGATCTTGACCAACGCGAGCAGCAATGTGGCGATACGATAAACGGGAATCGCGATAGGTTACAATCCGACCTTCATCAAAGTCGGAAACGTGATGGTACGCATTTCTCCTCCTTACACGAGGCATCACAACAACGTTTCACCAAGCAACGCCGGTCAACTGCTTTTTGTGTATGAGAAATCGGTTGGAAACTTTCCTCATGTCAGCACGTTGAAGGTGTCGCCACCGGCGCCAAATTTGTGTAAATGCTCTGAAAAGCTAATCATTTGTATATCACAGCCTCTTCTTCCTGTCGCTTGAATGTCGCTTCTGTAGCACGTCATCTTCGTGGTGTAGAAATTTTAATGGCCAGTAGTGTATTATCAAGATATCGAGTCGCAGTAGTGAGCCGATGCTCCATATAAATGCACTTGTCTTACTTTGCCACGCACTCTTCTGCAGTCTTTCGTGCTACTTGCAGATGTCAGGTAAGTCTAATTGTGTAGTCTGTACATACGCAATTGGTAGCAGAGACGTCGTTAGATCAGCATCACTACATATATTTCGTCACTGATCATTAGATTTTTAATCACTAGAATTTTAAAGCTCATACGCTGGATGCTTAGTTTGAGACGGCACAGGTGGCAAATGCATTTGCCTAGCATGAATGTTGTCTACAAAGTAACGCTCATTACACGTCTGTTCATTAAGGCAGTGGTATTCGCGAGAACAATTTATTAATCTGTTTCCTTCAGAAACTTTTCAATTAAATACCTGTTGCGCTTTTGGCAGCACTACTAATGTCATTGAAATTTCCGTGCCATATTACGTTAGCAGAGAATCGCGTCTGAAAACTGCAAGAATTCCCGGTTTATTTCCAATTTGAACAGTTCTCGGGTATCCAACTGGGCAGACGTGCCATCTTCAGGTGGTTCCTGACGAATGCTGTGCCGTTCCTCTCGGCGCTTTATATATGCTAGCCGTTACCCCCTCCACCGTTCCTGTCCTGGTGTCCTTGGTGCGGCCGGCGCGGCTACTGGAGGTGTTGGGAGAAGCGGCGCCTGGGTCTGAACTGGTGTCTGCAGTCTCCCTGCTGCCGCCTCGACATCCGGAATCGCATCTTTCTCTCCAGGCTGAGTGCAGGGTTCCAAGCAAGACTAAGTTGAAGGCCGCTGTCTTTATTAATTAGATCGTCCTGTAGTCGGGTTTCGATGGCCTCTTTAGCAACGCAGTCCCAGAAGTAGGAGGATTGACTGAGTATTTTTGTTTTTTCATACTCCATAGTATGGCCAGTCTTTATACAATGGTCAGCCACGGCTGATTTAGTGGCCTGGCGTAATTCGGTATGGGCTTCGCGGCACCTCTCTTCTACAGTGCGGAGTGTCTCCCCAATGTATGATTTTCCGCGCTGACAGGGAATTTGATAAACGCCTCGTTTTCGAAGGCCTAGGTCATCTTTCACTGAACCCAATAGAGTCAAGGTTTTTGAAGGGGGTCGGAATACAGATTTCACATTGTGCTTCCCCAGCATCCTACCGATTTTTCTTGAGGTGTTTCCAACAAACAGAATGCACGCCAATGACTTGTGTTCTTGTGTTTCTTCTTCTTGATCTCTTGGCGCAGTCTGTCTGAGTGTGTGTCTTATTTGCTTCTGGTTGTACACATTTTTCCGAAATGTTGTCTCGATGCATGGATGAATATCAGTAGACAGTATTATGTAGGCTACGGTCGGAGTCGGCACTAAGACGATGAAGGAGAGAAGCTACGACGGCCGGTTGCAGGAATCCAAAATTATTTGTACATTAAACTTTAATTAAATATGATTCTTGAGTTTCTCCCGGCGTATTTGATAATCAAAATATCCACGGGTATGCTGCCGGTCTATAGTGTCCAACGGGCACAATATTTCGGCGATCAAACATGTCGTCATCATCAGGTGAACTGACGGACTGAGCTCCTGTGAACGTGCCGGCACGGAGATCCGTACGCTATGGCTGCTCAGAGGGAACTGGATTTGGTCGCGGCGGCGGCCGATTTAAATACCCTCCGCCCGCGGCGCGCTCCCTCCGCCGTCCGCGCCCAGCGCCACGGTCGCGCGGTGGAACAGATTGCGACGGCGTCTGAGATGACGTCGGTGTGATGGCTCTGTCCGCCGTGGTCGTCACAACTATACGTCTGCTCGATTTACTCTTGATTAACCCGATCGCTGGTTCCCAAGCCTTGCTAAGATTATAGCCACAGTCCCGGTTTATGAGGTCGTCATTGGTGCGAATTTCGATGGCCTCTCTAACAACGCTGTCCCAGTATCTCGACGTCTGTACCAGAATCCTCGTGCGGTCATATTCCATGGCGTGATTTTCCGACAAACAATGTTCAGCGACCGCCGACTTGCTCGGATACATCAGTCGAGTGTGCCTCTGGTGTTCACGGCATCGATCCTCGACGGTACGCATCGTCTGACCAATATACGACTTGCCACATTGACACGGAATCTGGTACACGCCGGCCTTCCTCAAACCGAGGTCATCTTTGGCGCTCCCCACCAGTGCACGAGTTTTATTTGGAGGACAAAACACAGTTCCGACCCGGTGTTTCTTCAGAATGCGGGCGATTTTCCCCGAGAGTGCGCCTGTGTATGGAATAAATGCAATGCCTACCTCCTCCCTCGTGACTTCATCCATCTCAACAGGTTGTGCTGCAGTGGGTGGGCGGAGAGCACGTTGAATCTGCCACTCTGAGTACCCATTTTTTCGAAATACAGTTCTCAGATGTTCCAATTCCTGGGGTAGACTCTCTGCGTCAGAGATAGTGCGCGCCCTATGTACTAGAGTTTTAAGTACCCCATTCCTCTGTGAAGGGTGGTGGCAGCTGTCTGCATGCAAATACAGATCAGTGTGCGTAGCCTTCCGATACACCCCATGACCTAGGGTGCCGTCAGCCCTTCTCTTGACCAAGACGTCAAGGAAAGGTAATTTACCCTCCGTTTCAGTCTCCATAGTGAATTTGATGTTGGGGTGTATGGAGTTTAGATGTGTAAGGAAGTCAAGGAGTTTATCCATACCATGTGGCCAGATGACGAACGTGTCGTCCACGTAACGGAAAAAGCAAGTAGGTTTCCATACGGATGACGACAGGGCTTCCTCCTCGAAGTTCTCCATGTACAAATTCGCTACCACCGGTGAGAGTGGGCTACCCATGGCGACTCCCTCCGTTTGTTCGTAGTATTCTCCATTAAAAAGAAAATACGTGGAAGTCAAGACATGCCTAAAAAGTTCAGTGGTCTTCTCATCAAACTTCTGACTAATCATTTCTAGTGACTCTCGCAGGGGTACCCTCGTAAACAAGGAAACGACATCAAAACTCACCATGATATCTGACTCATCCAACCTGAAGCTATCAAGGCGTTTAACAAAATCCACGGAATTACGGATGTGATGAGGGCATTTACCCACATAAGGACTTAATATTCCCGTCAGGTATTTGGCCAACAAATATGTAGGTGCCCTGATGTTGCTGACAATGGGGCGTAATGGTACCCCCTCTTTGTGAACCTTCGGGAGTCCATATAGTCTAGGCGGTACCGGACCTTGGGGTAACAATTTCTTAGCGTCACCCTCCGGTAAATCTGCGTCTTTGAGAAGCGCCCTCGTCTTGTTCTCCACCTTCTTTGTAGGGTCAACGCTGATCTTCCGGTAGGAATCGTCATTTAGCAGGCTCTGCATCTTATCAGTGTAGTCCTTATGGGAGACAACAACTGTAGCATTGCCTTTGTCAGCTGGTAAGACAACAATTTCAGAGCGCTCCCTCAGATCACGAATGGCCGCCCTCTCTTTACTGCTGATATTTGACTTCATCGGCTTGGATTTCGTCAACGCACGACAAGTTTCACGACGTATTTCCTCGGCTGATTCTGGCGGAAGTCGAGCTGCAACCTGTTCAACAGCACTAACAATTTCTGCGACCGGAGTGAACTTGGGGGTGGGAGCGAAGTTGAGACCTCTCTGCAAAACCGAGACCGCATCATCACTCAACACCATGCCACTCAAATTGATGACAGTCTTGCACGGAACTTGCAGGGATGGTTTGTCAAGGAGACGTGAGAACTTAGCTGTTTGACGTCCTGTAGCCTTCTTATGGGCAGAATCAGCTGACACCCACCGCGCGACCGTGGCGCTGGGCGCGGACGGCGGAGGGAGCGCGCCGCGGGCGGAGGGTATTTAAATCGGCCGCCGCCGCGACCAAACCCAGTTCCCTCTGAGCAGCCATAGCGTACGGATCTCCGTGCCGGCACGTTCACAGGAGCTCAGTCCGTCAGTTCACCTGATGATGGCGACATGTTTGATCGCCGAAATATTGTGCCCGTTGGACACTATAGACCGGCAGCATACCCGTGGATATTTTGATTATCAAATACGCCGGGAGAAACTCAAGAATCACATCATACACCTTTACGGGGAGGAGATGTATCGCAGCATGAAGAAATTCGAAAAGTTGCGCCACCGTAGATGTCGTTTGCTAAGTACTCTTGCCTTTCTAAAGAGATGTCGTTCCGAGAATGTTGTTCCAAATTTTGCTAAGGTTATGCATCACATCGATTCTGCAGCAGCTAAAAGAATCATGAAACGAGCCAGCCTCGCATTGGTACGTGAGAGAGTGCAATTCACCCGCCGGAGCCTTGAGTTTATCTCCCAGGAATTACTCAAACTACATTTGCAACTAGCTAGTAAGTTCACTTCTTGTTCCTGGGATTGGATTGATGGTGTCACCTGGGTGTCAGCTGATTCCGCCCATAAGAAGGCTACAGGACGTCAAACAGCTAAGTTCTCACGTCTCCTTGACAAACCATCCCTGCAAGTTCCGTGCAAGACTGTCATCAATTTGAGTGGCATGGTGTTGAGTGATGATGCGGTCTCGGTTTTGCAGAGAGGTCTCAACTTCGCTCCCACCCCCAAGTTCACTCCGGTCGCAGAAATTGTTAGTGCTGTTGAACAGGTTGCAGCTCGACTTCCGCCAGAATCAGCCGAGGAAATACGTCGTGAAACTTGTCGTGCGTTGACGAAATCCAAGCCGATGAAGTCAAATATCAGCAGTAAAGAGAGGGCGGCCATTCGTGATCTGAGGGAGCGCTCTGAAATTGTTGTCTTACCAGCTGACAAAGGCAATGCTACAGTTGT
This sequence comes from Schistocerca cancellata, assembly GCF_023864275.1. Taxonomy (NCBI): domain Eukaryota; kingdom Metazoa; phylum Arthropoda; class Insecta; order Orthoptera; family Acrididae; genus Schistocerca; species Schistocerca cancellata. The sequence continues at coordinate 187,737,819 of NC_064626.1, read as the reverse complement.
TGTCTCCCATAAGGACTACACTGATAAGATGCAGAGCCTGCTAAATGACGATTCCTACCGGAAGATCAGCGTTGACCCTACAAAGAAGGTGGAGAACAAGACGAGGGCGCTTCTCAAAGACGCAGATTTACCGGAGGGTGACGCTAAGAAATTGTTACCCCAAGGTCCGGTACCGCCTAGACTATATGGACTCTCGAAGATTCACAAAGAGGGGGTACCATTACGCCCCATTGTCAGCAACATCAGGGCACCTACATATTTGTTGGCCAAATACCTGACGGGAATATTAAGTCCTTATGTGGGTAAATGCCCTCATCACATCCGTAATTCCGTGGATTTTGTTAAACGCCTTGATAGCTTCAGGTTGGATGAGTCAGATATCATGGTGAGTTTTGATGTCGTTTCCTTGTTTACGAGGGTACCCCTGCGAGAGTCACTAGAAATGATTAGTCAGAAGTTTGATGAGAAGACCACTGAACTTTTTAGGCATGTCTTGACTTCCACGTATTTTCTTTTTAATGGAGAATACTACGAACAAACGGAGGGAGTCGCCATGGGTAGCCCACTCTCACCGGTGGTAGCGAATTTGTACATGGAGAACTTCGAGGAGGAAGCCCTGTCGTCATCCGTATGGAAACCTACTTGCTTTTTCCGTTACGTGGACGACACGTTCGTCATCTGGCCACATGGTATGGATAAACTCCTTGACTTCCTTACACATCTAAACTCCATACACCCCAACATCAAATTCACTATGGAGACTGAAACGGAGGGTAAATTACCTTTCCTTGACGTCTTGGTCAAGAGAAGGGCTGACGGCACCCTAGGTCATGGGGTGTATCGGAAGGCTACGCACACTGATCTGTATTTGCATGCAGACAGCTGCCACCACCCTTCACAGAGGAATGGGGTACTTAAAACTCTAGTACATAGGGCGCGCACTATCTCTGACGCAGAGAGTCTACCCCAGGAATTGGAACATCTGAGAACTGTATTTCGAAAAAATGGGTACTCAGAGTGGCAGATTCAACGTGCTCTCCGCCCACCCACTGCAGCACAACCTGTTGAGATGGATGAAGTCACGAGGGAGGAGGTAGGCATTGCATTTATTCCATACACAGGCGCACTCTCGGGGAAAATCGCCCGCATTCTGAAGAAACACCGGGTCGGAACTGTGTTTTGTCCTCCAAATAAAACTCGTGCACTGGTGGGGAGCGCCAAAGATGACCTCGGTTTGAGGAAGGCCGGCGTGTACCAGATTCCGTGTCAATGTGGCAAGTCGTATATTGGTCAGACGATGCGTACCGTCGAGGATCGATGCCGTGAACACCAGAGGCACACTCGACTGATGTATCCGAGCAAGTCGGCGGTCGCTGAACATTGTTTGTCGGAAAATCACGCCATGGAATATGACCGCACGAGGATTCTGGTACAGACGTCGAGATACTGGGACAGCGTTGTTAGAGAGGCCATCGAAATTCGCACCAATGACGACCTCATAAACCGGGACTGTGGCTATAATCTTAGCAAGGCTTGGGAACCAGCGATCGGGTTAATCAAGAGTAAATCGAGCAGACGTATAGTTGTGACGACCACGGCGGACAGAGCCATCACACCGACGTCATCTCAGACGCCGTCGCAATCTGTTCCACCGCGCGACCGTGGCGCTGGGCGCGGACGGCGGAGGGAGCGCGCCGCGGGCGGAGGGTATTTAAATCGGCCGCCGCCGCGACCAAATCCAGTTCCCTCTGAGCAGCCATAGCGTACGGATCTCCGTGCCGGCACGTTCACAGGAGCTCAGTCCGTCAGTTCACCTGATGATGACGACATGTTTGATCGCCGAAATATTGTGCCCGTTGGACACTATAGACCGGCAGCATACCCGTGGATATTTTGATTATCAAATACGCCGGGAGAAACTCAAGAATCACATCATACACCTTTACGGGGAGGAGATGTATCGCAGCATGAAGAAATTCGAAAAGTTGCGCCACCGTAGATGTCGTTTGCTAAGTACTCTTGCCTTTCTAAAGAGATGTCGTTCCGAGAATGTTGTTCCAAATTTTGCTAAGGTTATGCATCACATCGATTCTGCAGCAGCTAAAAGAATCATGAAACGAGCCAGCCTCGCATTGGTACGTGAGAGAGTGCAATTCACCCGCCGGAGCCTTGAGTTTATCTCCCAGGAATTACTCAAACTACATTTGCAACTAGCTAGTAAGTTCACTTCTTGTTCCTGGGATTGGATTGATGGTGTCACCTGGGTGTCAGCTGATTCCGCCCATAAGAAGGCTACAGGACGTCAAACAGCTAAGTTCTCACGTCTCCTTGACAAACCATCCCTGCAAGTTCCGTGCAAGACTGTCATCAATTTGAGTGGCATGGTGTTGAGTGATGATGCGGTCTCGGTTTTGCAGAGAGGTCTCAACTTCGCTCCCACCCCCAAGTTCACTCCGGTCGCAGAAATTGTTAGTGCTGTTGAACAGGTTGCAGCTCGACTTCCGCCAGAATCAGCCGAGGAAATACGTCGTGAAACTTGTCGTGCGTTGACGAAATCCAAGCCGATGAAGTCAAATATCAGCAGTAAAGAGAGGGCGGCCATTCGTGATCTGAGGGAGCGCTCTGAAATTGTTGTCTTACCAGCTGACAAAGGCAATGCTACAGTTGTTGTCTCCCATAAGGACTACACTGATAAGATGCAGAGCCTGCTAAATGACGATTCCTACCGGAAGATCAGCGTTGACCCTACAAAGAAGGTGGAGAACAAGACGAGGGCGCTTCTCAAAGACGCAGATTTACCGGAGGGTGACGCTAAGAAATTGTTACCCCAAGGTCCGGTACCGCCTAGACTATATGGACTCTCGAAGATTCACAAAGAGGGGGTACCATTACGCCCCATTGTCAGCAACATCAGGGCACCTACATATTTGTTGGCCAAATACCTGACGGGAATATTAAGTCCTTATGTGGGTAAATGCCCTCATCACATCCGTAATTCCGTGGATTTTGTTAAACGCCTTGATAGCTTCAGGTTGGATGAGTCAGATATCATGGTGAGTTTTGATGTCGTTTCCTTGTTTACGAGGGTACCCCTGCGAGAGTCACTAGAAATGATTAGTCAGAAGTTTGATGAGAAGACCACTGAACTTTTTAGGCATGTCTTGACTTCCACGTATTTTCTTTTTAATGGAGAATACTACGAACAAACGGAGGGAGTCGCCATGGGTAGCCCACTCTCACCGGTGGTAGCGAATTTGTACATGGAGAACTTCGAGGAGGAAGCCCTGTCGTCATCCGTATGGAAACCTACTTGCTTTTTCCGTTACGTGGACGACACGTTCGTCATCTGGCCACATGGTATGGATAAACTCCTTGACTTCCTTACACATCTAAACTCCATACACCCCAACATCAAATTCACTATGGAGACTGAAACGGAGGGTAAATTACCTTTCCTTGACGTCTTGGTCAAGAGAAGGGCTGACGGCACCCTAGGTCATGGGGTGTATCGGAAGGCTACGCACACTGATCTGTATTTGCATGCAGACAGCTGCCACCACCCTTCACAGAGGAATGGGGTACTTAAAACTCTAGTACATAGGGCGCGCACTATCTCTGACGCAGAGAGTCTACCCCAGGAATTGGAACATCTGAGAACTGTATTTCGAAAAAATGGGTACTCAGAGTGGCAGATTCAACGTGCTCTCCGCCCACCCACTGCAGCACAACCTGTTGAGATGGATGAAGTCACGAGGGAGGAGGTAGGCATTGCATTTATTCCATACACAGGCGCACTCTCGGGGAAAATCGCCCGCATTCTGAAGAAACACCGGGTCGGAACTGTGTTTTGTCCTCCAAATAAACCTCGTGCACTGGTGGGGAGCGCCAAAGATGACCTCGGTTTGAGGAAGGCCGGCGTGTACCAGATTCCGTGTCAATGTGGCAAGTCGTATATTGGTCAGACGATGCGTACCGTCGAGGATCGATGCCGTGAACACCAGAGGCACACTCGACTGATGTATCCGAGCAAGTCGGCGGTCGCTGAACATTGTTTGTCGGAAAATCACGCCATGGAATATGACCGCACGAGGATTCTGGTACAGACGTCGAGATACTGGGACAGCGTTGTTAGAGAGGCCATCGAAATTCGCACCAATGACGACCTCATAAACCGGGACTGTGGCTATAATCTTAGCAAGGCTTGGGAACCAGCGATCGGGTTAATCAAGAGTAAATCGAGCAGACGTATAGTTGTGACGACCACGGCGGACAGAGCCATCACACCGACGTCATCTCAGACGCCGTCGCAATCTGTTCCACCGCGCGACCGTGGCGCTGGGCGCGGACGGCGGAGGGAGCGCGCCGCGGGCGGAGGGTATTTAAATCGGCCGCCGCCGCGACCAAATCCAGTTCCCTCTGAGCAGCCATAGCGTACGGATCTCCGTGCCGGCACGTTCACAGGAGCTCAGTCCGTCAGTTCACCTGATGATGACGACATGTTTGATCGCCGAAATATTGTGCCCGTTGGACACTATAGACCGGCAGCATACCCGTGGATATTTTGATTATCAAATACGCCGGGAGAAACTCAAGAATCACATCATACACCTTTACGGGGAGGAGATGTATCGCAGCATGAAGAAATTCGAAAAGTTGCGCCACCGTAGATGTCGTTTGCTAAGTACTCTTGCCTTTCTAAAGAGATGTCGTTCCGAGAATGTTGTTCCAAATTTTGCTAAGGTTATGCATCACATCGATTCTGCAGCAGCTAAAAGAATCATGAAACGAGCCAGCCTCGCATTGGTACGTGAGAGAGTGCAATTCACCCGCCGGAGCCTTGAGTTTATCTCCCAGGAATTACTCAAACTACATTTGCAACTAGCTAGTAAGTTCACTTCTTGTTCCTGGGATTGGATTGATGGTGTCACCTGGGTGTCAGCTGATTCCGCCCATAAGAAGGCTACAGGACGTCAAACAGCTAAGTTCTCACGTCTCCTTGACAAACCATCCCTGCAAGTTCCGTGCAAGACTGTCATCAATTTGAGTGGCATGGTGTTGAGTGATGATGCGGTCTCGGTTTTGCAGAGAGGTCTCAACTTCGCTCCCACCCCCAAGTTCACTCCGGTCGCAGAAATTGTTAGTGCTGTTGAACAGGTTGCAGCTCGACTTCCGCCAGAATCAGCCGAGGAAATACGTCGTGAAACTTGTCGTGCGTTGACGAAATCCAAGCCGATGAAGTCAAATATCAGCAGTAAAGAGAGGGCGGCCATTCGTGATCTGAGGGAGCGCTCTGAAATTGTTGTCTTACCAGCTGACAAAGGCAATGCTACAGTTGTTGTCTCCCATAAGGACTACACTGATAAGATGCAGAGCCTGCTAAATGACGATTCCTACCGGAAGATCAGCGTTGACCCTACAAAGAAGGTGGAGAACAAGACGAGGGCGCTTCTCAAAGACGCAGATTTACCGGAGGGTGACGCTAAGAAATTGTTACCCCAAGGTCCGGTACCGCCTAGACTATATGGACTCTCGAAGATTCACAAAGAGGGGGTACCATTACGCCCCATTGTCAGCAACATCAGGGCACCTACATATTTGTTGGCCAAATACCTGACGGGAATATTAAGTCCTTATGTGGGTAAATGCCCTCATCACATCCGTAATTCCGTGGATTTTGTTAAACGCCTTGATAGCTTCAGGTTGGATGAGTCAGATATCATGGTGAGTTTTGATGTCGTTTCCTTGTTTACGAGGGTACCCCTGCGAGAGTCACTAGAAATGATTAGTCAGAAGTTTGATGAGAAGACCACTGAACTTTTTAGGCATGTCTTGACTTCCACGTATTTTCTTTTTAATGGAGAATACTACGAACAAACGGAGGGAGTCGCCATGGGTAGCCCACTCTCACCGGTGGTAGCGAATTTGTACATGGAGAACTTCGAGGAGGAAGCCCTGTCGTCATCCGTATGGAAACCTACTTGCTTTTTCCGTTACGTGGACGACACGTTCGTCATCTGGCCACATGGTATGGATAAACTCCTTGACTTCCTTACACATCTAAACTCCATACACCCCAACATCAAATTCACTATGGAGACTGAAACGGAGGGTAAATTACCTTTCCTTGACGTCTTGGTCAAGAGAAGGGCTGACGGCACCCTAGGTCATGGGGTGTATCGGAAGGCTACGCACACTGATCTGTATTTGCATGCAGACAGCTGCCACCACCCTTCACAGAGGAATGGGGTACTTAAAACTCTAGTACATAGGGCGCGCACTATCTCTGACGCAGAGAGTCTACCCCAGGAATTGGAACATCTGAGAACTGTATTTCGAAAAAATGGGTACTCAGAGTGGCAGATTCAACGTGCTCTCCGCCCACCCACTGCAGCACAACCTGTTGAGATGGATGAAGTCACGAGGGAGGAGGTAGGCATTGCATTTATTCCATACACAGGCGCACTCTCGGGGAAAATCGCCCGCATTCTGAAGAAACACCGGGTCGGAACTGTGTTTTGTCCTCCAAATAAAACTCGTGCACTGGTGGGGAGCGCCAAAGATGACCTCGGTTTGAGGAAGGCCGGCGTGTACCAGATTCCGTGTCAATGTGGCAAGTCGTATATTGGTCAGACGATGCGTACCGTCGAGGATCGATGCCGTGAACACCAGAGGCACACTCGACTGATGTATCCGAGCAAGTCGGCGGTCGCTGAACATTGTTTGTCGGAAAATCACGCCATGGAATATGACCGCACGAGGATTCTGGTACAGACGTCGAGATACTGGGACAGCGTTGTTAGAGAGGCCATCGAAATTCGCACCAATGACGACCTCATAAACCGGGACTGTGGCTATAATCTTAGCAAGGCTTGGGAACCAGCGATCGGGTTAATCAAGAGTAAATCGAGCAGACGTATAGTTGTGACGACCACGGCGGACAGAGCCATCACACCGACGTCATCTCAGACGCCGTCGCAATCTGTTCCACCGCGCGACCGTGGCGCTGGGCGCGGACGGCGGAGGGAGCGCGCCGCAGGCGGAGGGTATTTAAATCGGCCGCCGCCGCGACCAAATCCAGTTCCCTCTGAGCAGCCATAGCGTACGGATCTCCGTGCCGGCACGTTCACAGGAGCTCAGTCCGTCAGTTCACCTGATGATGGCGACATGTTTGATCGCCGAAATATTGTGCCCGTTGGACACTATAGACCGGCAGCATACCCGTGGATATTTTGATTTAATTAAATACTTTATTTCTGAGAAGGTAATAAACGTAACTCCTGTTTATGGAGTGGCTTCCTGTACTTCCTGCTTGCAGGTACTTTAGCCGCTATTACTACTCGCAGAATGCAGACTAAGTAACATCTTCCTATTACTCGTCCGTACTGGGCGAACCAGCGATGGTCGGCTGGTTAAGTCAGCGTTGACAGGGGGCGCTGAACTCTGTGTTCCTGGAGGTGTCGCGCTGCCCACTCCTTCCACTGGCGCGAGAGTCGCCGCTTTCTTGATGCCGTTTTGCGGCGTTGTGCAGTCGATGCTCTAGCACTGCACATAAAACCGAATATATAAGGTTAGTTTTCAAGACGTCGGCAGACACTCATTGTTGAGTGCTACATGCTTGTAAACATCAGTAAACATTGTGTGAGTTGGGTTATCTTGTTGTCAAATGGTGCGTGTTTCAGAAAATGGAATCTCGCTACACTTGCAGACCCTGTCGGAAGCGGCTCAGTGTATCACCCGTTCTCGCAGCGAGAGCGGCGCTGGCGTGGGGAAGAGATACGTCACCGGCCGCGGCGAAGCGTGGCGCTCTCTTCCGACCGGAGATGTGCCGGCGAGCTCCGGGCGCGCTCCAGAATTTCCGGACAGCACGCGTGGAGGGCGAGTAATGCACTGGAGCCGGGTCCCGCGCGCAGAAACGAGTCTCCGTTTGTCATCGCTGACACCCGGGGCTGCGCCGCTGCCCGTCTGCTGCTGGTTGCCGGCATTCCGCGCGACATACGTCACGGCCACCAGCGCTCGCAGTGGCGGCCGCCGGGACTCTACTGTACAGTGAGTGCTCTGCCACCAGAAAGATGGAACTGCACTTAGGCGGCTGCGCTGTGTTCTCCAATTACGTGTGTCATGGTGACGTACGACCGTGTATCATGTCCACTCAAGGCTCTCCGCTCGCAGGAAGCTGTCACGTGGAGCACTCTGGGATGCGAAATAGAACTGCCATTGACTCAAGCAGCATGATCAGTTTGCAGAAACATATAAAGGAGAAAGATTGGTAAAGGTAAGAAATAATTATTCCTAGTAACAAAAAAATGGTTCAAATGGCTCTGCGCACTATGGGACTTAACTTCTGAGGTCATCAGTCCCCTAGAGCTACTTAAACCTAACTAACCTAAGGACATCCATGTCCGAGGCAGGATTCGAACCGGGGACTGTAGCGGTCTGGCGGTTCCAGACTGTAGCGCTTAGAACCGCTAGGCCACCCCGACCGGCCCTAGCAACAAGTCGGAGGATTATTATGTCCGTTGAAATTATTTTAAAAAATAGGTTGATAGTTGCATGAAATGTAAATGAATAAAATAACGCAGATTTCTCAGCTTTTAAATTTATTGTTCATGTCTATGTTTCCCTATGCAGGGAAGGTGATATTATGATAAAAACGTTGTGAAATGACTGAGAAGGGTAAAAATATCGAGATAAGGGTTCCTGTAGAGGCAGAAAAAGGGTATAAGGCCGGGGGTGTAGTCTTTCGCCCCGACTGTTCACTCAAAATATCTAAGATGCAACGAGGGAAATAAAAGAAAGATTAAAGAGTGGGATTAAAATTCACAATGAAAGGATATCGATGATGAGATGCGTTGACGCCATGGGTATCTTCAACGAAGGTGAAGAGGAAGGATGTATTCAGTGGTACGAAGGATGAAAGTAATGAGAAGTAGCAGAAATGAGAACATCGACGAAACATCAGCATTTGGCACCAAGAAGTAGGCGACGATAAGGAATTCTGCTACTTAGGCAGCAAAATAATCCATAACGGACGTAGTAAAGAGGATATAAAAAGAAGATTAGCACTGACAAAAAGGGCATTCGTGTCCAAGAGAATTCTGCTAATATCAAGCATAAGTCTTAATTCGAAGATGAATTTTTTTTAAAAATTACGTTTCGAGTACAGCACTATATGATAGTGAGACTTGGACTTTGGGAAAACTGTATCAGAAGAGAATCGAAGCCTTTGGGATGTGATACTGCAGAAGAATGTTGAAAATTAGTTGGTCTTATAAAAAACGAAATGAAGAGCTTGTCCACAGAATTGGCGAGAAAACAAAAATATTAACACCAAGAAGAACAGGAGACAGGGTGGTAGGATATCTGTTAAATCTGTTAAGACATCACGGATTAACTTCCTTAGTACAAAAGCATGCTGTAAAGTGTAAAAACTTTCCAGAAAGACAAGAGACTGGAATTCATTCGGTAAACAACTGAGGCGTGGGTTGTAATTGTAATTGCTACTCTGAGATGAAAAGGTCGGCCACAAGAGAGGAAGTCGTGGCAGGCTGCATCAAACCAGTAAGAAGACTGGCGAGTCGAAAAAAAAAAGAAAAAAAAGAAACCAGTTGTTGGGGAAATCTTCAAGAGTGATAATAGAACCTTAGAATTGTTGTGATCGCTTAGGTTTCCTCGGCGTGATTATTAGTCTGCTGCTATGTGTTCTGCCGAATTATCTCCATTTTATGCACACTATTTCGAAAACCGACCAAGCCGTCTGCTGCATGTGCTGCGAATTTTACACTTATGTGCACCAGATGCCTATAATCCAACCAGACTGTGGACTAATGTTGGTCCCGTGCAGCTATGGAATTTGATTCAAGACGCCCACTACTATCTTTAATGTTCTTTTTGCCGAACGAAGGTATCATTCGTTCATCTCTGCACCGTGTTACGTAGGGCCGGTAAATGCCAAACGACGCCTTGCTTGGTTTAAGGAGCGTAAATATTGGACGATTGAACGGTGGAAAAACGTTATGTGGAGTGACGAATCACGGTACACAATGTGGCGATCCGGTGGCAGGTTGTGGGTGTGGCGAATGCCCGGTGAACGTCATCTGCCAGCGTCTGTAGTGCCAATAGTGAAATTCGGAGCCGGTAGTGTTATGGTGTGGTCGTGTTTTTTATGCAGGGGCTTACACCCCTTGTTGCGTGGCACTATCACAGCACAGGCCTACATTGACGTTTTAAGGACCTTCTTGCTTCCCACTGTTGAAGAGCAATTCGGCGATGGCGGATGCATCTTTCAACACGATCGAGCACCTGTTCATAATACGCGGCCTGTGACGAAGTGGTTAACCGACAATAAAATTCCTGTAATGGACTGGCCTGCACAGATTCCTGACCTGAATCCTATAAAACACCTTTGGGATGTTTTGGAACGCCGACTTCGAGCCAGGCCTCACCAACCGACGTCCATACCTCTCCTCAGCGCAGCACTCCGTGAAGAATGGCTGGCATTCCCCGTGAAACCTTGCAGCACCTGATTAAACGTATGCCTGCGAGAGTGGAGCCTGTCATCAAGGCTAAGGTTGGGCCAACACCACATTGAATTCCAGCAATACCGATGGAGGGCGCCACGAACTTGTACGTCATTTTCAGCCAGGTGTCCGGATACTTTTGATCACATAGTGTATTTGAACCAAATCGTCATACAGAGAAAATGTATAAGCTGGATATGGTCCGTTTTTCCTAAAATTCCCAGCTGCTCCTCAATGGGGTAGAAAGTTTTTTTCTTTAATTTTTATTTTTTTTTTCTTTGAGGAAAAAAATTGGAGGGAAAATTTAATAGTATCCAAAATTTTATAACCCTATATTCTAACAAACATAAAGAAATAACATTTAGTGGGCTATTTGCATTAGATTCAATAATAAAATAAAATGTAATGGGTAAGGGGTATTAGATTAGTATCCTGTGTTTAATTTGAGAATTTGGCTCTCGTGCTTAAATAATTCGAATGTCTGAGCTCCCGTTGGAGATGTTACAAGACGTGGTCGTTAAAGCCTTCCTGACCTTAGAGCAAAGTTGTGAACCACTTCGCGGAAAAACGGCATCACTTGTTAAATTGGGTCCAGTAGATCAGGATCGAACTTTCCAAACATGTACCATCCTATCTGCTGATAGGTGGTTGCGAGCTATTATCATGTATGATGGCCAGCTACGGACTTGAGCAGGATGTGGACACGAGAGTAATGTTCGATGCGATTGTCTCTGTCGCCGTTTGGAACCTTATCCCGACCAGTGACGCTGCTCCCAAAGCGACTGTCACCTCTTTATCAGACGCCTATGCTGGACTCGTCACTTCACGAAGCTCTTGTTCCCCTGCCAGTATTCTCTCTCGGAACGACGATGTGGACGAGACCTCACCAACATCATCGCCTCTGACGGCGACGACACCGACTACTCTCCAAATGATTTCCTTCAGACGGCCACACTTTGATACGAACACCACCTCCGAATGTAGCCGTCACCCCGAAAACGGAAGAAGGGAAGTCTAACGCTTTTCGACGACACACTCCTTCATGCGATATCACAGGCAGTGGACCAGATACGAGGCAGTGATCTACCTTCGAGTGCCCCGACGACAGAAATGGCCACTTCTGATGTCCCATTTGGAGAGTGCACTTTCCATTGCCTGCGATCCCGCCAGACGACGACGGATTCCATGAAGGGTGGTTCCCCAGCTCCCATTGTCCCACAATCGCCTGCTACCGTTTTCAATCTCCTGGGCTGACGATGTCGACGACGGAGCAGATTGGGATGCTGAACCACCCGTCGAGGAGTGCTCCCCCCCTCCTCCTCCCCCTCCCCCACTCCCCCTCCCTCTGTGGCGGTTCGCCACATAACTAGGAAATATAATATTGAAGAATTTCGAAAATTTAACAGAACTGACGTCGTAACGAAATAAATAGTATCGCAGAAAAATCTAAAAGACTATGTAATCAACTAATATGACCCATGATTGTTACAGTAATCTCTGTTCCTTTTGATAAAGGATTGCACACCCTTACTTTTTGTTTCTTGATAGTGTAAGAAGCAATTTTATGACGAGGCACGAAAACATGTAAGTTTCGTGTAATATTTTGTCTAAATATAATCAAATATTACTTAAAAGTGTCGCCAATGTTTTACTGTAACACATTCTATACTCATGAAATGAGTGACTTAAATAATTTATGCAAATTTTATAGGGGAACATTGGTGCAGAGGTCAATGCCATTGTTCTAAACGATAACGGCCCACAGTCGTAATAAATATTTTGATATTTGCTAATGTTGACGAATTATTAAAAATAAATGTAAATGTAGTAGACTTTTCTTGATTGGTGGTTCTTCTTTTGAACCAGTAATAGCAGTCAGGTTTTTTTAAAATTGAGCCATATTCATATAACCAGATTCCAGTAAATTACTTTGCTCACCGCTTAACGGATATTGCGAAAATTTCCTCAGCATTGACCTTCACAAAAGTTTTTTTCCTTATTTTGTGCTTTTCCTCATTACAGAGGTTTATCTCCAACATAGTAATTTACTCGGAAGTTACTGTACAAAGAATAAACATTCTTTAACTATATTTTCAAAATATTCCTCCAGGTCTTTCGATCTTGTGTGTCCTGTTCCTCTGCGCCAATTCTCCTCATTGTGTGCTGCACATTTTGGAGCCAGGTGGTCATACGTCGTTCTCTTCTTCTTCTCCCCTCCGGTTCCCACACCAGTATCAATTTGGGTTTTCTGTCTTCCTCCATTCATCGTACATACCGGTACCACTGTAATTTCTTCGTATCCATTACATCAAATATTCTTCCCTTTATTTCCATTCTCCTTATTATTTCGGTGTTCCTTACCTTCTCTTTCCTGGAGATTCTTGCCGATCTTCTCCAGAAGTCCATCTCTAGAGCTTGTAATTTTTTAATGTGCTTCAGGTTAATTGTCCAGGCCTCCGTTCCATACAGAACCGCACTCTATAATATGAATTTGTATATTAATTTTTTAGTTCTGCTCTACATTACTGCTCCATAAGACTCAATTAAGCATCCCAATGACCTTCCGTCCGCTACTAACTCTTTTATTGATTCCTGACTCTGTTTTTCCCTCAATTTCTAAAATGGATAAATAACAAAAAAAAAAAAATGGCTCTGAGCACTATGGGACGTAACATCTGTGGTCATCAGTCACCTAGAACTGAGAACAACTTAAACCTAACTAACCTAAGGACATCACACACATCCATGCCCGAGGTAGGATTCGAACCTGCGACCGTAGCGGTCACGCGGTTCCAGACTGAAGCGCCTAGAACCGCACGGCCATACCAGCCGGCTCGTAAATAACAGAAAGCGTTTATCTTTTTGATTTTTCTTTCCTTAATGTATAGCTCATCTGAATCATTAGTCAAGTATTCTGTTTTTTGGTAATTAATCGTCAAAACCCAAGTTTTGTATGCTACTGATAGTTAATTGCACATATAGTTAGCATCCGTCCCATCTTGTGCTACGACTACTTGATCATCAACAAATACGAGTAATAAATGATGTAGGTAAACTCCATCTCTTATTTCTAATCCCATACTATTATATTTACGAGACTATGTTCTAAGGCTAATATCCAATAGGTTTTAAATAATGATGGTGACATGTAAAAGCCCTATAAAAGGCCTTTGCTTGTTTAAATTATTATGAAAGTTTATTACCAACTTTCACTTGGCAAATGTTACCTTTATACTTCTGTTGTATTATTCTAATGAAGTAAGGGTCGATTGTTAAGGTACGACCAATAACCCACTTCTCGTCGGGGGCAAAAAGGTAGCGGACTGTGTGGTCACATAGCCAATTCACAGCGTTAGATTTCGTTGCAGTGTGACGAATCATGTCTGGAACTAAAAGAGTCATAGAATTACAGGAAATGATTTACGACGGCATAATTGAACCGGCAACATCGGAATACAGCAGCCCTTTAAGAGTGGTTGACAAGAAGGATGGTGGAATCCGACTTGTTTTTGACTTACGTCAAATGAACACAATTACTGTGCCGGAAACAGATCGCCCTGAGCGGTTAGAGGAACTGCACCAGAAATTCTATGGGATTACAGATTTTACGTCATTGGATTGGCAGATAGAACTCGATCCTACGTGCCGCAAATATACTGCACTTATTACATATGGACAGTGCTTCCAATTCCGAAGGTTTCCATTTGGATTAAGTATTTCATCTGCAGCATTCATCAGAGGTTTTAGTAGCATATTAAGTTGTAACCTGAAAGAAAGAATGATATGTTACGTCGGTCTACACCTGATCTCCCAGCCGTGAAACCACATTGTTCTCGTTGTGTTCAAAAATTTTTTTTCTAGTTTGTTTTTAATTACTTTCCAAAAAATTCTCATTAATGTGTTTGCAACACAAATTCCTCGATAGCTTGAACTAATTTTGCGATCCCCTTTCTTAAATATGGTATTAATGTAACCTAGCTTCATCTCGTTGGATATTGAATCTCCGTGCATCATTTTGTTGAAGAGCTGTGTTATCAGTTTCACAATTTTGTCACCACCATATTTCAGACTGATATTGCCTGGTCCCGGTGATTTATCATTCTTTCCTGTTCGAAACGCCTGAAGTACTTCACAAAAGTTAAAAGAACAATTAACAAAAATAAACTACACCTGCATCTCATGAATATTGTGTGTTGATGATATCTTTTGTTATGAGGAAAGCTTGTCGGGCGAACTAACTGGGAGAAGTACCATAACAGAGTCAATGACGTAAATAATTTTCCATTTGTGAAACAGGTAGAATAATAGGAACTCCAACCTTCCATAACAAACAAATACCAACAAAATACAATATGTAAGAAAAACAACCACACCCCTGTGACGCCTGACCCACACTCCACGCAGTGGTTGTGGCCATAGTGTCTACGCCTGATATTTCAAACCAGCTGGACACCTCTGCTGGACCGCCCATGCTCACAGGGGAGCACGTCCACAACACCACCGCATCGTGATGTTGAACCTGACTGCCCATGATTGCCAACGAATCATTGAGGATGCGTGGACCATATGTTGTCGATGTCGCCCCACCTACACATTGAACCCATCCTGGTGGATATCCTGCACCAAACCTGCTCTGTGTAAGGCAGTGATGGGATTAGCAAAAACGTCAAGCCGTGATATGTGAGCAACATGGACTTTTGTTACGCGATCCACTTTGATGGCATTCTCTCTTGCCCATCAGGCGATAGTGCCAAGGCGCAGATCACTTTACTCTTACGACGATGCTTGAAAGGGACCCTTTTCAAGTCCCACCTCCATGACTGTATACCTCACGAAACGCTGTCGATGTACCATCTCATCACAGAACGTTGGCGTCGTTATCAATCTGTCATACACAACCGCAGTGTTGCGGAAGGACGACGATGTACTACGCAATGCGCCGTTGGGCAAGCTTTCCATACCCATTTCAGGCAGTTGTATGCTGTCATACTGCACCATCCGACCTTAACTGAACAGGTAGCGGCATTCACCGCACTGCACTGAAGGATATGGCTCAACGACGTCCAGAAGTTGTGATTACAGATGAAGTCTTAGCGCTATGAAGACGGTAGCTGCCAATAAGTTCTCAGGATCTGAACGCCTCTTCCTAGTATTTTACAAGTGTTTTAGCTATTTGTTGGTACCTACTTGGACATCCATCTGTCGTGAAATGATGTCCCAGACAACGAACGATCCCAGCCATATTCTTTGATGGCGTCTTCATTCTTTTCCCTGAGCCGCGTGGGCGACCACCAATTTGTTGTCATCACGACTAAAGAAGGCAGCACGTCACGTCTGTTGATCAGACATCCCTGGGTGGTGACAACAATATTCATATTACCCTTCGCCATTACAGGGACATGATCGAACTCGTCAGGTCGTGATATCTGACTGGTACATTGGCATTGCTTTAATTCAGGCATTCGACTCTGTCAGTCACACCATTAAAATCAGTCCTCCAGGACATAGGTTTTCTGGCTTGTTTAGAAACAGTGGCAATGCGCCTCTTGAACGTTGCGACTTCAAAAAAGAGTATTATTGACACCTCACAGCGCCTCTAGAGATCTAGTGCTCCATCCGACAGGGTTGCCAATTTTCCACGATACTGTATGCTCCAGAGCTTCACCAACGCCTGGTGGGCCTGTCATTGCGCGAATGCCACTTCTTTGTACGGCCAATGCTAATTATCTCGTCTCTACCTACACAGTGAAGATGATGTCCACATGGCTCTGACATGGATGGCGATGTTGAGAACTGCCCAGTTCTCTTAACGTTTCCAAGCCGCAGGTTCTGCTCTCTGTTGACGACCTACCTGAGAGATGTGTCGTTCCTCTAAGTGTGGCCACCACCGTCGCTGCTTGGGCATCGATTTTAAAAGTGATCTCCATCGTTCAGCGGCAACAAACAGCAAACGTTTCCTCCAAACGATCACGGCTGCCCTTGATGATCACCAGCTAAGATCCCTCCACATTGTACAGCTTGCATGATACTTGAATGTGTACCACACCTCTCACATCCCTCATGTGGCACAAGTGTTTCCTATCCCAATCACTCTCGCCTATGTTAATGGCAAAGGGAACCTTCGTGTGTACCAGGAAACTATTCGAAGGTCAGTATACCTGTCTTGGCCTTCCATGGGAGAGTCGTGGGGTGGTTTATTCCACGTGCCAGGCTGAGACATAGTACTTTTTGTTAGCTCGCAACTGAAAATCCAGGACGGCTGCGCGACGAGCCTCACCAGACTCCTTTTACATGAATATGCGGTCTCCATATCAGCTCAAATCATGTTGTCAGACGTTCCACCACCGTATTATCACTTTCGTCATTTCTTTCTGGAATTAAGTTACGTCCTCCACTCCTTACCACTGCCACGAATATTCTGGACAAAGAATGTACGTAACGCATTACAAATGCATCGGCCCCTCAATCCCATCAAGCACAAGTCTTCTCAGATCATTTGGCGTCATGTGCGGAAAGCGGTGCATGCAGGCTTTCTTGACACAAGCGTCCTCTACGGCTGGTATATCACGGTCACTGGCAGACAGGTCACCCAGTTTCGTTCGCACCACATCCGCCTCGCTGACACACCCCTATGTGCTCGCCATTGTGTGGACGTTACAGACGCCCACCGATTCTGACGTCTAGAGGCTCGCGCAGCGTATCTTGGCTTTCCTTTACCGTCAGACACCTGCTCAGATCGATTTGGAAACGCTTTTATTCCCAGACCTGATTCATTACCGTGTGACGAGAACTAACGCTGTGACTTGCATACGCGACCATATGGTTCGCTACTTCTTTGGCCCCATTGAGAAATCAGGACTGGGTTATTGGATGTACCTTAATGATCGACACTTTTCACATTTTCGCATCCCCTGATTCAAGGAGTTCTTTTCAAATTTTCTGTGGAGCGCCTTTTATGACCTGCCTTCCAGCTGGAACGTCAGAACCATCGGATGCTTCCTACCTTCCCCAACCCCCATTTTAATAATAGGTTAGTTGTGTTGGGACAGGCATACACAGGAGCCAGCGCCTGAAGAGGTGCAATTCTTGTTCTTTCGCTTGAGACACAATTGTAGCTCTCTTTCCTGCCCAAGTGAGAAAAAAATTCCTTCTTAAAAAAATGGTCAAAACACCTGTCTAATAAGCAGGAGACGCGTGTTCGAATCCCATTTCGGCACAAATTTTGAACTTTCCTCATTGATTTCAGACAATGCCCGCTTGCAGCCAATGTCTGTAATTCTTCTGTGGCTTCATTGATAATGGCTGCTGGATCCAAATGGTGTCAATTCTTTCAGATATAACCAAATGAACAGACACCATATCTACGCGTAAAAGAAAAGTACAGAAGTGCGATAATTCTCAAAAGTCATAATATGGACGTGGCTCATAGTTTTAGTTAAGCATTTATATAATCTTTCTTTCTTTCACTTACACCATAGTCCCGCAACGATCGCAGGGTCGGTGTGGTTACAACGGATTTGGCACAGTTAGTTTTAGGGATGGCCGGATGCCCTTCCTGCTGCCTCCCCGTACCCCCCAGGACGGAATCAGTGTACCCCAACTGTCTGCGTCTAGTGTAAATCGTGAAATAGTGCGGACGTGTTTCAAATGTCTGCGACGCGTGCAACTGAGGCGGAACGTGGGGACCAGCCTGTATTCACCTAGTGGGATGTGGAAAACCGCCTAAAAACCACATCCAGGCTGGCCGGCGCACCAGCCCTCGTCGTTAAGCCGCTGGGCGGATTCGATCCGGGGCCTGCGCGCCTACCCGGTCCAGGAAGCAGCGCGTTAGTTCTCTCGGCTATCCTGGCGGGTAAGCATATATATAATCTAACTACTGTCAAATCGTATCCAAAATACCTCAGGAGTGGTAGATAAGGTTTCAGTTATCCCCTCGAAAAAATAAAGTTACGTAACTAAGTATCTGTTTGCTTGCTGGTACATGTATGCAGTCCTGGCACACATTGAAATGCCCGCGCCAGTGTTCGCAGCGTGACGCCAAAGGAGAAGAAACCAAACACCGCTCCCTGTTGAGATTGTTTCCTATTATGCAGTCATCTACTTCTGGAATTTGAAGGAGCAACAAGGCTGAATCACTACTTGCTGAGTTGGTGGTAGTGTGGAGAACAATGCAGCGTGATAAGGCACAATGATTAGACGCTACCAGTGAGGTCAAACAATTACGAATGACTAAGAACGAAATGTCAGACCATCTCTCTGTGAAGAACCGGAAATGGTAAGAGAATTGTAGTCTCTGGTCCTCTAATACTGGCGTATCACAATCTGGGCTACGGTGGAAAAAGTGCAAAACCAGCCATAGAGAACATGCTGAGAGAACATGCTTTGTTACGAAATAAGCTTGAACTCTTGTCTAATACGAACACATGTCTCTATTACTTTTCAAACATAACAGTTTTTCAGCTGAAACATGGAAAATGTCACTTTGAAATAATAACAGTTCAAGTGATAGTACTTAGTTTTATTGTCTCTTTAGCACGTAACACACTTCCCTAACAATGTCTAAACTGATCTGGTCTTGCGTCAATAATTAACCATATTTCACATCCACAATTAAATAACCATTGTTATGTTACACATTAATTAAACGGATAATCACTGATCGAAAAGCCTTTCCACTTACGTTCTACTATCAATATGTTCCTCCACGAAAATTACTAGTTCAGAAACACAATGCTGTCTCAATCACAAATCCCAGTACTAGTCCCTAGCGCCTTTCCGCCAAATAACTGAATTACTTCCTTTTCTCCTGCAACAGACGTAACAGTTGCTACTCTTAGTTACACTTTCCAGCACGTTCTTAATACTAATTTTCTGCGGCGCAGTTTTGCAAGACCTCTCCGTGCTGATGTCTCTTCACGCACTAAGGCTACGGTTACTATGGATGCGAGTTCTGTCGAAAATCTATTTTCACGACTTCTGAAGAATTCGTCCGAACTAAGAAACGCCCCAGTGAGACTGTTTACACTGTGACGTCTTTACACAGCGACGAAGACGCCAGAACATACACGACGTCGTCACAACTAGTCGAGCGTCTAACATGTTTCATATATAAATGTAAGTGTCGTGTGACCAGGGCCTCCCGTCAGGTAGACCGTACACCTGGTGCAGGTCTTTCGATCTGACGCCACTTCGGCGACTTGCGCATCGATGGGGATGAAATGACGATGATTAGGACAACACAACACCTAGTCCCTGAGCGGAGAAAATCTCCGACCCAGCCGGGAATTGACCCCGGGCCCTTAGGATTGACATTCTGTCGCGCTGACCACTGTTTTATTGTTTGATTTATTCGTGCGACATGCGTCTAAATTTTGGTGCGTTGAATTTCGGGTGATTTAGTTATTTCACCATGGATTAGGATAAACTGACCAGTCTTAGTACGAGAACAAATGTTTGTTGGATATGAGACACAAACATAATCATAACAGAGATATTTCACAGCAAAAGTGGGAAAAAGTTTCTACAGAACACAAAAATTGGAAATCCGTGGTAATATCTAATGGGACCAAACTGCTGAGGTCAACGGTCCCCAAGATTACGCACTACTTAATCTAACTTACGCTAAGGACAACACACACACACATGCCCGAGGCGTATCGACTCCACCGCAGACGATGAAGAGGTAATCTGAAGACTCGCCATCCCTTCAGTGTTCGGCAACGATGGCAGATGGGAAAGAATCGGTGCCGGTGCACCCACATCTTCGCAATAGCGGCGTATGTGGTAGGAAGCACTGTAGGTGTCACGGTTCGTACGACACATCTGACCACCGTCTGAATTCGATGTCTGCGGAGACAATAAGACCGGACGTGGCCCTCCTGGCCACAGCCCACACACGTTCAACGCTGTCTGTCGTAAATGACGATCGCCTGTACGCCCCCAATCATCAAATAAGATGGCACGTTATTTGTCGGCTCAAATTTGATCATTTAATACGTGCTAAGTCTCGAAAGTCTGCCACTTTTCTGCGATGTGACCGACGACATTTCTGTAAGTTTGTAAGGCAAGATACAACCACGTCTTGCGGTTCCTCTAATGTAATTTAGAAAACACGCAGTGTGTAGGGGGGCGAAATCTGCATGATCAACCAAAACAGTTCCGACGTGGCCTTCAGTACGTTTAACTTTCAGTCCTTTGGTGAAGCGTCGCACAACATCAGCGCAAATTTCTTCAGTGCGCAGTTCGATATACATGACGCTGCTCATGATAGATATGTGAATTCCTATAACATCTTGCGCGTGCGAGTTGAAGTTCGTCAAGTGTGAACTGTTCCAGTTCGTGCGCTCGATGTCGTGCATATTCCGCATGAAAGGTCATCTTCTTTGTCGCACGACGATAAGTAAACACAATTGCAGGTGAGAATGCAGAGATGTAACACTGAGCACTTACGCGTAAACAGCCCTCCCGGTTAGCCGATCGGTGTAACGCACGGCGTTCCGGAGCGGGAAGGAGCGCCTAGTCGCCGGCATGAAACCGCCCGATGGGCTTGTGTCGCGATCCGGTGAGCCGCCCTGTCTGTGGATGGTTTTTAGGTGGTTTTCCTTCTGCCTCGGCGAATGCGGGCTAGTTCCCCTTATTCCGCCTCAGCTACCCTATGTTGGCGACTGCTGCGCAAACAACTTCTCCACGTACGCGTACACCACCATTACTCTACCACGCAAACATAGGGGTTACACTCGTCTGGCGTGAGACGTACCCTGGGGGGGGGGGGGGGGGCACCGGGGGCCGAACCGCACAATAACCCTGGGTTCGGTATGGGGAGGGGTGAAGTGGACTGCGGCAGTCGTCGTGGGGTTGTGGACCACTGCGGCTGCGGCGGGGACGGAGCCTATCCGGCGTTTCTAGTTTCCCGGTTTACATACAACATACAACGTGTAATCAGCAGCCCTGCGGGGAGCTCCACGGAGCTCCGAACACGTCCGTCTCGTTTCACAGCTTATCTCCTTCGCTCGGATGGGCTGAAAACCCTGTCACTGTAATGTCTTCTCATCAGTCTGGCGTTAGTAGCAAGACGCTTTCATGGTGCTGCAATTTTGATGATTACTAGCGTTTTCATTTAGTGCATAGTTCCAGAGACTTTCAATGTCGCCGGTGAACAGTGATTATTGAATGAAAGAAATACTACGACAAGTTTACCATCGCAGCAGAGAGGCAGGATGATGATTGACTACTGTGCCAGCATCGCACATTATACTGGACTGTACATAGTATTGCCGTCCTAGACCAGCATTGTGCCCGTGAAATCCTCGGATTAGTGTCACAGCCCAGCAATAGTCTCTCCCGTGCAATGCGTTTAATCTGGGAATGCATAGATGGATGTCCGCAGCGAGCAGGCAGGGAGAAAAACTTGCGGCGGGGAGGAAAGCTTCCGGCAGCGGCCACCGGCGGCTCACCTCATAATCCGCAGTGCGTAATCAATTGGGTGTTTACAGCGAGAGGGGCGCAGCGCCCATCAGTCAGGCGGCCGCCACAATGAGCGTCACAACGGGGCGGCCGCTCATCCATCACAATCAGCCATCACAATGATCCGGGCTGCAGCGCGCGCCGCCGCCAGCTCCAGAAAACGTTTCGCCATACAGCCGTTACGCCCTCTTCACTACTTTTTACTTCGTTTCAATGCGCAGTTTGTTCCGTTCTCTGGACTCAGACATGAATTTGAATTTATTACTCAGTGGTCCCTCCCTTGTACCCTGATGAGCCTAAACTCTATGAAAACCTGCTTCATAGCTTGTCTGTCCGTCTTTGTAAACAAATACGTCACTGATTCTTCGTATCACGGATTCGACAGGTTTGTGGAGGTTGGTGCATTAGACGTCTACACGCAGGTCATGTGAGTCAAATGAAAACCTTCAATATTTTTTTAAATATTATTTATTGTGCAGAAGTGGTACAAAACTGTATCATAATCTCCCCCACGCTCAATGCAAGTCCTCCAGCGCTTACAAAGTGCATATATTCCTGTAGAAAAAACAAAAAAAGAAATTCTTTTGGTAGTCCGCACAACCATTCATGCACCGCGTGGCGTACCTCTTCATCAGAACGGAACTTCCTTCCTCCCAATTATTCAAAACGACAGTCACAATCGTATTATTTATTTTGCCGCCAACCGGTTTCAGCCGGCTGGAGTGGCCGAGCGGTTCTAGGCGCTTCAGTCTGGAACCGCGCGACCGCTACGTTCGCAGGTTCGGATCCTGCCTCGGGCATGGATATGTGTGATGTCCTTAAGTTAGTTAGGTTTGAGTAGTTCTAAGTTCTAGGGGACTGATGACCTCAGATGTTAAGCCCATAGTGCTCAGAGCCATTTGAACCATTTGAACCGGTTTCAACCGGCGATGGGGTCATCTTCAGGGCAATTTACACCATTAGGTCGCTCGCTGGAGTCGTCACCCCGCCTTTGCACGGCAGGGTGACGACTCCAGCGAGCGACCAAATGGTGTAAATTGCCCTGAAGATGACCCCATCGCGGGTTGAAACCGGTTGGCGGCAAAATAAATATTGCGATTGTGACTGTCATTTTCAATAATTGATTATAAGTAAACGAATCGCTGTTATCTCCACAGAACTATGTAGTCTAAAAATTCTTTCCTCCCATTGCGTCTTTGAGAGGTCCAAACATATGGAAATCACTTGGGGCAAGGTCTGGTGAAAATGGTGGATGATGAAGACACTCAAAATGCAGGTCTGTGATTGTTGCAACTGTTGTATGGGCAGTGTGGGGCCTTGCATTATCATGTTGCAAAAGGACACCTGCTGACAACACTCCACGTCGCTTTGATTTGATTGGAGGCCGCAGATGATTTTTTAGAAGATCTGTGTATGATGCACTGGTAACAGTGGTCCCTCTAAGCATGTAATGCTACAAAAGGACTCCTTTTTCGCCCCAAAAGAGAGTCAGCATAACCTTCCCTGCTGTTGGTTCTGTTTGAAACTTCTTTGGTTTTGGTGATGAGGAATGGCGCCATTCCTTGCTCGCTCACTTCGTTTGCGGTTGGTGGAAGTGAACCCAGGTTTCGTCCCCAGTAACAATTCTTGCATCACCTCCTCGTTCAGAGTGCCGAAGAAGTTCTTCACAAGCATCAACACGTCGTTCTCACATTTCAGGAGTCAGCTGCCGTGGCACCTATGTCGCACACACTTTGTGAAACTGGAGCACATCATGCACAATGTGGTGTGCTGACCCATGACTAAACTGTAAACATGCTGCAGTGTCGTTCAGTGTCACTCGGCTGTTTTCCTTCACTATGGCTTCAACTGCTGCAATGTTCTGTTGAGTCACAGCACTCGTTGTGCCTGACCTGGACGAGAAGCATCTTCCACTGAAGTCACAACATTTGCGAAGTTCCTACTCCATTCGTAGACTTGCTGCTGCGACAAACATGCATCACAGTACTGAACCTTCATTCGTCGATGGATTTCATTAGGTTTCACACCTTCACTACGCAAAAACCGAATAACAGAACGCTGTTCTTCCTTGGGGCAAGTCGCATCTTGATACTGATAGTACGACGGTATGTGTGCATCTGCACTATGCAGCATAGCATGCGGGCCATTCTGCGCGTTGTTTGTAGCACGCTTACAAACTTACAGGATAACGGCGCGAAATCTCGATTCGTTATTGCATATTTAATGTTTTCATTTGACTCACCCCCGTATTTCGCTTAAATAACTGGCAGCTAATTTGGGTATGTGGCGGCAAAATAAATAATGCGATTGTGACTGTCATTTTCAATAATTGATTATAAGTAAACGAATCGCTGTTATCTCCACAGAACTATGTAGTCTAAAAATTCTTTCCTCCAAACATATGGAAATCACTTGGGGCAAGGTCTGGTGAAAATGGTGGATGATGAGGACACTCAAAATGCAGGTCTGTGATTGTTGCAACTGTTGTATGGGCAGTGTGGGGCCTTGCATTATCATGTTGCAAAAGGACACCTGCTGACAACACTCCACGTCGCTTTGATTTGATTGGAGGCCGCAGCTGATTTTTTAGGAGATCTGTGTATGAAGCACTGGTAACAGTGGTCCCTCTAAGTTGTAATGCTCCAAAAAGACTCTTTTTTCGCCCCAAAAGAGAGTCAGCATAACCTTCCCTGCTGTTGGTTCTGTATGAAACTTCTTTGGTTTTAGTGATGAGGAATGGCGCCATTCCTTGCTCGCTCACTTCGTTTCCGCTTGCTGGAAGTGAACCCAGGTTTCGTCCCCAGTAACAATTCTTGCAAGGAAGCCATCACCTCCTCGTTCAAAGCGCCGAAGAAGTTCTTCACAAGCATCAACACGTCGTTCTCTCATATCAGGAGTGAGCTGCCGTGGCAACCATCTTGCAGAAACTTTGTGAAACTAGAGCACATCATGCACAATGTGGTGTGCTGACCCATGACTAAACTGTAAACATGCTTCAGTGTCGTTCAGTGTTACTCGGCGGTTTTCCTTCACTACGGCTTCAACTGCTGCAATGTTCTGTTGAGTCATAGCACTCGTTGTGCCTGACCTGGACGAGGAGCATCTTCCACTGAAGTCACAACATTTGCGAACTTCCTACTCCATTCGTAGACTTGCTGCTGTGACAAACATGCATCACAGTACTGAATCTTCATTCGTCGATGAATTTCATTAGGTTTCACACCTTCACTACGCAAAAACCGAATAACAGAACGCTGTTCTTCCTTGGGGCAAGTCGCATCTTTATACTGATAGTACGATGGTATGTGTGCATCTGCACTATGCAGCATAGCATGCGGGCCATTCTGCGCGTTGTTTGTAGCACGCTTACAAACTTACAGGATAACGGCGCGAAATCTCGATTCGTTATTGCATATTTAATGTTTTCATTTGACTCACCCCCGTATTTCGCTTAAATAACTGGCAGCTAATTTGGGTATGTGGTAATGGCCCCCGATAGCGACGCAGATGGATTCCCAACAGGCGAATTTGGTGGCCAAGACATCATCGTTATTTCGCGATTAGGCTCTTCAAAACATTGTAGCAAGTTGGGTTGTTTTGGGGAAGCTGACCAGAGAGCGAGGTCATCGGTCTCATCGGATTAGGGAAGGACGGGGAAGGAAGTCGGCCGTGCCCTTTGAAAGGAACCATCCCGGCATTTGCCTGGAGCGATTTAGGGAAATCACGGAAAACCTAAATCAGGATGGTCGGACGTGGGATTGAACCATCGTCCTCCCGAATGCGAGCCCAATGTCTAACCACTGCGCCACCTCGCTCGGTCTTTGTAGCAAGTTTCTGGCTTCGAGACATATAGAGATATAATGCTGAGAGATGACATCGTGAATCAGGTAGAACATCAAGCATTAAGAGATGCCGGTGGTCCGCAGCTGGCACATTTCCTTCGAGTACTACCCCACCAGTTTACATCAGTGGTACAGTGCATGACTCGAGTCACCGTTCTCCACGATGATGTCATTTGTGGAGACGCCCATAGATCTGGTGTCGCCATAAATGCGATTCATCTGCCCAACTGACACGTTTCCATTGACCCAGAGTCCAATCCTACTGATTCTGTGTGCACTGCAATAGTAACTGGCGATGTCATTGGGTCAACGCGGTAACACGTATGGGTCGTCTGCTGCGGAGAACACTGTTCAACGATGTGCGCTGAATGGTGTATTCATAAACGTATGTGCGTGCACCAGTATTGTGCCGCTTCACCAGAGGTGCCACAGGTCGCGATCTATCGTACGTTCCCGGTTAGAGAAGCCCCCGAACCACACGTTCAGTGAAGAGACGTAACGTCACACCATTTAGAGCTTAGTGGTAGTTTCACTGCCCTTCTATCTCTCTCCGTATGTGCTCATGACTAAGGTGCTCGTGACTATAGCAAGTGAACATTTGGCCATCTTCGCCGTTTTCGTGATACTCGTTCAGAAACTCTGAGAATAGCAATCTGCCCTTTCTCAAAGTTGCTTATCTCGGTGGATATCCCCATTTGCTATCAGTCTCTTCGCTAGAATGATTTCCGAGTCGTTCTGCTCCGATTTCATACTTTCATTAGCGTGTCCCGTTCCCGCAACACCATTTCGCGACATCCATCAGCGCGGTGGGCAGTGGTCATAATGTTTTAGCTGCTCAGTGTTTATGCCATTGCTTGATGTAAATCGATTTCTCCACTACCGAATACAATGCTTCTGCTTGATACTGTCGGTGCTCTACAGTTGTTGCGAACCTAAATTCGGCTACAAAGCATTTACTGTCTTGCAAAGTCTGTGTTGGTTCGATGTACTCTGCAATATAAGCTGTAAGAAATACAAAAATTATATCCCTATTTGGAAATATGGCGCAACTCTAACTGTACAACAATGAAGATTTGTGCTGGTGCGAGGGTCGATCATGGATCTCGTGCTTTACATGAGAGGTCGCCGTAACAAATTCGAACGGACCCTGATTTCCATTTTATTTTATTGTTTATTGGTTTTTTTTTAATCATCAGTCCTCTGGCTGGCTATATCTAGACTGAGTTTTACCGTTTTCCTTTTCAAATTTTATAGCTTCCCTACAACGTTCAAACCTCTGCCCCTCTCGTTGGTTATTCACTCTTTTTCTCAAAATCACCTTCCCCTTGGCAGTCCCAGAGATCCGAATGGCGGACTATTCCAGAACCTTTTGCCAATGGATTGGTCATGATGACTTTCAATTACAGACCAAATGTCCTGCAAATACACATTATGTGTCTTTAGTGCAGTGGTTTCCATTCTGCATTGTCTTGCTGTTGATCATTGCTGATTCTTCCACCTTTAGAGGAATTTTTCTGCCTCTAGGACAAAAGACTGCCGTCAATCTCTGTCAACTCCTCCGCCCTCTTTGATAACACCGCCGACAAAACGGGAGTAACTTCTTACGACGGAAGTCATCGGCCAACATATCTGGGTATTTTTATTCAAAATAAAGCAATGGCAAGGTTGGAATCCAAGACCAAAGACGTTATTGTTAGTAACCAAATATGCTACTGGTTTCCTTTTTTTTCCTACTTCATTTTACTCTTTCAGGGCATGTGCTCGACTGACTTTTTTTAGCTAGTTTTTTTTATCAAATTTATTTTTCTTTTTATTTATCTCACCTGGACTGGAGCTACCAAAAAAAAATTACATTCTACCATCGCTTGTGTCCTAAGAAAAAGAAGTGCATCTCTTCAGGCGTTGGCGCCTAACCTATAACTAAAAGGGTGTAGGAAAGAAAGGTAGGAGGGGGATAAAACACAGAGAAGCGATGAAATAATAGAATTCCCTTGGGGTCTTTTTTAGTGTATAATAATTCCGGGGATCTCGCTCCTTGGGATGGAGGAACATTCAAATGCATCTTCTCGAAGTTTTATGGACATTCCATATGTATTTCATTCAGAGCTTCTTATTGGCAAAATTAGTATCTGCATGTCATGGCTACGCCGTTCCACTTGCAAGGCACGTCCTGAAAGGCACTCCATAGAAAATTAGAAAATGCCTTCTTGTATCTGGGGTTGCGAACATGTATTTTTAAGGTACGACCAATAACCCACTTGTCGTCGGGGGCAAAAAGGTAGCGGACTGTGTGGTCACATAGCCAATTCACAGCGTTAGATTTCGTTGCAATGTGACGATTCATGTCTGGAACTAAAAGAGTCTTAGAATTACAGAAAATGATTTACGACGGCATAATTGAACCGGCAACATCGGAATACAGCAGCCCTTTAAGAGTGGTTGACAAGAAGGATGGTGGAATCCGACTTGTTTTAGACTCACGCCAAATGAACACAATTACTTCAGAGAGCCACGGGTCCCACTGTAATCAAAGTATTCTGCAAAGACTTCCTAACTCAAGTCGGACCAGTCGATGTGGTTGTCTCAGATAATGGACCCAGAGAGAGCATTAAGGAGACTTAAGATCAAACCTGTCTCATCTCTAGATTTAGGTCCAGTTCGAATCCTTCAGCGAGGACAATGAAGGGCATAGAGAACCTTTGCTGTCCGTACTGTGGCAAAAGGCAAAGAGGCATGCGATGTGGGATGCCTTCCTCAAAGAGTTTCCGGATGTCATCAATGAAATCCCTCATAGCACCACTTTGATACCGCCAATCTCCATAGTGAAGAATAGACCGGCTCCATAGAGAATAAGGGAACTAGTAGATTTACCACCAAGGGAACGACAACAGCCTAGAACCCTCATAGCAGAGGCGCTACATAACATTCGCGTGGTAGGAGAGAAGTGCAAGACGCTTGCAGATATCAAAGCAAATGAGCGAGAACTTGTTATTGGCCATCGAGTGTTGGTAAGATCCCACCGCTTGCCCGATAAACAAAGGGCATCGCTGTCTATGACGGACCTGTACGGATTAGGCGATTAACACACGCGAAAGCAGTGGAACTGGAGTCCATTAAAACGGGGAAGACACTTGGCTTACATCACGTAATCCATATCAAAATCTTCATGGAGTAAAAACAAGGGACAGGAAACCAATAAATGGGGAATGGGATATCCATTGTGTAAATTATTTATAAGGTTAGAGATTAAGTAGATGCAGTATTCTGGTTTAAAGTGATACGAATTAAGCTGTGCTGGAAAGAACAATAGTTAAACTGATAAGCAGCAAGTACAAAACCATTTAGTGATTCCATACAATCTGTGCCTAGAAAAGACAGAACAATCCCATTGAGTTTATTTAAGAAAAGCTATCTCTCTTTAAATATGTTAATAGTGATATGTGTGCTTGATAAAAGGATTACCTGTATTACCTGTACAAATGGAATGACGAAATATAAAGAAATATTTAATTTGCATAAGTACAGGATGTCACCAGTGTGTGATTTGATGGGCATTATTTACGGAGACAAATGTGTATACCTCCCGTATCATTTAGAAGTGTTGATTTAATACAATTTTGTGGCCTGCTCAACATAAAGTAAGAGCGCACCATGAAAATGTGGAGTGAAACTCTTAGTTGAGGTTATTGAAAGATTAATACTGGTGCTCTCATCTGCGCGATGGTGTATGAACGCACTAAAATCTAAAAAGGTTGTGGGAACTTGACGTCAGAATGTTAGTGTGGTTACTTGATCATGTAAGATTAAATATAGATTACTAACACGACAACTATAGGCACAAAAAGTTCCGAAAATTATAGCTTGAGAATGTACGAATAATAAGACCTCATTGCGGTAGCCGTGATACTGAACAGTGATCACAATATCACCCAAATTCCCGGCGGGGTCAGGGATTTTCTCTGCCTCGTGATGACTGGGTGTTGTGTGCTGTCCTTAGGTTAGTTAGGTTTAAGTAGTTCTAAGTTCTAGGGGACTGATGACCATAGCTGTTAAGTCCCATAGTGCTCAGAGCCATTTGAACCAATATCACCCAAAAGATTCATCTGTCTGCAGGTACCAAACAAAGACACAGTTAAAGGCGATCGTAACAAGAAAGAGCTGGATTATCAACTGAGAAAATATGACTAACCATAACCATGGCGCATTCTGTTCTTATGTTCGCAGAGAAACCAACACAACTTACACAACCAGAGAACCGTGGCGCGGAAGAATGCTTCTCAGATCATAGAAACAAAAAAGGGACTTAAGTACAATAAGAGTAGAGTAGACACGCTAGCAAAAATGGTTCAAATCGCTCTGAGCACTATGGGACTTAACAGCTATAGTCATCAGTCCCCTAGAACTTGGAACTACTTAAACCTAGCTAACCTAAGGACATTACACAACACCCAGTCATCACGAGGCAGAGAGAATCCCTGACCCCGCCGGGAATCGAACCCGGGAACCCGGGCGTGGGAAGCGAGAACGCTACCGCACGACCACCAGCTGCGGACGACACGCTGGCCAGCGCGTTTTGTTTTCTTTGTTTAATTGTAACAAGTAGCATAGACAGATGTTTACCATATGTCATAGACCTTGGTGTTGGAATACACTGTATGTCCTAATGAAAATATTTCTCCCATATAAAACAGGTCCAGTGGAAAGGAGGGCTAAAAAATTGGTTCAAATGGCTTTGAGCACTATGGGACTTAACTTCTAAGGTCATCAGTCCCCTAGGACTTAGAACTACGTAAACCTAACTAACCTAAGGACATCACACACATCCATGCCCGAGGCAGGATTCGAACCTGCGACCGTAGCGGCCGCGCGGTTCCAGACTGTAGCGCCTTTAACCGCTTGGCCACCACGGCCGGCAAAGGAGGGCTACATAAAGTACATGTACTTATAAATTTAAAACTAAAGTAGTAATGTAAATAAGAACATCTGCCTTAGAAGTCATTGTCGTCTATCCTCAATAGACAATCAATGTAATGTATGATGTTTATTTATATGTTAAAATCCATATCCAGGTATGGATGATTTAGACTATTAGTGGGTGCAGGTATTCAGGTGACCGACACTGGTATGATGAGCTCTTCGAAGTAACAATGGACAAAAGGAGCCAGCTGCTGCAGTCGCCGAACTGCTGGTGTGGACACAGACGGTAAAACCACTCCTGGCGAGCGCATCACGGACAAAAGGTGACGGGACAGCGGACACACGCCTTCGAATTCTCAGGTATCAACAGGGCCTGCGCAGCTCGCTAATGATATACAGAGAGGTGGCATGTTCGACAAGGCTTCGACAGAAGCTGAAATGGCACATAAACTGATAGGAGCACAGTCGCCACAGACAGGCTTACACAGATGAGGTTTGTGTGCTGCAAAAGAAACCATAATCCCTACCTTGTAGCACCACCAAAGCTTAAATTGTGACTTTTACGTCAAGAACACAGTAGTTTCGTGTCTTCTGACACCATCCAATGGGAACCGAGCAGCTACAAAAGCTCGCGTTTCGAAGCAAAACTTAAACCAATCCTAAAAGTCAAATTCACTTACAACGAACTATGTTTCTTACCCAAATACAATAGTTGATAAGAGACAGAAGTTGGGACGGCTAGACATACTATTAGTCAACGCAAAAGAAGTATAGGTTTCCTAATACCAACTGCCTGCACCACATAAAACCAGTGTACCTTCCTATCAAACAATTATCTGTCGCGGCGAAGAATACCATATGAAACTTCCTGGCAGATTAAAACTGTGTGCCGGACCGAGACTCGAACTCGGGACCTTTGCCTTTCGCGGGCAAGCGCTCTACCAACTTAGGTACCCAAGCACGACTCACGCCCCGTCCTCACAGCTTTACTTCTGCCAGTACCTCGTCTCCTACCTTGCCCGCGAAAGGCAAAGGTCCCGAGTTCGAATCTCGGTCCGGCACACAGTTTTAATCTGCCAGGAAGTTTCATATCAGCGCACACTCCGCTGCAGAGTGAAAATCTCATTCAGGAAACATCCCCTAGGCTGTGGCTAAGCCATGTCTCCGCAATATCCTTTCTTTCAGGAGTGCTAGTTCTGCAAGATTCGCAGGAGAACTTCTGTAAAATTTGGAAGGTAGGAGACGAGGTACTGGCAGAAGTAAAGCTGTGAGGACGGGGCGTGACTCGTGCTTGGGTAGCTCAGTTGGTAGAGCGCTTGCCCGCGAAAGGCAAAGGTCTCGAGTTCGAGTCTCGGTCCGGCACACAGTTTTAATCTGCCGGGAAGTTTCATATCAGCGCACACTCCGCTGCAGAGTGAAAATCTCATTCTGAATACCAGATGAGACTGCCCATCTGTGCAACACTCTACCTTGCTGCGCACCTTGTGAACAGACAAGCCCTACACCGACGTCACTGTACTTCGGCGATCAGTGCCAATCGACGAGAAAGCTGAGCGCCCACGGATCTTATTGCAAACGCAATAGAGTTAATTCACACCAGAGATGCGTGTCAGTTCACACCACATACCACCACACACAGGTGACAGTGTTCTATAAATAAACTGTCATCAATAGTGTCAGTGAAGTGTCAATCAGTGAACAGTATTAGGATCATACAAACAGAAGTGCCACATCTGATAGATCCTTATCAGCACCCACAGACAAAATTCATCGATGCTTTTCACAAAACATTTTTTGTAAACTGTATCAATTTAAAACGTATCATAGTAATCTTGTTTCCACATGCTACTTGTAAACAAACACACTGAATATTTGTGCATTGCCCTTTGTTACTTCCAGAAACTTCGATCTCGATTCTAAACTGCGATTGCTTGGCGTTGGGAAACGCTCGCCTTCCGGAAAGATGATTTGCCACCCAAATTTAAGGGGGAGAAAAGACTGAGTAGCGAGAAGAGGAGAGAAGAAAAAAGGAGT
The DNA here is from genome assembly GCF_023864275.1 of Schistocerca cancellata. NCBI lineage: Eukaryota > Metazoa > Arthropoda > Insecta > Orthoptera > Acrididae > Schistocerca > Schistocerca cancellata. The sequence goes on along the minus strand of NC_064626.1, from coordinate 187,705,046 downwards.
CGAGGAGCAGAAGAATCGTCTTGGAGGTCCACAGCAGTCGACGGACGTCTTCGGCTGTTATTTTGGTGAAGTACAATTTTGCTATTATCTCGCTGAGGGGAGGAGTTCTGCGGTTATAGCTTCTGATCATTATGGTGATCTTGCTTATGCACCGGCGTGTGGGAAAGTGAATTTACATTGAAGAATCACGTATTCCACTCCGTTCTGCACTGAGGTTTCACTCTGTTCATTGAGATAGTAGTTCCTTCTTGCTATTCAGTACAACTGGGGATTTCAGTTACTGCGCGCATAGTCACAGATCGCGACTACATTACAGGGCAAAATCAGACAGTTTAACAGCCAGTATTAATACAGGGAGAAACTGAGATTTTTAATCCTTAATTAGTTTCTTTAAATTGTTTTTATGATGAATAAATGTATTAAAATCACGGCATTTATCCTTAAGTACATAGTATTTTCCTGCCTCTGTGTGCATATTATAACTTATTCGTTAAAAGGGGGACTGGATTTTGTCGGCTTATCCTGACGTTCTATCGTATCCACAGGATAAGATCTGGAAACCGGTAGTTTATGACATGACAATTTTTAAAATTAATGAGAATACCGTACTCCTACTGGCGGACATATAAATGTCAGGGCGACTTCAGTAGCGATAAAGTATCCATTTCGCAAATTATCACTTGTACGTACCCATGGCAAGTCTCCGCCATGAATAGCCAGTAGAAGAAGTGTACGTTGCACCGCAATTTTAGAACTGCCTCTCTCGTGCCTTTACCTTTCTAAAGCCAAACTGATCGAAATCTAGCACTTCCTCAATATTTTCTTTTCCATTCTTCTGTATATCGTTCTGGTCAACAACTGGGATGCATGAGCTGTTAAGCTGATTGTGTGATAATTCTCGCACTTGACAGCTACTGCAGTCTTCACAATTGTGTCGATGACATTTTTCCTAAAGTCAGATGTAATTCGCCAGACTCATACATTCTACACACCTACGTGAATATCCATTTTGTTGCCACTTCCTCCTGATTTTAGAAATTCTGAGGGACCGTTATCTATCCCTTCTGCCTTATTTGATCTTAAGTCCTCCAAATCTCTTTTAAATTCTGATTCTAGTACTGGATCCCCTACCTCTTCTAAATCCACTGCTGTTTCCCCTTCTGTCACATCATACAAATCTTCCCCTCATAGGGTTTCAGTGTATTCTTTCCACCTATCCGCTCACTCCTCTGCATTTATCAGTGGAATTATTGTTGCACGCTTAATGTTACCATACTTGCTTTTAATGTCCCTGTGTTGTGCATACTTTATGGCCTTCGGTACACACACCATCAGATTATTTGACTTGTCGCTCTAACGAAGTCGGCGAGTGTCAGAAATATCTATCGTGGTCTTATCGTGGCGTGTTTACCTTCTGCAGTTAGGTCAGACGATAGAAATGCCACTTGCACGCTTAGAGTAGCAGATTGACGGTGACCAACTTTAAACAGAACTCGATTAATTTTCACACACTTTTATTAAAATAATAAAAAGCATAGAAATTACTTAACTGGATTCTGGATGCTATTTACAATTGACAATCTGAAGTTCCTTTGGTCTTGGTACTTTAATCTTAATCTCAGGTGTCTCTGATACTTGACAAAGTGTCTATACATTTCTCTTCATGGCTATGTACAGGAATATGATAATCATATTAGGCGCAGACTGAAACTTGACTATAGACTGGTACAGACAAATGCAGACTGATGCAGACTGACTAATCGGAGGTTTGTACACTCGTTATAATACCTCGAGCGTTCAGGTATCACTGCGCGAGTGTGATCCGCGAGGTGAAAAGGTTCTACGTTAGCAGCAATCTTATTGGCTGCATTACATACTAATACGCGGATCGGCGGAAGCATAATTTGGTCCGTCTCTAAGACAGCGCCATCTCATAGTGCGGAAATGGACTAGCGCTGCGCCTGCGCTGTTTTGCTTAACGGGGCGCGCTTTAGTGGGAAAGTTGTGTACGCGCTGACTACGCGGAACTATGTACACAACAGTCCCCGAAGGTTGTTTTGACTTTCCTGTATGTTGAGTCTGTCCTACCGACAATCGTTTCTTTTTCGATTTCTTGAAATTTTTCGTGCAGCCATTTCGTCTTAGTTTTCCTGCACTTACTATTTATTTCATTCCTCAGCGGAATGCACTTCTCCATTCCTGAGTTTCCCAGAACATTATTGTGCTTCCTCCCTTTATCGATCAAGTGTAGTATTTCTTCTTTTCCCCACGGTTCCTTCGCGCTTACCTTCTTTGTACCTATGTTTTTCTCTCCAGCTTCTGTGATGACCCTTTTGAAAGTTGTCCATTCCTCTTCAACTGTTCTGCCAAATGAGCTATTCTTTATTGCTGCATCTATAGCCTTAGAGAACTTCAAGCGTATCTCGTCATTTATTAGTACAGGGCGATTCAAAAAGAATACCACAACTTTAAAAATGTGTATTTAATGAAAGAAACATAATATAACCTTCTGTTATACATCATTACAAAGAGTAGTTAAAAAGGTTTTTTCACTCAAAAACAAATTCAGAGATGTTCAATATGGCCCCCTCCAGACACTCGAGCAATATCAACCCGATACTCCAATTCGTTCCACACTCTCTGTAGCATATCAGGCGTAACAGTTTGGATAGCTGCTGTTATTTCTCGTTTCAAATCATCAGTGGTGGCTGGGAGAGGTGGCCGAAACACCATATCCTTAACATACCCCCATAAGAAAAAATCGCAGGGGGTAAGATCAGGGCTTCTTGGAGGCCAGGTATGAAGTGCTCTGTCACGGGCTGCCTGGCGGCCGATCCATCGCCTCGGGTAGTTGACGTTCAGGTAGTTACGGACAGATAAGTGCCAATGTGGTGGCGCTCCATCCTGCTGAAATATGAATTGTTGTGCTTCTTGTTCGAGCTGAGGGAACAGCCAATTCTCTAACATCTCCAGATACTGTAGTCCAGTTACAGTAGCACCTTCGAAGAAAAAGGGACCAAAAACTTTATTGCTGAAATGGCACATAAAACGTTCACCTTAGGCGAGTCACGTTCATACTGAGTTATTTTCCCGCGGATTCTCAGTGCCCCATATACAGACATTGTGACGGTTGACTTTCCCGTTAGTGTGGAAAGTTGCTTCATCACTAAACACAATCTTTGAAACGAAAGATTCATCTGTTTCCATTTGAGCAAGGATAAAATCACAGAAATCGATTCTTTTAATCTTATCAGCTGCAGACAGTGCTTGAACCAATTTCAGACGATAAGGTTTCATAACTAACCTTTTTCGTAGGACTCTCCTTACAGTTGATTGTGGAATTTGCAGCTCTCTGCTAGCTCTGCGAGTCGATTTTCCTGAGCTGCGAACAAATGCTTGCTGGATGCGTGCTACATTTTCATCACTCGTTCTCGGTCGTCCAGAACTTTTCCCTTTGCACAAACACCCATTCTCTGTAAACTGTTTATACCAACGTTTAATACACCACCTATCAGGAGGTTTAACACCATACTTCGTTCGAAATGCACGCTGAACAACTGTCGTCGATTCACTTCTGCCGTACTCAATAACACAAAAAGCTTTCTGTTGAGCGGTCGCCATCTTAGCATCAACTGACGCTGACGCCTAGTCAACAGCGCCTCAAGCGAACAAATGTACAACTAAATGAAACTTTATAGCTCCCTTAATTCGCCGACAGATAGTGCTTAGCTCTGCATTTTGTCGTTGCAGAGTTTTAAATTCCTAAAGTTGTGGTATTCTTTTTGAATCACCCTGTACTTCTGTTTCGCACTTCTTTGCTTATTGATTCTTCCTGACTAATGTCTTAAACTCAGGCCTACTCTTCATCATTACTACTCGTATATTGTGATCTGAATCTATACTTGCTCCTGGGTAGGCCTTACAATCAAGTATCTGCTTTCGGAATCTCTTTCTGACCATGATGTAATCTAACTGAAATCATCCGGTATCACCCGGCCTTTTCCAAATATACCTCATCCGCTTGTGGTTCTTGAACAGATTATTCGCTATTACTATCTGAAACTTGTTAAAAACTCAATGAATCTTTCTACCCTCTCATTCCTTGTCCCAAGCCCATATTCTTCAGTAGCATTTTCTTGTACTCCTTCCCCTACAACTGCGTTCCAGTCTCCCATGACTATCAGATTTTCCCCTCAATTTACGTACTGTATTTCAACATCCTCATATACTTTCTCTATCTTTTCGTCTTCAGCTTGCGAAGTCGGCATATATACCTGATATATCGTTGTCGGTGTTGGGTTGCTATCGATTCTGATAAGAACAACTCTATCACTGAACTGTACACGGTAACACACACACTGCCCTATTTTCCTATTCATAACGAATCCTATTACCGTTACATCATTTTCTCTTGCTGTTGATACTATCCTATACTTATTTGACCAGAAATCCTTGCCTTGTTTCCATATCAGTTCACTGACCCCTACTATATCTAGACTGAGCCTTTGCAGAATTTCTCGTTTCCCTACCACGTTCAAATTTCTGACATTCCACGCCCCAATTCGTAGAAAGTTATCCTATCGTTGATTATTCACTCTTTTTCTCAATGTCATCTCCTCCTTGCTCATCATCTCCCACAGATCCGAATGAGGAACTATTCCAGAATCTTTTGCCAGTGGAGAGATCATCATGACACTTTGCAATTAAAGGGCACGTGTCCCGTGGTTACGCGTTACGTGTGTTTAATGCAGTGGTTTCCATTTCCTTCTGCATGCTCATGTCATTAGTCACTGCTGATTCTTCCGCCTTTAAGGACAATTTCCCACCTCTAGGACAAGAGAGTGCCCTGAACCTCTGTCCGCTCCTCGGCCCTCTTTGACAAGGCTATTGGCTTGGCTTCTTATGCCGGAAATCTTCGGCCGCCAGTGCTGATTATTAATCAAAATTTAAGTAGTGGCCAGATTCGAGACTGGGGCCGGGGACGTTCTGATTACTAATCGAAGGCGCTATTCTTACACTACGAGTGCCGAGACTCGAGCATTATTTAAAGAGTGAAACTCTTACGAGAGGATAGATACATGATGTGTGGCACGACACAAAGTAGCTGCTAGTTTAAAGCAACATGGTCATTTCTGGTACCATTCACTCAATTTATCAACCTCCAGACATCTCTGAACCGGTGGTTCCAGTTTTCAAGCGGAAGTGAGTTTCCATTATTTATCACCAGGTACGTCCTCACCACATTTATGGTCGATAGTTACAACAAATTTGATGTCCCTCATTGACGTTACGGATTTCTAGTATTCTTTATCGTTGCCACATAAATACACTTCAACGTTTGTTTACATTTTAGTATCCGATCCCGACTGCGGTTTGACACTTTGCAGAGTTGGGAGGAAGGGGAAGGCTGTTTACCAGGGCTAGAAGGGATTAAACAACAAATCTGAAATGTTAAGACCAGTTTTATTTTATTGTAATGACAACATCCTTCTGAGCATCCCCTGACCGGTGATGTGACATTATTTTTTACATGCCTCCTGATTGGGTCATCCCTTTTCTCTCTGTCGTTGCAACCTCATGTCAGAGTAGCACCTAAACCAATGTCTTCGGCCAGTTTTTGGATGTACTCCAATCTGTCTTCCCGGAACTGTTTTGCGCTCTACGACTCCCTGTAACGAGACGGAAGTTACTGTCTGATGTCTTAACACATCATTCCACTCCTTCTCTTAGGCGCTGTCACACTTTCTTCCACCGAGTCTTCGGCGCACCTCCTCGTCTATTACCTTATCATTCCTCTGTAGCACCGCATCTCAAATGCTTCGCTTCCTTCACTGACAGGCCATCTTTACTAGTCGAACACTATTTCACTTCTTCAAAGAACGCAGTCCATCTCAACAAACACATAGCTTCCGTAAAAGGCCATTTGATGCACGATTTTCATAAAGAAGTTAAGGCTTCCAGCAATTATACCCCCAATTGCAGCCACCAAATGTTCTTAATTGCAGCGAAGCACCCCTCACAAAATTTCCTCTAGAACATAAGGGTTGGAGTGATAAGGGCGGCCGTTACAGCCAGTGCAGCGGCCCTTTCGGTAGAAGACTGGACACGCCGTGTTGCGCTTCCCTCCATCCCCTCTGCTTCCTCTCCTCTCTCTCTCTCATAATCCCTTCTGCCGGCCCCTTTTTCGCGTCCTTTTTTAGCGCAGCGGTACCGGCCGCCGAGGGGCGTAACAGCGGTTTCTGCACGGGCCCCGCAGGCGCCAGCGCGCAGCCAGAATTCCGTATGAATTAATTGCGTTTTAATCCGGGCGTGGCGCGGCTCGGCGACCTGGCCGCATATTAAATACTGCCGGCCGTAATGGGCGCGCGTCCCTCGCCGCGCCAGGCCGCTTAGGCGCCCCGTCCAGGCCCCACAAGTCCGCCAATTACGCCGCCGCCGCCCCTGCCGCTGCGATCTGCCCCCGACAGCAAAGTGGCGCCTGCCAAACTTGCCCGGCTGGCCGCGCCCTGCCTCGCAGAGCCTGTCATGGCCACACCGCGCCCCAGCACGGCTGCCGGATGAATTTCCACCTGCTGTCCGGCCGTCCACGGGTCCGCTGTCCACGCCGTCCGACATTCCCTGTACTCTGCGGCAAATAAAACAACGACAAGTTTCGAACTCGTCGTAATGATTCGTACAACAAAGTTTATGTAAAACAAGTACAAGCGCATAAACCGATGATTCTTACACACTGAAGAGCCAAAGAAACTTGGTATGCCTGCCTGATATCGTGTAGGGCTCACGCGAAAGTGACGCAACACTACGTGGCAATGACTCGACTAATGTCTAAAGTAGTGCTGGAGGGAATTGACACCTTGTATCCTGAAGGGCTGTTCATAAATCCGTAAGAGTACGAGGGGTGAGGTTCTGGCTAAACAGCAAGTTTAAAGGCATTCCAGATATGCTCAGTGGGGAGTTTGGTGGCCAGCGGAAGTGTTTAAACTCAGAACCATGTTCCTGGAGCCACTTTGTAGCAACTCTGGAAGTGTGGGGTGTCGTATTGTCCTCCTGGAATTGCCCAAGTACGTCGGAACGTACAATGGACATGAATGGATGCAGGTGACCAGACAGCAGGCCTACCTACGTGTCACCTGTCAGGGTCGTTCAAATGGTTCAAATGGCTCTATGGGACTTAACATCTGAGGTCATCAGTCCCCTAGAACTTAGAACTACTTAAATCTAACTAACGTAAGGACATCACTCACATCCATGCCCGAGGCAGGATTCCAACCTGCTACCGTAGCGGTCGCGCGGTTCCAGACTGAGGCGCCTGGAACCACTCGGCCACACCAGCCAGCGTCAGGGTCGTATCTAGACGTATTAGGGGTCCCAAATCACCCCAACTGCACACGTTCAACAGCACTACAGAGCCTCCACAATCATGAACAGTCCCAGTCCCCTACTGACATGCAGGGTCCAAGGATTCATGAGGTTGTCTTCATACCCGTAGACGTACTCCACTCGTCAGACAAGGCAACGCAGGCCGCTGTGCCCGAGCGGTTCTAGTCCGTTCAGTCCGGAACCGCGCTGCTCCTACGGTCGCAGGTTCGAATCTTGCCCCGTGAATAGATGTGTGTGATGACCTTAGGTTAGTTAGGTTTAAGTAGTTCTAAGTCTAGTCGACTGATGACCTCAGATGTTAAGTCCCATAGTGCTCAGAGCCATTTGAACCATTTTCGGACTAGGAAACATGTTTCCAGTCATCAACAGCCCAATGTCTATGTTGACGGGCCCAGGTGAAGTTTAAAGCTTTGTGTCGTGGGCACACGAGTGGCTCTTCAGCTCCGAAAGCCCATATCGACGATGTTTCGTTGAATGGTTCACGCGCTGACACTTGTTGATGGCCCAGCACAGAGATCTGCAGCAATTTGAGGAAGGGTTCCACTTCTGTCTCGTTGAACGATTTTCTTTAGTCGTCGCTGGTCCCATTCTTGCAAGTCCTTTTTCCAGCCGCAGCGATGTCGGAAATTTGATGTTTTACCGGATTCCAGATATTCACGGTTCACTTGTGAAATGGTCGTACGGGAAAATCCCTACATTATTGCTACCTCGGAGATGCTGCGTCCCCTTCGCTCGTCGCCAACTATAGCATCACGTTCAAACTCACTTAGCAGCGCGGAGTGGCCGCACGGTTTGATGCGCCATGACACGAATTGCACGGCCCCTCCCACCGGAGGTTCGAGTCCTCCCACTCGCATGGGTGTGTGTGTGTGTTGTTCTTAGTATAAATTAGTTTAAATAGTGTGTAAGTCTAGGGACCGATGAGCTCAGCAGTTTGGTCCTTAGGATTTCACACACATTTGAACATTTTGAAACTCACTTAAATCTTGATAAGCTGCCAGAGCAGCAGCAGTAACCGATCTAACAAGTGGGTAGACACTTCTTGTCTGATGTAGGCGTTGCCGACCGAAGCTGCGTATTCTGTCTGTTAACACATCTCTGTATTTGAGTATGCATGCCTATGCGTGTTTCTTTCGCATTGCAGTGTATATGGGGTGTTTCAAAGGTCTTCCATCAAACTTGTGGTGCCTCACTAAAGTCGGCAATGTGAATCGATACTACAGCATTAGCGACGGCTCGCTGCAAGAGGCACCGATGTACGGAAGGCTCTTCTGAAGACTCACACTGAGGTCAATAAAGTTTTGAGTATGCAAGAGCTCAGTCCATTTCGAGACCTCGCCTACAGTAGTCAACATCATCGTCTAGGGCCAACGAGTAAAATTTTCAGGTGTTGAACATTGTACCCCAAGAGAAAAGTTTGTTAATTAGTGCATAAAGTGGCGCATTGGTAATCCGGGACAGTTGTAAGTCATCCAGTATTCCTGAGACAAAGAAGCGTATAAAAGTTAAGTAAGCCATTTACTACATTTTTTTAAAAAAAATTAGTGGTAGTAGCCTATGGGATCAACTGCTGAGGTCATCGGTCCTAAGCTTACACACTACTTAATCCAACTTAAACTAATTTAGGCTAAGGACAACACACACACCCATGCCCGAGGGAGGGCTCGAACCTCCGACGAGGGGAGCTGCGCGAACAGTGACACGGCACCTGAGACCACACGACTACCTCGCGCGGCAGCCATCTATTCATTTAATAAAGGAAACTAATGTTTCATCTGCTGTAATTAAAAATAAACCATCCCCCACAGTACTCAAAGAGCCCACACACATTGCCATACGAGTGTACTTTCGCTGGCCATCAGACGACAAAATTTCAACGAAATACTAAGATCCACTAATTAGGTCAGTATTTGCATACCATAAGATGCGCACAAAAAGTTCCAGTTCGAAGATTATTCACTTATTCACTCCAGAATCGGTATGCCAGTCAGACAAATTGGCCGAGGACATTAAGCCAATCATTCCACTGATGCATCAGTATGAAGATGCCTGTCTGATAAAACACCGTGTCCTGCTGCAACAGAATCATCGACCTCTTGAAGCAATTTATAAAGGACTGAACGAGTGATAATCGCATGGGCAGAGATCAGGATTATAGAGAGGGTCCTTGAATGTCTCCCACTTGTGTAAGCACACCTGCTTTACGAAATTTGCGATATAGGGAAGGAACTTGGCACACCATTCCACACCAATTGTTTTCGACAGCAATGTTGCCCATATACGTCCGACATTACCCGATATATGTCTACCGGAGTTTGTCTTTTGGCAACCAAGAAACGAATAACAGCACGTTGATTCTGTCTTGACACATTTTCTAGTAAGGTCACCATTGGACATGTTTTCGCTTTTATCAAATGCTCTTTGGAAAGATACAACTGCTTTACTAATCGCTTGCCTACATGTCGGTGCTAACATACCGACAATCGAGTCGAGCTGCAAGCCTGTTGATTGTGGGTTGTACCTTACCGGTTAACTGATAACGGTTTTCAACAAGAAAACCTTGAGAATGAGTGTCTAAGTGGAGAAAGATGTTTTAGAAACAAGTCTGGATCTTCAATTTTGTTCAGCCTACACCCTTTCACACGGAGCACATGGCTGGACATTAGGCGTCTCACACTGCACACACATATGGCAACGTGCCTATTCCTTCAGGGGCATAAATAATAAAAGCCAACTAGCATCGATGGGAAGCATCAGTCAGCATTTTGTCTCTAACCACAAGTTATTTCCCAGCACGAGATCTATGACCCCTGGACGTTTGATGGAAAGACTTTGAAACATCCTAGGTACACAACTGAATTCTCAATCAACTATCTAAAAGCGTATGGTACTCAGAATGAGTCAGTGCTGCATATTTAAGTACTACGACAGAAAGGGATGCTCGATCTTCTTCTGAATAGGCACAAATTATTATAGACATTCCACACCGTTCTTTTTTGGGACTTCTACTCTTTTTTTTATGTATGATTATCTGCCTAAAGTTACTTACCTAATTTTTTTTCTTCATTTTCGTTTTATGATTTCAGTCGCATTTTCCTCACGGCATGCTTTTACTTTCTAGACGGGTTTCATATTTTACATTGAAGGTGGCTGTTGTGGATTTCTTTTTGCAATAATACACCTACGGTTTTACAAATTCTCGACAACTTTTACATAAATAAACTGAAATTAGTTGCAGGATACTACAGTTTGATGGTGTCGGTATTGTATAACAAAATACTGCTTATGTAGTCTATGAAGCACTACTTTAAGAAAATTTTTCAATTACATGTTTGTCCTGCAAAAATATAAGTGTATTCTCATCTCGTTATTAGTTAGGGACATCGCTCTCACTTCAGTTATCAAAGATCAGCACATATTCACGCAAATTCGGACATATTCATGTCGAAATTTTTTGTTTGGTTTTCTTATTTTAAATACTTCGTGTATCGTTGGTTAAATGATGCAAACATCTTTCAAATTAACACTAAAATTCCCGTTATATCCATTATAATTTCCAAGCTCACAGTCACATTTTGGCTCAGGAAAATGTACAATATTTGTTTACTTAATACTCGGAAAATCCTATTCTACATTACTGCAAGTTGTCACAAGTATGCTCGACGTGAAATAAAAATATGTAACTTACAAACGAACTATATAAGTGTAGAATTCCATCATTTTAGGTAGGTCTTCTACATCCAATGTGAATTATGTCTACACTTGTCGTGAGTGGTACATGACGATATTGTCTGCTTCCGTAGCTAAGTTCCGCCATGGACGTCATACAACTCGGACGTATCATACGTATGTTCCCGCTGTAGCATTTACAAATCACGAATAGTAGCTCTTTACTTCGTACTGCGTGTAACAGTTTATTCTTGTTGTTCTGTTGTAGCGTTTTGTGCTCCTCTGTGTTAGCGATTTCGGCCTTTTATTAATCATGACGCTGTCAAGGATGTTACTCTGGCAATGCGCACTAAGTTTTGAATTTAACAAGGCATTCAGGAATGTTCAGCCGAGTTCATTAGAAGCGTACAATCGGGTTACTGAAGTTCTCGGTATCAGCCATATCACATGCACGCTGCTCGCTATGACGCGGAGACCTGCAGATTTTCCGCGAAGCTTTTAATTCCTGTGTTGCTGGAAAGGATTCTGCTCAGACATGGAGGGATAGCAGAATCCATCACCGTGACGCCTCGATTAAAAAAAAAAATGGTTCAAATGGCTCTGAGCACTATGGGACTTAACTTCTAAGGTCATCAGTCCCCTAGAACTTAGAACTACTTAAACCTAACTAACCTAAGGACATCTTACACATCCATGCCCGAGGCAGGATTCGAACCTGCGACCGTAGCGGTCGCGCGGTTCCAGACTGAGGCGCCTAGAACCGCTCGGCCACACTGGCCGGCGACGCCTCGATAATTGCTGTCCTTTCTATCGCTGACGTAGAGTGCAGAAATGTACGCGTGGTTAACGTACCTTCTGAGGTTGAGAGATGTTATTTAAAAGATGTTTTAACCAAGTACGGAGAAGTGAAACAAATCTGCCAGGAACATTGTTCTAGCCCAAATAAATTGCAGTGTTTCAGCGGTATCAGGTAGGCTGAAATGCAAGTCACGCATAATATCCCCTCTCATCTAATTATTCATAGACACACGTTGCACGTTACTTACAGTGGACAGATGGGAACACGTTCTAGCTGTAATGAAACCACAGAAGGGTTGCTCAAGATGAGTTTTCGTTATAAAAAGTTAGAACTTAGAACCTAGTGATGGATACTGAAGGGTCAAGCTCTACCGTCGTATTATAACAGGAGTCAAAACCAGCATCTGTAGGTTTTCCTCCGTTAACGTCAAAACCGGAAGCGGCATAGCGAGCCCCTATACCTCATGTGCAACCGCTAAAAAATACGGGGCCTCGAACGCCTGATGAAAGCAGCACGGACGAGGACATACCCGGTTAACAACAGATAGGGCGGAAAGAGACTCCGGAATCGGTAAGTGAAAGGAATGGTCCAGGAATTGCGTTAGAAGCAGTCGAGTCAGCAGCGCAGGACGTCACACCCACCTACTCGCATCAGCACAGCAGGTAAAGGCCAATCTGACGCCGCACTTGTAGCCAAAAGAAAACAAGCAGAACTACAAGAAGGAACTCTCGACAAGCAAAACAAGGAAAACAGTGCTGGTGTACAAAGAGAAGACTGAAAGTCCCGAGCCCAAAATAAACACGATGAAAGACTTAGTGGTGTCAAACAAGCAGGAAACGAAAGGTTAAACCGAAGTAGGTAGCTAACCTAATGTAGCGAACTGAACATATATATTATTTCTCAAGTCAACATCCCTTTTTGTCAACACTTATTAATCGGACAGGGATGTATGAGGTGTCGTTAAAAAGGTTTTTTTTAACCCATTTTGCTCTGAAACTTACTGTTTGTGGAAAATTTTAACACAAAAGAGACATTTAGCTACCACAGAGAAAAGGGTGTCATGTATGCCCAGGTTCATAACTGTATTTTACAAAGATAATTTATTAATCACGAGTAAGAGACCCCCGTTTCATGTTATCTTATTACGAACACCGTTTTATTAAATCTACTGGAACTATATGATTCTAGAGACCTTTTCATGTCTCACATAGCTATGATGCATATATTCAGAATGAAGTGACGAACTAACATTTGTACTAAGGCTGTGATTCGAACCCGGGACTCCTGCTTATAGGCAGATGTGCTGACGAATGCACCTCCTGCGTGGTGGGCAGGAGTCCCATGTTCGGCCTCGGTAAAAATTTTCATTCATCGCTTAAGTCTGCATGTATACACCATTTAAGTATTCACTAGCTCGATAATTTGTATACAGCATTGTCAAAGGTATTAACCGACGCAATGCGGTAGTCCTTTATCTCTGTCCGTCATATAAGCTGACTTTTCTGAACGAGTATACTTTCTGAAACGATCAGCGTAGTTTCCTTTGTCCCCTTAAGTTATGCTCACTATAACTGAAAATGTTTGTCGAGCTATGTTAGAGGTTATGTGGCTCAACTGACAGCCCCTGAACTCTACCCGTCGTGCAAGCCAGGACAAACACTCCAGTGCAAAACACATTTTGGGCACATGAACGTACAAGGGTGTATCATAAATTCACGATTATTTCAGGTGGGTCTGTTACTTTTTTAAAGACGTTTTCTCTTTATTCCCACAACTACCTTTATCGCAAAGACTACACTTATTCCAAATACTGTCATTATTTAAATCTATGAAAGTGCGGAAGTGTCGCATGGACCGGTTCGTGTAATATTGAAGTGCTGTGTATTGTATACGTAATGTACGTTAAACGGAACTGCGGAAATGGATTGCAATGTCACAGATGTTTTTAATAAGTAAATATGTAACAGACAAAAAAGTGGTCAGCGGGGGTGACTGCCGTACGGAAGGTTCGGGCCCATTCCCGGTTTCCTTGGTGGTAGTGCTGGTACGCGGTGTACTTACCCTTGTGAGGCCTGTTGAGGAGCTGCTAGAGCAGTGGTCGTCAAAGCTTTTTGCTCAGGAGCCAGTATTAACATTGGGGGACGACACCTTGGGCGGCATATGTGCCACTCTTATTATTAATTGGTTCAAATGGCTCTGAACACTATGGGACTTAACATCTGAGGTCATCAGTCCCCTAGAAATTAGAACTACTTAAACCTAACTAACCTAAGGACACCACGCACACCCATGCCCGAGAATCTGCGACCGTATCAGTCGCGTGGTTCCGGACTGAAGCGCCTAGAACCGCTCGGCCACCACAACCGGCTATTAACTGGTGAGCTGTACAAATCGGTAAGTTTCAAGCGTCCAGTAGACTAGTTGTGGTAAGGGCACGATAAGTTAGCAGCTGGCACCCATGTAGTGATCGTTAAAAATCGGCACCATTCAGACCACTTGCTGTCAGCTGTTCTCTATTTCAGACTGTTGCACCCTGAGCGACCGCAAAGTCGTAGCACAGCTTTGCTTAACTAAGTCTTGTGTTGTCTGTGTGAACGGATGGTTAACTGGTTGATAAAAGAAACTGTACTTATTTTTCAAAGCATTATTCAACATGAGACACTGTGACCTATGATTTGAATGTCAGTTTTCCTCTACTTGTTGCACTGTGTTATAAAATCTATAATGTAATGTCCCTTGCTGCAAGTAAGTAGCACATTTGAAGATCGCCGTCTCTGTAAGTGCATTCACAAATCCATATTATTTCCGTCTCAAAATTCATATCGTAGCAGCTCATCGCTCCGAGACGCTCGCACACGCGAGTTATCGGTACTGGAAGGCAAAACAATTTACTTTTCCCACTGTAACACCGCAGTGGCCACGCTACTTGTCCCCTATACCCCTGAAGTAAGCGGCCAACTTTACTTACCTCATGTACGAATTCATCAAGATCGATTAAAATTAAGCACACCATTAAAACCGTGACTCACTGTGTAAGTATTTTTTGTTACTAAGCAGGAAAACTACAGCTCTTAACGTTAGTTGACGTTTTGGATTCGGCTGTTAGTAGTCAGATTGAAACGTCCCCTTTGAACAATTTATACACGACTGTGCTTAAACTAACACACAATATTTTTTAGCGCAACGCAATCTTACTATCAAAGATCCCTGCAAAAGAATGGCCCTGAGTAACATTAAACTATACCTTTCAGAAATCACTTACCTCACAAAAATCTTCATTACTCGAACTACTGCAATACAGCGAGCGCCACTACTGCCAGCTAAATAAAAGATTCAAACTACGGAAGTCACTAACTACTGATAGGGATAGTTAGCAAATGAAGGATTTTAATAGAGAACAAACACTGTATTTACCTTAATAATCATAATATATATAGCAGTTCAATTTCAAAACTTCCGCCATCTCTCTCCCCACAACCACCACTGCTGGCGGCTCACCTCCAACTGCGCAACGCTACGCGCTGTTCACATCCAGCTGCCGCTGCCCAACACTACAATGGCAGACAACAATGCAAACTAGCCACAGGCTGCACACAGCACAGCCAGTGATTTTCATACAGAGAGCGCTACGTGGCGGCGGCGTTACCAATATTAGAACCTAAACAGCCTACTTACATAAAGAAAACATAAACAGCCTACTTACATAAAGAAAACATAAACAGCCTACTTACATAGCCCCCATGCTCCCCACAAAAAATTTTACAAAATATTTTTGGGCAGTGGCCAATAATGATTTGATAAAATTTTTCATAATTTTAGTTACAATAACAAAGAAATCAAATGCACACACTTATTGATACAATGTTGGTCAAAAGCTAAAATTTTCTCACAGTCCATAAAGATAGTCCTGATCATAATAGTAATTACAGTTTTTTTTCACAAAGTCTCATTAGTAGTACTGGTAAATGTTCTAAGTATGTGAGCCTTGTAGTCGTTATGTAATCGTGCAACTAACAAGCAAGAATGTACACACACAATAACACTGTGTCGTCTGTTCGCAATAACAATGCATTCGTAATTTCTGTTTAAATAAGTTCTCTTGGTTCTTGATTGGATATTTAACTTCAAACATTGTTGCATGGTAACAGTTTCTAAAGCATACTAGTAACGTGAAGTGAAACGTTTTATGGCAAAGACAAAGTTAAAAAGCAGATTATTTCTCAATAAATGGTTTTACTTGTGAAATGTGGTGTAGCCCTTTGCTCTTTCTAGTATGCAGAGTTTCAACTTTAACGCAGTTATCATGTGGTATACGTCAGTAAAGAATACTGGAATTTTGCTCAAGGTTAGCGTCTATGTTATTTTTCTCTGAGCCAGCCGGCGCACGAGGCTGCCTGGGGTGCGAGTCATTGTCTGTTTCTTTGTTGGCGCGAGTCGTTATTGGGATTTGGAGGCCTAACTTCTACAAATTCGCCTTGCCGAGAGGGCCCAGCTCTGTTAGAAACCCGCCAGTTCTGATGAAATTCACGTCTGTCGTTTTGTCGGTAGTTTACATAGTTTCTTGTTTGTCGGTCATGTGGTGTAGAATTTCTCCCTGAATTACCACTGCAGGGTGGACCGTTGCGTCTGAAGTTATTCTGTCTCCCGTGATAATAATAGTTCTGGTTGCCAAATTGTCTGTTTCTATGATTGTCTCTGTCATATTCATTACTACGGAAATGCGATCTTTCTCTGTAACTATTACTCTGCCAGTGGTTGTCATACGGGTGGTGTCTGTTTTGGTCACGATTTACGTTGTAAGAATAGGCTCGTCGTGTCCAGTTATTGTTTCTGTCGTCACGGAATTGTGACGGATGTGACCTATAGTGATTGTTTTCCTGTTTTGGTATCCCGCGACTGTCTGTGTCAATTTCTAATTCTTGTAAGAGTCCCTGAAAAGCTTCAATGTCGTCTTTGCAGCGCCCTGCCAAAATAATATTTCTTAAATGTTAAGGCAATTTCATCAAGTAAATGCGGATGAGTTCTGAGGGGCTGTATGGGTTTGACAGGTACTGATTCTTGTGCAACAGGTCTTCAAAATATTTCACAAGACTGGAAAATTCAGATTGTTCGAAACGTTTCATCATTATGATGCTATGTTTTACTCGGTCTTGTGTAGCTTGAGACCAATATGCTGAGAGGAAGGCATGATAAAATTCTCCTTCACTGTGGCACTCGTGAATGACCGATCGCATTCTTACAGCTGGTTCATTCTCTAAGTAGCCACACATAAATTCTAATCTGTGTTCTAATGACCAGTTGGGAGGAACAATGAGAGAATTGATGGAGCCACGCTTGTGGATGAATGTCGTTGTCAGAATTCTTAAACGTTTTGAATTTACGTGTAGTAATGAACAGCTTATAGTCAAAATCATCGTGTCGGCGAGCAGCATATCGGTCATTGTTACGTCGTGTCGGCGGTTCCATCTCAAAATCCAATGCGCCTTGCCAATTTCTTTCATAATTTCCGAAGTGACCTGAATTATTATTTTGTGGCTGTTCCGTATTTCTATGTCCCTCTTCCCGTGATGGAGCACAAGTGTCCTCTGAAATATGTAATTCTTGCATTACCTGCGTCAACTGATCTTGTACTTCCCGGATTTCTCTTTTGTACTGTGTATTGATTTGATTTTGATTTTGTTTGAATTTTCTTATTTGTTCATAGTCTTCAGTGTCAGTGAAGGCTACGGGTCTTGTGTCATTCAGATCATCATCTACCTTTGTAGATAAGTTAGTGACCTGATCCGAAAGTTCGGCTACTTTCTCCGATAGTGTACTTATTTCCTCAGTGTGTTTTTCTGAACCAAGTTTCAGAGTGTCCATTTGTGTTGAAATCGTATCTACTGTGTCCTTTAAGTTTTCTTGAGTTTTAGCAAGTTGCGTAACCGAATCGGTAGATGCAACTGAGTCAATTTTAGCTTGCAAGGTGTCGTAATTTTCACGAACAATAGTTTGTAGTTCTTTTATGGCTGCTTCATGATTCTGTAATGCATTTTCATGACGGGAAAAAATAGGTTGGAAATGCTCACAAATTTGTGTTTTTACGTCATTACAGACTTTCTGACATTTCGATTCAATGTTATGTAACTCAGCAGTTAAATCTTCACGTGTTTGTTCGAGAGTTTGTTCCAATGAGTCTAACTTTTGAAGCTGTTGCTGTGTTTGTCTCTGATTTTGTTCCATTGTGTCTAACTTTTGAAGCTTTTGCTATGTTTGTCTCTGATTTTGTTCCATTGTGTCTAACTTTTGAAGATTTTTGTCCCATTGTGTCTAACTGTTGCTGTGTTTGTCTCTGATTTTGTTCCATTTGTTGTAATAACAATGCATTAGTGTCTGGAATCTGTTCCTCTACGCTTTTCGGCAGTGTATTTGCACCGGCAACATTCACATTTTGACAAGCTGAAAATGTGTCTTGACTTATTTGAGAAAACGGTGAGGACGAAAAACCTGAATCTACAGTATTTGTAAAATTGTGTCCTGTCATTTCGGATTCCTGAGGCGAGCAGCTGCCGACCGATCGATCGATAAAGCTTCCCTGTTCACAACCTGTTTCACTGTCTACACCATTATTTGCCGCCCGCTCCATTTCCCTATGCACAATTACCAAATTACTACTTGGAACGTCTGTTAATTCACTATACAGTGGCGCTGATAAGCTACGCTCGTCGTCACTATTATTTCTCAGTTTACTTTGGAGCCTAGTGTTACGTTTTTCACACGCCATTATTGTGACAATATTTCACACGATAACACAGAAAAACACAATTTGAAGAGCAAAATAAAAGAACACATTAACATAGCACTGAAAATAATATCTAGTTAATTGCAGCTGCGAAATACTTGGTGCAAATCTACATGCATGGCACAACTGTTTTACTGTACAACAATGAAAGGCTGCAACTACAAAGGAGATTCTCTCTACAATTACGCGCTAGCAATAAACAAAATCTACACTAATTACACAAACTACAAGAAAAAATCAGAAGATTCCAGTGAGGTATCCTCGGCTAAGGGTCGACATATGAAACGTCTCCTTATAACAATTGTACAATACTATGCTTAAACTGACACACAATATTTTTTAGCGCAACGCAATCTGACTATCAAAGATCCCTGCAAAAGAATGGCCCTGAGTAACATTAAACTATACCTTTCAGAAATCACTTACCTCACAAAAATCTTCATTACTCGAACTACTGCAATACAGCGAGCGCCACTACTGCCAGCTAAATAAAAGATTCAAACTACGGAAGTCACTAACTACTGATAGGGATAGTTAGCAAATGAAGGATTTTAATAGAGAACAAACACTGTATTTACCTTAATAATCATAATATATATAGCAGTTCAATTTCAAAACTTCCGCCATCTCTCTCCCCACATCCACCACTGCTGGCGGCTCACCTCCAACTGCGCAACGCTACGCGCTGTTCACATCCAGCTGCCGCTGCCCAACACTACAATGGCAGACAACAATGCAAACTAGCCACAGGCTGCACACAGCACAGCCAGTGATTTTCATACAGAGAGCGCTACGTGGCGGCGGCGTTACCAATATAAGAACCTAAACAGTCTACTTACATAAAGAAAACATAAACAGCCTACTTACATAAAGAAAACATAAACAGCCTACTTACAAGATGCATATTGTTATAAAATACGGCTGAGAATCGCGGGTCAGACGAATACTTGATTCGGACCGCATGCGGCCCGCGGGCCGCAGTTTGACGACTACTGTGCTAGAGCGATTAGTAGCGTTTCTGTTATAACCAGGAATAACACAATAACCTCTTCAGTCTGGTTTATTAAATCACAAATCACTTTTTAACAATTATGTTAGCCAAGCGTCTACCCAGGCTCACACTCAGAAGTAATGCAGAATTGAAGTTTGGTTATACCAATGTCCGAATGTGCATGGTGGGGTGCACGTCCCGTAATTATTCCCAAGTCCAGTGAAGTTCAGTCTCTCCAAGTGAAGTCGCAAGATTTTCCGCCGAGCAGCCAGGTAACCTCGAGTGGTGCGCCGAGTCATCCACAAGCAGCTGGAACACAGCGTACGGCACTTCCCGATGAGAACTGTCGTTCGCGAAAGAAGAAGAAGAAAGGATGGGGCCCCTCCACGCCCGCACCAACGTGGTGACCAAACCAAAAGTTCTACTGTCACCTCCGTAAGCATGTTAGTATTTGAATCAGGCGTCACAGGATGCAGGCTGTGATGTTATCCATGCGTCTGGGTAAGACTACTCATTAACATGGTCCATCAGGAGAAAGAAGTGGTCGAAAACGATCGAAGGGTAGCGGTTGTAAGAGCAGAGGAAAAAAAGTGCCAAGGCCAGCGCCAAGGGAAAAAAACCTCTGCGACAGTAGGACGGGTAGTAAGGGCAGTAGCGGCTTGCTAGCTGCGACAGAGCATGCAAGGTGAGGAGTGGTTAGCGTGAGGTACCGTGCAACGTTACCTATGTACTGCGTGGTCGTTAGCTGGGTCAGTCCGGTGCTGCGGCTGGGATCGCTTGTAGTCTCCTGGGCCGGCGGCAGTGGCTTACTCCCTGTAACATAAAAGTTCTGCGCGGCAGCTTGGCGACGCTTGTGCGATGAAGACTGCCCTATTGGCTTTTGTACCTTTCACCTGCGGTGCTGCTGTGGCAACCGCTGGGACAGGCGCAGGTACGACTGCGCTGAGGCCTTGGGCGAAGACTGCACGCAGTTGCCTCAAGGCCTCTTCCTTCTCTGCAGCCACGGCGGCTGCGAAGGCAGCCCTCTCCGCCGCCATGACGGCTTTGAGGGCTGCTGTGGCCTCCTTCACGGCGGCCCCGAGGTCGAGGTCACACTTCTTCACGGGAGGGCGAGCTGCGTCCTGGCTTCCCGTTTCCGAGCGGCCGTCCCTGCCCCAGGCAGGTGGGTCTGCTGCTGCGCCGCCCCTCAGCTGTGCCGGGCTGTTCTGCGCCCTACGCCGTTTCCGACGTCGTCTCTTCTTCTGCTGCTGCGTCGGCGCGGCCGCGGCCGCTTCGCCGCCCCCGGCACGGCTGCGACTTGAGAAAGCCGCACAACCGCGCCAGCTGGCGACGTGCGGGCCGCCACACCGGACACAAGTCGGCAAAGCGTTGCTGCCGCGGTCGCAGGCGCGGCTGTCGTGCTCGCCTGAGCACTTGACGCACCGCGCTGCGTTGCGGCAATACTTCGCAACATGGCCCTCGCCCTGGCACCTGAAGCACTGGGGCAGAGGGTCCATGGCGGTCGGGAGAGCCTCCGTCGTAACCGGGAAGCCCAGCAACTTCCGCAAGTCGAAGATGTCGCTCCCGCCGTCTACCGTTTGCACGGTCACGGCATAGAGCGGCGCCCTCTTCCTGTTGGTCCGGTTGTGCAACCTTGCGGTTGCGCAACCAAACCCGGCTCGCAGCAGCCCTTCCCGGACCGCTGCCTCGTCACAGCACCAAGGCAACCCCCTGAGGAGTGCCTTGGTCGTCTTCATCCTTCCGACGGAAGGTGCCTTATCACGCGCCAGCGGTGCGTCGACGACGTGGTCGGCCACTGCGACCTTGATCGCCCTGTGGTCGGCCACGTTTGCAGCTCGAACGCAGATCAGCGAGTCTGTATCGACAGACTCGTAGACCACCTCGTTCCGAGCGCAATTCGTGATGGTGTCGAACAGCGCTGTCCACGCGCCTTTGCACTTGACGTACAAAGGGGGAGCAGGCCGCGACTCGTCTTCACGGGAGTTCCTCACATGGTCGGCAGACTCGGTGAGTTGCACAACCGAAGGACCCTTCGTAGCGGCAGGTTTCCTCTGAGCACCCTTCTTTCCCATGCTGCGAGGCGCGGAACACGACAATTTGCACGCGTTGTAAGAACAACGCACGACAATCTGCTCTCCGCGGCGCCCACAGCACAGAAAACCTCTTCACGAGCTCTCAACGGCCAAGTAGGCTAAGCGCGCAACGACAGCGATGCGCTCGCCTCGCCAGCTCAGGCCGCTCTGCTGCTGCCCGCTACTATCGTTTGCGGCGGCAGCGGGGTTTATATAAGGCTTGCTAGTTAATGGAGCCGTCGGCTGGGGTCGCTGTTTTCCAGGGAAAACCAATCGCAATGTTTCCTGGCGTAGCCAATTGCTGTGTGCTGACAAACGCGCGCGCGCGAAGGCGGCCAGCGATGGCAGTCGCGAGCCGCCCGGAGAAGTGCGGCCAGCGATGTATTTCTCGGCCACGTAAGGGAGCGTGCGTGTGAAGACGGCCAGCGATGGAAGCAGCGGGCCGCCCAGAGAAGTGCGGCCAGCGATGTATTTGGCGGCCTCGTACTGGAGCGCGTTGTTCGGTGTTTGTTAGAAGTGGTGTATACCACAGTTTCCAAGTTCAAGGAACCCGAAAACAATCGGGAGAGCTGCGTGCTGACCACATGCCCCTCCATACCTCATCCGATTGACGGAAGATGTCACGGCAGTCGGTCGGAATCGCTTGGCAAGCGGAACTTTTCCTTTACCTTACATGATGTAATTTCCTAACATGATGGCGAAGAAACTATTAATGAATGCATTCGGATCATCTTTACTGTTTTTGAGAAATAACTTCCAATAGTTTCCTTATCAATCTTAGAAAAAAGAAGCTTAAAGCTATGAGGTACAGAAAATACTATAACTCACACCTTCCAGTTTCCGTGGAAACAATACGGTTTGTTTCCTCTCCTGTAATACTTGAAACACCAGTGTTGTCCACTTGTACACTGAAGAGCCAAAGAAACTGGTACACCTGCCTACTATCGTATACAGCCCCCGCGAGCACGCAGAAGTGCCGCTACACGACGTATCATCAACTCGACTTATGTCTGCAGCAATGGTGGACGGAACTGACACCATCAGTCCTTCAAGGCTGTCCATAAATATGTAACAGTATGAAAGGGTGGAGATCTCTTCTGAACAGCACATTGCAAGGCATCCCAGATATGCACAATAATGTTCACGTCTGGGGAGTCTGGTAGCCAGCGGAAGTGTTTAAACACAAATGAGTGTTCCTTGAGCCACTCTGGAGCATACACAGTGGACATGAATGGATGCAGGTGAACAGACAAGACTCTTAAGTATGTGTCATATGTCAGAAACGTGTCTAGACGTATCTGGGGCCTCATATCAATCCAACTACACCCGCCCCACACTATTAGAAAGCCTCCATCAGCTTCAAGAGTCCCTTGGTAACATGCAGGTCCAACGGATTCTTGAGGTTGTCGCCATACCCGAACACGTCCATGCTCTCGATACAATCTGAAACGAGACCAGACCGACATGGCAACATGTTTCCACTCATTAACAATCCAGTGCCGGTGTTGAGGCATTACACTTCAGGCGAGGTGTAAATTTTTGTGTCGTGCAGTTGAGATGGCGTGTGACGAGGGCGTCCCGTCGGGTAGACCGCTTTCCTGGTGCAAGTCTTTCGAGATGACGCCACTGCGGTGACTTGCGCATCGATTGGGATGAAATTATGATGATGAGGACAACACCCAATCCGTGAGCGGAGAAAATTTCATACCCAGCCGGGATTAGAACCGGGGCCCTTAGGTTTGACAGTCTGTCGCGCTGACCACTCAGCTACCGGGGGCGGACTGCTGTGCAGTTATCAAGGGTACACCAGTGGGCCTTCGGCTCCGAAACCCTGTATCGATGATGTTTCGTTGAATGGTTCGCATACTGGCACTTGCTGATGGCCCAGTATTGAAATCTGCAGCAATTTTCTGTCACGTTGAACGATTCTCTTCAGTCGTCGTTGGTCCAGTTCTTGCAGGATTCTTTTTCGGCCGCAGGGACGAAGGAAATTTGATGTTTTACCGGATTCCTGATATCCACGGTACACTCGCGAAACGGTCGTACTGGAAAATCCCCACTTCGTCGCTACCTCGGAGATACTGTATCCCATCGCTCGATCGCCGACTATAACTCACTTAAATCCTTATAACCTGCCATTGTAGGAGCAGTAAACGATCTAAAAACAGCGCCAGACATTTGTTGTCTCATATAGGCTTTGTCCAGCGCCGTATTCTGCCTGTTTACATATCCCTGTATTTGAATACGCATGCCTATACCAGTTTCATTGGTGCTTCATTTTAATTTTGCCAGGTAACTGTTTGTATCCTTACCTATCAAGGATATTGCACTTTCTTGAGCTAAATCACAGTGCATACGACTTTGAAAGTTACATTTGATGCCATTAAAACGTGGACACCTTAATTAAGTTGATAATGTCTGTCTTCGAAACTTTAAGCCACTGACAACACGTTATACTAGGTCACATTTCATCCTTCCATGCGGGTTCAATACGGTCTCCCTAGATTTCGCGAGTTCAAAGCAACATCGTCGTTTTTTGTCTAAATTTAAAGGGTAGGGCGGCCGGAGTTACCGAGCGATTCTAGGCTCTACAGTCTGGAACAGCGCGACCGCTATGGTCGCAGGTTCGAATCCTGCCTCGGGCATGGATGTGTGTGATGTCCTTAGGTTAGTTAGGTTTAAGTAGTTCTAAGTTCTTGGGGACTGATGACCTGAGCAGTTAAGTCCCATAGTACTCAGAGCCATTTGAACCTTTCTTTTTGTAAAGGGTAGCTTCAGTGAGTCCAACAGTAGTCGACAACGGAGCGTTTTGTGACATTAACTGCCAGCTTTGAGAATACAACAATGAATAAAATACTTTCTCTCTTAATTGTGAAATTTCTTGCACCTCTTTACCTGTAAGGCTTCGCACGCTGCCACAATGATCTGCAGATGACTCTAGAAGACTGCTGAACCAGGTAATTTTAACACGGAACCCAGTGCTTGTTGTCTCGTATAAGAAAAGAAGAAATTACAGAATAATTTGGTGCAATTAGAACAAACTGTAATGTTCTTTAACTTCATCCGTATTCCTGGACCATGAAAAGATTTATTTCATAGTGTCTGCCAATATTGGTCTGAAGTGCTCGTTTTTATTTTTCATTTACGCAATATAAATATTTTCTAAATGTGTACAGTACTAGAAGTCAATTATAAAAAATTAACTCGAATAGCATTCACATCAGAAGGGAGAAAAGTGTCGAACAAATTCAGTACAAAATGAAGAGATACTAAAGTGTCCAGTCTCCGCCATAGCCGGTTCGAAGCACGATTAAGAAAGTGGGAGGGGAAAGGATTAACACCCCTTTAAGAAACCTTGATTCTGGTGATAGCACCTTTTGACGACCCCTTACCTGGATAATGGAAAAGACCTCAACGGCAGTGAAGACGGAAATGAAGATCATCAGTAACATAGTCGTACTAAATAATGCGAATGCTTCTGTGCATGGGATTGCTATTCTAGTCACCAGGAAAACAATCAAATAATTCGTATACAAGTGGTCTGCATTTTTCCTAGAGCGATGTCGTCCATACAAATCATTCAGGTTTATGCTCGGATCAACAATTCGGATGAAGAGGAGGTGGACCAACTATACTAAGATATCATTAACGGAGAAGACATAGCTGGATATCCTCGTGGGAGAGTTAAATGCAAAAATAGGACAAAATAAAGATAGAGACCGATGGAACATTGATAACTATGGATTAGGCTGCAGGAATGAAGAATTGAACGATTGCAAGACTTAGATGCTAGAGCTGGAAATCTCTATTGCAGGAATACTTTCTCTAAGAAGATTGTCCAATGTAAATGGTCATAGAAGAGCAGTGATGGTCAAACTAAAAATTAGATAAACTTTGTTCAGTCCAACCAAAAAACAGAACTGCTAAGGCGTGTCTGTACTCAACATATTCGACACCGAACGCGACTATAGACAAGTTCGAGCGATCTTCAAATTCGAGCACGAACTTGAACGATCAAAAATGGTAAGGAAGCACACTTTTCCAAGAGCGAAGGAGTTAAGGATACAGAGAGCAGCATTTCAGCAAAGTTTATCTGAGAAGCTTGGCCCGATAAAGGATTCAAATTCTTTAATAGAAAATGAAACCGCAAACAAACCCACAAGCATCCATATTGCAGCAAACGAAGTGCAGTTGGCACCATTTAGCTCGCATAACAAAGGAAGGCAATGTACAGGAACAAAACAGAATACACAACTCTTAATCAGAGTATCCGTAAAGAAATAAGGAAAGATCTTAGGATATTTAACGATACCTTGGTCATGTAGACGATTGAAAATTACCGAAACTTGAAAATTTTGACGTCCAACATGTCTACAGGTAGATCTAAAATCATGAAACTCAAGAACAAGAAAAGAGAGATAGTCAAAATATTACAGAAATTGCTAGAGATTTCTACCAAGAACTGTATACTGTGACAATCTGAATCGTCTGAGTTTTGCAGATGCTCCTAGATGAAGATCTGGGAGAACTAAAAAGTGTGTTCCAATAACTAAAATTGGCCTCGGCAAAGAGTGGCTTGAAAATGAACACCAATAAAACTAAAATGCTAAGCCCAGACAACAAAGCACTTAAAAGTCGGAAACCAGTCTACAGAAGCAGTTGATGAATACAACTACCTTGAGCATAAAATTAATCTAAGGAAAAACAATCAAAATTCAGGAATTCTTCGCAGGATAGGACTGAGATGGACAGCATATCTGAGCAGAGGAAGAGTTACACTTGATGGAGACATTACCAGCATCAACATATTCCCTGACTGACAACGGTGTCCCAAATAACCAAAGGCTGAGGCCAACAACGCCTACCACCAGCTATAAGACGGTCTGGAAACTATGACTTTAATGCTAGTGCCTGTAAACTGAAGCGCACTCAAAGATCCATGGAACGCGTATGCTAGGAGATAGAATTCGTCAGAGGACATTAGGCAACAGACGCCCTAGGTAGAGCTGTAAGACTGAAATGGCAATGGGTCTGACACATTACAGCAGATGTACCCGTAAAATTGTTCACTGAAGACTGTGAAACTGTAGGACCACCAGGGAGTCAGTGGAAGAGGAAACATGATGACGTGAAACTGGTGGTTGGAAAATGATTGTACCAGGTCACGCGAAATCAAAGCCAATGGAAACATATAGAAGTGGACTGAGACAGATTGAGGAAGAAGAAGGGGAAAAAGTGTAAGAAATGACGAAGGATACGATGTAGGTCTGAAGACAGAAAGAGGTGCAATATATATGTATATAGACTGTTATATGTTTCATCATTATTAATGTATAGAAATAATGAAGAGGAGGACACTGAAGTGAATAATGAGAAAAATAATTACTGCGAGGTGCATTCGGGAAGTCATGCAACACAGAAAGCAGGCTGGTTTTATTCGGAATTCCCATATACCAGTCTTCCCCACTATCTTGGCTATGAAACGCTATGTTTAACATAATCTCCGTTCATTGCGATTTATGCCCGCATGATACCACTCTATCGGTCGACGTCGGAGCTAATGTCTTTCTACATCACAAATATTCAAATGTGTGTGAAATCTTATCTACTAAGGTCATCAATCCCTAAGCTCACACACTACTTAACCTACATTATCCCAAGGACAAACACACGCACCCATGCCAGGAAGTTTCATATCAGCGCACACTCCGCTGCAGAGTGAAAATCTCATTCTGGAAACATCCCCCAGGCTGTGGCTAAGCCATGTCTCCGCAATATCCTTTCTTTCAGGAGTGCTAGTCTTGCATGGTTCGCAGGAGAGCTTCCGTAAAGTTTGGAAGGTAGGAGACGAGGTACTGGCGGAAGTAAAGCTGTGAGGACGGGGCGTGAGTCGTGCTTGGGTAGCTCAGTTGGTAGAGCACTTGCCCGTGAAAGGCAAAGGTCCCGAGTTCGAGTCTCGGTCCGGCATACAGTTTTAATCTGCCAGGAAGTTTGACACACACCCATGCCCGAGGGAGGACTCGAACCTCCGCCGGGACCAGCCGCACAGTCCATGACTGCAGCGCCTTAGACCGCTCGGCTAATCCTGCGCGGCGCTTTCTGCATCAGTAACATCCCCATCCTCCTATAACTGCTTCCTGCAGAGTGTATCATTTATTGAGTCATACAGGTGGAAGTCGTAAGTTGTGAGATCCGGGCTGTAAGGTTGATAAAGAAGACAGTTCAGTGAAGTTTTGTGAACTTCTCTCGGATGCGCAGTCTTGTGTGAGGCCTTGTATTGTCATCGAGAAGTGCGTTTGCATTTTTATGGCCACTTACTACTAGAGTCGTTTCCTCAGTTTCCACAGTCACAGAACGTCATCGGCATGACTTTGTCGGATGAGGGTGCGGCTTTGAACTTAGCGAGGGCATCAATCCATGGATTACTGTTTTGTTTCCGGTCCGGAGTGATGAACCTATGTTTCATCGCCTGTGACGACGTTCGACAAAAAATTCGCGTTCAGCTTCATAACGCGCAAGCAACTCTGGACAGATGGTCCATCGTTGCTCTTAATGGCCCTCTGTTAGGCGCTGACGAAACCAGCGGGCACACATCTTTGAGAACCCCACCGAGGGATCGAGTGTGTCAGTACCGCAAACAGAGACGTCTAGTTGTGCACCGACGTATTTACTTATGATCCGTCGATCACCTCGAATAAGAATGTCCGCACGTTCCAATACTGCAGTAGTCACAGTTATGCGCGGACGGCCGGCACACGAGAATTCGCACAGGTCTGTACGACCTTGTCGTACTGATGAAAGACGCCTCGCCCAACGAGACCGTGCTTTTCTTCACTGTCAGGTCTCTGTATTCATTCCACAAGCGCCTATGAATATTTGCGATGCTCTGGTTTTCCGCCAAAACAAAGTCAGTGACAGTTCTCTGCTTGGAACGCCCCATCGTTACAAACTCCATTTAGAAGGCTACGGAAAGCGCCGCCTTCTATCGGAACTTCATGAAACTATACAGGCTGAAGCGCGAATATAAGACGATATACCACAACAAATTCCACATTATTTCAGCAGGAATTGGCCGAGGAAAAAGCGTCTTACATTACTTACTAAACATCCATCGTATCTTCTTTTCATAAACGACCTCTTAAGATCACAAAGAAACTTCTAATTGCTTACGGAAGTAATGGACGTAAGCAATACATACCACCGGAGATATTAATCATTACATATCTGCTATCACAAAGATGCAACAGACGATTGGAGGTTCCAGACCTGAATACCACTCACGGGATGAATAAGGGGCACATGTGTTAGGGAATAATGGTGGAGTCCAGCAGAGCTCGTCTGATGGACGTCCCTGCAGTTTGTTGTTCCAGCTGACGTAGAAAACGAAACGCCGCCCTTAATGAAAGGCGGGGAACGCGTGCAGAGGGCTTTCTGCGACACTCGCCCTCGAAAACGGCCCGTAATGAATTCCTTTTATATATTTCCTTTTGTGTCGGCCGCGTAATTCGTTTTTGCTGTCTGTTGTGAAAGCTCAAATAAAAGGAGTAACTCAGAGTAGGTACGAGAGAGATAGGGAGATACAGAAACGAGGGAGGAATTCCTGTTTACGGGACATAAATATAAGTGATTTACATAAAGTCTTCATTTGCAAATGAGAGCTATTTTCACATCTTTTTATTCTTAAACGTGAATTTCTTTTGTGGAGAGATAATGCACAGGGAAAATATCGAGGGAATTAAATGAGGGTAGAGCACCACTTCCATCTCTAAAAGTTAAATCTCCGCTCGCTGCGGCTATACCTTTCATCTGTAATAATTGCTTCTGCATTTGATTGCATTGCTTTCAACCCCAGATGCCTCCGAATAGAGATTAATGCGGCTGTTTGAACATTAGTACCGCATTACGTTAACTACATCCTCTTTCTTATGTTTCGATAATAACCCCCATTGTACGAACAAAAATGCAACTGCCTAGCTGTATATCAATTGAGTCTCTGTTGATGGAAGGGAGTTGTTCAAGAACATTCGTACAGCAATGACACATCATGTGCTTACGATAAAAAATTTATTGTCCACCTTCAAGTGAAAATTTATTCAGGATGTTATGTGTATGAGTGCATATATTTGTATTGGTGACTGATGGCAGTTTAATGAACCACATAACATTAGTATTTACTTTATTTACAGACTAATAATTACAACTATTAGGACTAGTATGTTTTAGGTTGGTTAACATCTCCGAGTACATTTGGGAATCACAAGCCATTAATGATGATTTTGCCCAGGTCATCAGGTCAGGTGTTAATGTGTGGACGGGTGCATGCAATACGGTTAGTCCATAATGAGAGTCATTGTCCACCTAGTGGTTAAGTTATGACCGTGCAGAAAACATGAGGTAGTAAATGATGTGATGCTTTTGTGCGAAGACTGCTAAACTCCGAAGTACGTGCATATTAATGTACCAATCATCACAACATCTGCACTTATATCCTCAAAGCCCTGTAGATATATGCAACGAATCCTAGATAATAACAGAAGAGAAATAATGCTGAATCCGAGGTGCGGAGAGGAGTGGTTGAAGAAAAGTAACTGCTTACAGAAGAGAAAAATGGCATGAATTCCAGGTACAAAAACAGAAAGCACAATATATATGAATGTTTCACTGGGGGCAAATAACGGAACAAACAATGTAGCAGGAATGACCGAAGGGAAAATACTGTAATTAATAATGAGCTAATGCCTCCGTGATGATGCATTAGTAATTAGACCAAAACGTCTTAAGGCGTTAAGACGCAGAAGAAATCTAAAGAAGATACAGTCAGAAATCTAAAGAAGATACACAACAGATAAAAAAAAGAAAAAAGAGGTGAAGGGGAAGTGAGAGAAATTTTTATGGAAGTATTAGTCACTTTAGTTTCGTTGAAATGACATCGAATTTGCGACGGAGAAACTAACATACAGTAACGCAAGCTGTGTCATGATCGCGAATAAATCAGTGACCCGAATATAGTATACATTTCCTTTACTTTACGTCTATGGTCGCAAATTTTTTGTCATCAGACTATCGGTTTCTGTCTACAATGACCAACTTCGGATCTATTTTATAAAATTGTGTCGTAATATATTGGAGCCACAGTGGCATAATCAAATGTTGATTTTGTGTTTAATATTTGACGATGCCACTATAGATCCAGTACATTAGGATATGTTTTTATGAAACAGATCTGAAGATGGTCATTATAGACCGAAACCGGTAGTCTGATGACAAAGTATTTGTGACCATAGACGTAAAGTAAAGGAAATTTACAGCATGTAACTAGGTCGAATTTATCATGTGAAGAAAGAAGTGAACAGTAAAGGGTCAACAATGGTAAAATGCTTTCATATTGTTTATATAACGTTATTGTCGATATCTTCGTTCTATTTTGTGTACTGACTGTCAAGACGGTTACCCTCAAAAAAATAAATTTTTTCTTCAACGTCACTAACAGTCTTATACTCACTTTATCAGCGGCGTGTCTTTCTGATAAATGGTGAATGTATGACGCCGTGTTGCATTTGGCGAATCGAAGCCGTTTGCTCTAAAGCCTTTATGTTATTAGG
This sequence comes from Schistocerca cancellata, assembly GCF_023864275.1. Lineage (NCBI taxonomy): Eukaryota > Metazoa > Arthropoda > Insecta > Orthoptera > Acrididae > Schistocerca > Schistocerca cancellata. The sequence continues at coordinate 187,673,752 of NC_064626.1, read as the reverse complement.
ATATAATTTTTCATTTCTTAATTAAGGTGCAGTAGCAATTTCATAAGTCGGAATCTAAACACGAGAAATTTCGTGGAAGACTTTTTGTCCTCTGCATTTACAACCAGAGGGATGCAGTGATAACATCCCACTTAACTCTCAAAAAGACGACGTAGCTGTAAGGTCTTGAGGAGAAAAAAGTGTCTTTCTAACCTCCGCAAAGCTCGGGATGCTTCTAGAATTAAAATTTCGGCCTTTAGTGGAATGTGCATAGTTCTGAACTTTGTTGGCACATCATAACTGTGTGCCAAACCAGGGCCCTATCCAGACGACTTTCGTGTGCCGTGCTCTTTGAGCTGTTCAAGGAAAACTGAGCACTCGCCCTTACAGATTTCACTCCTGCCCGTAGATCTCTCCCGCCTTCCGAATTTCACAGAAGCACTTCTACATTCCTCACTGGACTAGTGTTCCAGGAAGACAGAATATGTCAGTTATATGGATGCGGAATGTATCGATACTGCTGCCACTGCGAGAGGACACCTGTTCGTTGTACGACAAAGGGAAGGGTCCTGGATATGCTGATAGGGAGGCTAAAATGAATATGAAACTTTCAAATGATAAATTGCTTTGGAAAAACGAATGTTGCTCTGCATTCATTATTGGAAATAAAGACTTTCGCTACTTGAGAGGGCCCCCATGACAAATGTCAGGTGGTAGAAACATTTGTAAGGACATTCGGAAGAGAAACAACGAATACACTATTGAAAGAATCACATTTCCGCAGGAGGGGGTAACATTTACTAACTGACTATCATGTAAAAGTTTCAGGTCATAAACTTTGCTCAATGTGACGACTTTCTGACTCTACGGCACCCTGGAACTTCACTAGATACCCCAATTCACAGTTGCTCGCAGCACGTTTCCAACAGTGGGCCATGGAATGTTCAGCTGTCGAGACACAGCTCCTGCATTGATTGAAGATGGCACGTAGCGTCCAGCATTCTCAATCAAGGGAACAGTAGCCTCTTCAACAATTTGTGGTGCAAGTGGCCGTCATCCTCTAACTGGAGCAATTCCCAAATCACCAGTTTATTCGAATTTCCGAATCATGTTCTCCAACCTCGGTGCTCGAAGAAGACCTTTCCGTATTCCTTTAATGCATCGATACTCGCGAAGATCAGAGGCACAATTGCTGTGGTTTTGGAAAGCCTTACTCACCTTGCACAGACCCTTGACGACTGTCTGCAACTATAATGCATACTGATGCTTGTGTTTCAATCCAGCATCACCGTGCTCTTTGAGCTGTTCAAGGAAAACTGAGCACTCGCCCTTACAGATTTCACTCCTGCCCGTAGATCTCTCCCGCCTTCCGAATTTCACAGAAGCACTTCTACATTCCTCACTGGACTAGTGTTCCAGGAAGACAGAATATGTCAGTTATATGGATGCGGAATGTATCGATACTGCTGCCACTGCGAGAGGACACCTGTTCGTTGTACGACAAAGGGAAGGGTCCTGGATATGCTGATAGGGAGGCTAAAATGAATATGAAACTTTCAAATGATAAATTGCTTTGGAAAAACGAATGTTGCTCTGCATTCATTATTGGAAATAAAGACTTTCGCTACTTGAGAGGGCCCCCATGACAAATGTCAGGTGGTAGAAACATTTGTAAGGACATTCGGAAGAGAAACAACGAATACACTATTGAAAGAATCACATTTCCGCAGGAGGGGGTAACATTTACTAACTGACTATCATGTAAAAGTTTCAGGTCATAAACTTTGCTCAATGTGACGACTTTCTGACTCTACGGCACCCTGGAACTTCACTAGATACCCCAATTCACAGTTGCTCGCAGCACGTTTCCAACAGTGGGCCATGGAATGTTCAGCTGTCGAGACACAGCTCCTGCATTGATTGAAGATGGCACGTAGCGTCCAGCATTCTCAATCAAGGGAACAGTAGCCTCTTCAACAATTTGTGGTGCAAGTGGCCGTCATCCACTAACTGGAGCAATTCCCAAATCACCAGTTTATTCGAATTTCCGAATCATGTTCTCCAACCTCGGTGCTCGAAGAAGACCTTTCCGTATTCCTTTAATGCATCGATACTCGCGAAGATCAGAGGCACAATTGCTGTGGTTTTGGAAAGCCTTACTCACCTTGCACAGACCCTTGACGACTGTCTGCAACTATAATGCATACTGATGCTTGTGTTTCAATCCAGCATCACCGTAGCAATGCCAACACCTAAAGCCATGGCAGTACACTACCGACCACGGAAATCCTGCAGTACACAGTCTGAATTTCATTCATATAAAGTTACGTAGCCATGCGGTGAATAGCTTTCCCTCTACCTTGGATCAAGTAGCGGAAGTATAATTATAAGCACCCTGTAGTATTAAGCACTTTCGGTGACGTCACAGGCGCCAACTGGGGCGCCGCGCTTAAGCGAAGCGGCAGTAAAAGAATTGATAATGTATTTTTTTTTTAAAGGGAGGATGATGGATAGGGATATTTATGGTCTGTATTAAAACATAGTCAACATTTATCTTTATTTTACGATTTCTATTGCCAACGTTAGCCCAAATAAAAAGATATTCGTCTGAATTCAGTTTCTTCTTTCTTCTGGTAGACAAAGTAAATGCCTTATCTGGAACAAGGGTCCCATAAGGAACTTTAGCTAGTAAACCTGTACTCTCTGCTATACTCCACGTCTTCCAAGCCGTTTGCATCAGGGAATGCTTCAAGGCCACCATAATCAGCATGACTGCCCTAAACAACTGCCAAGGTCAGCCAAGTACAGCCTCCAAAAACAGCTTGTATGCCACAGGTAAACTCCATTCGTAGTCTACGAAAAACATTAGGACCACCCAAAAGCTGCTGCTTATTGAACTGGCCACTCAAATCAATATCAATTGCTCTGTCTTGTACACAGGAGCACTGCGCCGTCAGCGACGACGATACGCTCGTCGCAAAGGCATTGCTGAGGCACGTTAACACACAGTGAACGTAGCAAGCCAACACCCAATGAGACCCAGAGCTAAGCATACGCTCTGCACGACGTTCGCACAGCGGATGACGCTCCGTGCTGCGGCTCAGTACTTTTAAAGATAAGGCCCTTCCGGGCAACGCCCAGCGCTCTCCAGCCAAAGATGCGAAATGCCTCCGTCGACACACAAAGAGCTCATTTTCAAAAATCGAAGCAGAAAGCAGCAGAAACATGGGAGCTCTATAAAGATAATGGCGTGATTTAAGAAAGTAAAATTATTCATGATCGATAACATCCACATACAGTTGTATTACGTTTGTCAATAAAAGGAAAGCACAACCAACATTCACGACAACAGTCCCATCTTCAGGTGCATCCAAACGACTCAGCTAACAGAGTGTAACATAGTGACTCTATGGTACATGGCATTTACCAGTACCTGGGAATCACTATATATTACCCGTTTTACATGACTCGTATGGATATTCTATGCACGTGGAGAAGGGACTGTCGTCCTGAAACCTGGGTGTGCTTTTCTTTGATTGGAAAAGAAAATTTAATACAACTGTGTGAGGACGTTATCTACCCTGATGAATCAATATAATAAATACGGATGTCCCAGCAAGGAAAAAATGAAGCAACAATGTTTTGTGCAAAAATGAAACTGATGCTTTCACTAGTTTACGACGACCGGCATCAAGCCTAGAACTTCTTTGAATAAACTGACATAGGTTGCCATGGGACATCCGGATCGATGGGATGTAGAGAACAGTATCCCAGGAATCGGAATTTCAGTAACCCTGAGAACAGCTGCAAAGACTGTGGAATTGGTTCCAAAAGGACGAGATTTTGTGGCCAAGTGGATTTTATTCAAATTAACACTGGTAGCGGTGGAGATGAGGATGGTCGTCTACGGTGTATGGAAACCTACTTCGAGCAGATCAGAAAACAATATTAAGGTTTTCGCTGAAAGTTGATGGCAGCTCACATTCTGGTAGATCGAGGAAACGCCGATGTTCTTGTAGAACGAGGCCACGTTGTTTGAATGCCTCCGATATAGACCTCAAGGAAACGCTTCTTTACCCTGCCCGGGCACAAGATCCCATCAAATGGAGACAGAAGAACGAAAGTATGGAACAAATGCTTCAGAGGAAGAAGGAGACAGTGGCCGGGGAAACCTTGTAATATTGTTGTTACATTCCGAACTCAGAAACAAACACGGCAGTCGAGGTATCTATCAAGCAAAAATACACTTTAAAACAAAGCAAAGACGACGCACCACGAAGGAATTATCCCAATAGGACGGCTATCCGTAGATGTGATGCTTATGTACACACACACAAATGATTACAATTTCATCAAAGTTGAATGACTTTTTCAAGAGAAAGACCTTCAAAAATTGAGCAATAACGCTTTGGACCAACTCTGGTCCTTACACAAGCAGTGATTCGGTTTGGTACTTGTTGGATTTGCTTCTGACGGAGGAATATCGTGCCAAATACTATCCAATCGGACCTTTAGCTGGTCAAAATCCCGAGATGGCTTGAGGGCCCTACTCACTGAGCCGTGGAGTGGCGTATTTATGATAGCCAACGTCTTTGATAGCTAACGGTGGCGTCATTGTAGGCCGGAGCTAGAGGCGAAGAGAAATGGCCATCGTGGGTTGGCACTAGGAGATAGCTGGTTCCTTCGAGTCACGTTTAGTACGGACTGCGTGCGAATTTGTCTCTCTAAAGGCACTCTGTGGTCTTTGGAAAAGGTCACTGTTTATCAAGATTTTGCCGATAGAGAGGTCGTGCGACTGTTCCCTGAGGTGGAGATTGTTGGATTTTGTACGACAGTAGTATGCTGGGTGGCCTACGGACAGTAAAGGGTTAAGGCGGTACCTCTCATCCTGTGTTCTACAGATATTTTCCACTGTATCACATTTCTTGTTATGCAGTGTGTTGTGGCAACTAGCGGTGACATATCAGTATTCTGTTAAAAGTTTGCTGCTAACGGTTGTGATGTTGTGATTACACCCCACGATTGACTCTCTTAGGAACACTGGTAATTCGTATGTTGGATCGAGCCGTTTCCCGCTTAGCCATAACCTTTGCGATTATATGTCTGTCATATGCCACTCCTGGGCTGGATGTGGAATGTGGCATTTCTGTGTGGTGTAAGCAGAGTGATTTTAAAGGTTCTTATTACAATGACAAACATTCAAATATCAATGTATGTAGAAACTAGCATTTAAGTATGCTGAAGAGATCTCCTTCTACATAAGAAAAAAAGCGTTGGCTGTATTACACAAGTTAGCAGACGATGTTTGAAGTAATTTTCTGACTAGGTTATCAGAGACTTGTGTAAAGTTCTAGTGCTGTATGACTAGTTTATAATGTGTGACCACTGTGTTATTAATTTAAAAAATCATTTGGAGGAAGCTAATCTCTCAGCAGTGTTACTGTAATTTGCTCGCAACTTCGTAAAATACTTTGGGTATCTGCCCTTCCACGTTGCGAATATTGTCCGTAATACTAGTCCGGCACCATTTGTCGCTGTATGCTGAGAGTCAGCTGCCTACGTAGTGGGTCTGAAGCTACCGCGACCCCTGGACGCTCAAAAGAAATTTGCTGTTGTAAATGCTATCTCATTGTGACAGAACGTGAGATGCTTCTATTGCTTGTGTGCGAGGCGTAGTCACCTGTCGTAAAAAAATCTTTAGTTACTATTTCATGGTCAGTAGAAAATTGTGCCTGTTATACTGAATTGTGTAAATAATTATTATGGTTTTACAAGTTTTATGACCAAAGAGTTCCAAGTAAATTTCAGTTGTGTAAAGGGCATTATCCTACACGGGAATTTGGTTATGTAATTTCAAGTAAAATTAATATTTTAAAGGAAGCAGATCTATTTCTTAGCGAGTTTTCGTGAGTTATTTAGTTGAAAGTTATTTTTACTAAATATCCACTGGGACATATAATCCACAAAAGGGTTACCCAAAAAAGCAATTTTGTGATTAATTAGATTTAATAATTTGTAATCAATGGTGAATGTGTTCTTTTAATAAAAATTTGACAGCGTCAGTCCATGTTTCTAACACGCAGTCCTCACATTATATCACCTTACGTACACCAAAATGTTCCAAACATTCTTGAGTTGGGAAGAGATCTGGCGATCCTGCCGGCCAATGTAGGATTTAGCAAGCACGAAGCCAAGCAGTGGAAACTCTCGAGGATGGACTGCCATGGACGGCAACAAAACGTGGTTTAGAATACCGTCGAATACTGTTTTGCTGTAAAGCTGCTACGGATGACACCCCATACTGCCCTACTATGAAGGGGTCCAAACCATGACTCCTGGTTGTCGGGTCGTATGGTGAGCGACAGTCAGGTTGGTATCACATTGCTGCCCGAGGTGTCTCCAGACACGGCTATGCTGATCATTGGGACTAAATTCGAAGTGGGTTCCCATCAGTGAAGACCTAGTCGTCAATGGGATTACAGGCGGACAGCGCTGGGATACCAATATGACAGTCAGCCATGATGGTCTAGGATGCCATTTCACTTCATGGCAGGATCCGCTTGGTTGTCATCCGCGAAACCCTTAAAGCACAACCGAACGTCGACGATATTCTACAACCCGTTTTGTTGCCCTTTACGGCAAGCCATCGTGGGCTTACATTCCACCAAGATAATGCCCTTCTGCACATAGCGAGAGTTTCTAGTGCGTAATGGGTGGGGTCTTCCAACCATCTCGGGATTCCGACGATCTAACGCGCCGGTTGGACGGAATTTGGAACTGCATCCTGAACCGTGGATTTACTTTCAAAATTTTTCCTTAAAGAATTTACATTATTTACAAGCGATTCATCAAGAATATTTATACATTTAATCTCACTATGTGAGCGTGGAAGTAGTTGCCAGTGGGTAACTGATGAAAACAAATTAATTTCAACAAATGGAAATTTTCATTCCTAAAAACTCTTTCTTTAAAAAAAAAACAGATTTAAAATTATAATCAGAAAGCACCCTCTAAATATCAAGTTACAATTTATTCAGAGGCAGAAATAACAATTTTATACTTTTTTTTTTTTTGACAGTATGAGCTTTCGGGCTGAGAACCTTGCCGCTCCCTTTTCACACGGCGGTAGTCGCGAACGCTCACAACAACCTCTGAAAGACTACACTGGTGCAAGTCTGCAACACACCAGATACTTTAAACTAAAAATTTTAACAACTCACACAAACATATAAACTATGCATATCGTATGAGGGATGGAAATGGTACAAAACACTCACATAAAAAAATCGCTTGCCACCGAAAGTGCAACTTGTTTTAAAAGAAAACTCTTACGGTGGAAGGGTGGCAACATTATATACTAAAATGACCATTTAAATAAAACCCATGAAATGCAGGTTTACATAAAATATAGAAACATGCTCTACATTACACTCAAGATGATAGGCAAGATAAAAACATATTTCAGACATTCGGCCGTTACACTTCAAGAAATAAATTCGTTAACACCGAATCCGACAAACATGACAGAGGCGGCTATTAACGTACAGCAGACCGACAGATAGACGGACAGACAGACACTTACTGCCTAAGAAATGCGGACGGGAAACAGACGAGCGAGCTGGGGACGAGAGACTGACCAAGAAAACAAGTAGAATTTAACAAGTAAATGAAACAAAATATCTCGAATCACTTAACTTCTAATAAACTGCGATGTCTGGAAAAGACCTGGTGCAACACACCCAACGCTCTCCCGAATCGTCCGCTGCCAGCCGCTTCAACGGACGCAGGAAGGCGCGCCGATCTCCCGTCTCACGGCGTCGCAGCTCGCCCCGGCCAGACCGATGTCGTGGGTTGGCTCCTGTTGCTCTCGTGTCGGCCGCGAAGCCACTATCCCTCGCTATACGGCGCGGCCCACTGGACTGACGTGGTGCCCTCACATGCGCCGACGCTCAAGACAGACAAGTCATCTTGTGTCTCGATGAGCGACCGACCAACCGATCGATCCAACCGCCAATGACCATTGCCTGAACAAACTCGAGCAGACTGGTGACCTAACACATACTAGCACTCCGGACGACAGACAGACACTGACTGCCTCACAAATGCGGACGAGAGACACACTCACACTGCCTTAGCTGACCAACTGATTAGACTCCTCTTGCACGACCGACTGACCCTGGCGAGCTTATAGCCCAGGCAACCTTTCCCCTTTTCCACCAGAGGGAGACAGCAAAGCTGCAATTGCCACAGCGGTGCCACCGCCAGAAACGGATGGCGACTGCTTCACACTACACACTGCGGCGCGCTCTTAAAAACAGTAAATTTTACCACGGCTCACATTCCTCAGATGGACATCCAGGAACTCTATCAATGTATGCCAAGTTGAAGAACTGGGGGCAATATGTTATTGAATTGCTCAATTTAATACCTCCTGAATAAATTGTCCCGTTTCTCTGATATTTAATAATTTGATTGTCGGTATATGTACATCGCATCTATCCATTTCCGTCCCATTCGTTTTCTTTTAAAGTATATACCGATACTTGATACTGATTTTTGGAGGTCGTTTTTTAAAGGAAAACCGTGACTTATATCTTGCCCGTACATTATGCTTCTTTCTCTTGTTTGAATTCAGCTTACGACGAATGCTGTGTACTGCTTCGAAGCACGGAGTTTAGTAAAAAAAAAAAGAAAAAAATTCGAAACCCCTGCGCAGTATGTGTGCCAGCGCAACAGCGGTGTGTCGCAGGCCTGCCGGCGGTAGGCGGCGGTAATCCCCGCCGGCCGTAATGGAGCGGAGAGCAGCGCGGCCAATCTGTCGCTAAGCCGGCCGAACCGTTTACCACGAGCCGCCGGCTGTGGAAGCGCCACGTCGCTCCGCCACTCAGCCGCCGATGAATATTTTACGAAACGAGCTCTTCAAAAAGGAAGGCGGCTGGCAAAGCTCCCTGTACAGTAAAGATTACGCGTCTCTATGGAACGGACAAAAAGTTCGTGCGTTTCAGATGTATTAACCACGGATCCACTCCGACAGCGTCACTCTGTTTGGCTAAAAACCTTACTGGGCCTTCGTCGAAATTATGGAAAAGTGGTCCCTTATGATGGGTTAGTAATTTTGCAAATGAATCGCAGCTACTTTGACGGAAAAGGAAAGAGCTACACTGTTACCACTTTGATAGAACGCTACCACACTGTAGCCCAGTTTCCAGAATTAATCTCACTTCGCTGTGAAGTGTGCGCTGGTCTCAAACTTGCTAGCGCATTACCACTGTGTGCCCGACAGCGACTCTAACACAGAACCTTTTCCTTTCGCTGACAATTCTCTACCGAAAGCTCTTCAGGCAGGACTTACAACGTGCCCTCAGAGCGTACTTGCTTTACTCTTCTGTCCTGTTCCCAGGAATTATACAGAAAGTTAGGAGATGGAAATTGATGGAACTAAAGGAGTGAAAGAACACGCAGCAACTCGTGCCCGGATAGCTCTGTCTGTAGAGAAATTTCGCATGAAAGGCAAAGGTTTCGGATTCGCCTTTCCGTCCAATAGACACTTTCACTCTGCCATGGTGTTTCTGATACTCTAGGTTTCCCATTCCTGTGACATATGTTTACTAGAGTTTTACCCTTATGTTAGCTTTTTGAATATTTTCAGTACATGAAAAAATCATACGTACTGATGAAAAATGGCCGGCCGAAGTGGCCGTGCGGTTAAAGGCGCTGCAGTCTGGAACCGCAAGACCGCTACGGTCGCAGGTTCGAATTCTGCCTCGGGCATGGATGTTTGTGATGTCCTTAGGTTAGTTAGGTTTAATTAGTTCTAAGTTCTAGGGGACTAATGACCTCAGAAGTTGAGTCCCATAGTGCTCAGAGCCATTTGAACCATTTTGATGAAAAACGATATGAGATCCGAATGGCTGCTGGTGGACGATGTAAAGTTGAGATACAAAACTTTTGTTGATATGTCTATTTAAACACATCAACAAAAGTTTTACATCACTTCTTTATTTCAGAGTTCATGGTATGAAAACAAAAACTGACTCTGAAGTTGCAGTCTACATAGATCCAAAAAAAAAAAAAAAAGAAATTGTGTATCGACAAAATCGTCTGTTGCCCATGGAGAATGTTTCTCAATACTCCTGAGCAATGTGCTTGAGCGTCCTCATTCTCGGCCGCAGTCTTGAATCAGTCGTACCGTGCCATCGATGAGATTATCAACCCAACCATGACCCGGATCGACCCACTTTTCAATGGTAATTCTGCGTAAGATATACAGGACATAAAATCCCGTCTGAGGCCTGCAATCATTTTAGTGTTAATAATTGGCAACCATTGCTGTACAATCGCAATAAAGTCATGAGGTGTTCAATTGAGACTTTTATTAGAATATGTTACGCGTTTCGGGATTACAACCATCTTCATACATCACAAACTTCAACTCCTTACAATAACATATGTCTATAACTGCGGCACAAGCAGTCTTGAAGTATACACTCTGCTTCAAGTCTGCTTGTGTCACAGTTATAGTCATATGTTATTGGACACATTCTTTGAGTTGTCAAGGCTGTATGCCTGGTTGTTTAGGAAGGAGTTGAAGTTTGTGATGTCTGAAGATGGGTGTAATCCCGAAACGCGTAACATATTCTAATAAGTCAATTGAACATCTCGTGATTTTATTGCGACTATATTATTAATTCTTCGTAACTCGCGCAGAGTAGGTAGTCGTTCTCTATGTTTGTAAACAGAGCGTTGAAATCGATCACATGTTCGTTTGGATCACACCTAGGAGACAAGTCACTACATGCTGGTGATCCTAGCATGGTGGAAGAATGTGCTCAAGGGAACAGAGTCACGACGACGCGAATTATCATCCATCAACATGAAATTGTCTTCATAATGTTGACTGTACAGTGCCACTATGGTGGCAGAATCTTGTCTTGTAGCACTGAGCAGTGAGGTTGTCCACGACAACCACGTGAGGTGTATGGTGGCTCCATGTAACGCCACTCCACTATCACCTTGTTACACGTGATGCCACAGTATTGGATGTGTTCACTATTACCAGGTTGTGTCCAGACAAGTATCCCACGATTATCATCGAACAACATTTACATAATTCAGACATATATTACAAACGTAGGAGCTTGGATAAAAATATGGTAAAACCGCTAGAGATACATGCTTGAACATAAATGCAGATCATAGTCAAGTCTGTGGGTTTTGCTGTTGTATATAGGGACGACAGACAGTTGTGAAATGTCCTCAACATGCTGCAAGTGTCAGTCGCAGTCAGACAGTGTTTTGTGTAGTTATGAGCGCATTAGGTCAGAGTCTAGTGAAATCGAACGTGGGTAAATTTTTGGTGTTTTTAGGGTGGCTGCTTCAGTAATCACGTAGCCGAGATATTTGGCGTTTCACGAGGCATCATAACGAAGATACACACAACATACTGCAGAAGTGGAGAAACATCCGCTAGTCACAAGACGCATTGAGTGTTCGGTCACTGAAGATTCAAATGGTTCAAATGGCTCCAAGCACTATCGGACTTACCATCTGAAGTCATCAGCCCTCTAGACTTAGAACTACATAAACCTAACTAACGTAAGGACACCCCACACATCCATGCCCGAGGCAGGATTCGAATCTGCGACCGTAGCAGCAGCGCGGTTCCGGACTGAAGCGCCTGCGTCACTGAAGAGAATGGCCACAAAAAAGTACAGCTGTGAAAGTCACTACAGGACTAATGTCCCAGTTGCGAATCCTGCCAGCAACGAAAAACCACGAAGGGAGCTTCATAAGCTGGGAATTGCATGGTGAGCTGGAATTCCGAAACAGTACATCAGTGATTGAAAAAGACAACAGTACGTCGACTTCATTAATTTGTCCTTTAGTAGAGTGTGCCATTTCAGTATTTTCCTTTTACAAAATGATCTTCTCATTATCAACTGTAGAAAATTAACGAATTTCCATCCGAGTATCCAGACGCACAGTAATGCGACCTAGGATAGACCTGATTGTACATAACGTAACATAACATTTTGATGTGGCATCATGCATCACTCATCTTCCATGGCGTTGTGGACAACTGCGCCATAAAATAGCCTGATAAGCCGAAACGTTATTATCACTGCCCACCGGGACGTTGGATGCCGTCTGGTGCCGTTATGGCCGTCTAACTCAGTGACAATAGTATGTAAACGAAGCAGACACGGACGGGGGATTATCCTACCGAAGATTTTGGCTGCAAATGTGGAAGTCTGCGCGGTATTAGCCGAGCAGTGTAAGGCGCTGCAGTCATAGACTGTGCGGCTGGTCCCGGCGGAGGTTCGAGTCCTCCCTCGGGCATGGGTGTGTGTGTTTGTCCTTAGGATAATTTAGGTTGAGTAGTGTGTAAGCTTAGGGACTGATGACCTTAGCAGTTAAGTCCCATAAGATTTCTCACACACAAACACAATGGGGAAGTCTATTGAGATTTTTTTTTTAATGGCTCTGAGCACTATGCGACTTAACATCTGAGGTCATCAGTCCCCTAGAACTTAGAACTACTTAAACCTAACTAACCTAAGGACAAAACACACATCCATGCCCGAGGCAGGATTCGAACCTGCGACCGTAGCGGTCACGCAGTTCCAGACTGTAGCGCCTAGAATCGCACGGCCCCACCGGCCGGCTCAATTGAGATAAGCGACTTTACCAAAGGGCAGTTTATTATAACGCAGAGCCAAAGGACGAGACTTTCTAAAACGACGAAGCTGGTCGAATGTTCACTTGCTACTGTCGTGAGCATCTACGGAAACAGGTAGGACAGTGAAACTACCGCTAAGATCAAAATGACCGGAAGTCAAAGAAATTTCATAGAACATAGGATTCGGAGGCTCGTCTGCTCCTCAATATTGTATACATAGTGATCTGCGGCATCTCAGCTGAAAGAATACAATGCTAGTGCATGCACAAATATTGCAGCCCACCAAGGACGCAGGATGGTAGGAGCAGTACTATTCTACGGGAGACGTTCTCCTCTGCTTGCATGGGACCTGTGGTCGTAGTCGAAGACATGCTGACACCTGTGAGTCACCTGCACCATTTAGAGCTTGATGTCCCCTAACGGTGACGCCATGTTTCAGCAAAATAAATGTCCGTGCCTCGGAGCCAGAACCGTGCTACAGTGGTTTCAGAAGCATTATAGTGAACTCATGTTGATGTCTTGGCGACCACATTCGTCTGCTGTAAATCCTGTGGAAGCCATCTGGGTCGCTATCGGGCGCCATCACCGCGGTCGCTAATCAGCGGCCCGTTGTTTACGCGAATTACGTGATCTGTGCGAAGACATCTAATGCCACATACCTTACCAAGCTACCACAAACTGTGGTACCAATGACGCACAGGAAAGTTATTAAGCATGTGATCATTATGTTTTAACTCATCAGTGTAACTGATCAAGGAAATTTAACGGAATTACATTATGATACGTGGAATACAGTCGATGTCTTTTACGCAAGCGCTAGGAAAACGGCTTACTTTCACAACTGTTTGAAATTTTCAAAATTTATGAATATATCTGCAGCAATCAAAGTTCTCACCATTCTCTTTGAACATACTACAGCTGCGAAGCTCTAGACTTCCGTGAAGACAAGTTGGAACTATGACTACACAGTATGGTATCCCGCTGTTGCCGTAACTGAATGCTGCCATGCCAAATAATTCCTTGTACGAAAAACTGACGACGAAGTGTACAGATCGTTGACACCATGGGATGGTCTCACGTTAGGAAGGAAACGCAGATTTCTTCGGGGATTTTCCTGAGATTGTGAACAAAAAGGATGAACAACTTCACTACATGTGAGAGACACAAAAGAGGAATTATTTGGAAACTAATTCAGCAAAACATCAAATCTCCGACATCGCTGCGGGCGGAAAAAGATCCTGCAAGACTGGGACCAATGACGACTGAAGAGAATTGTTCAACGTAACAGAAATGCAACTGTTCCGCAAACTGCTGCAGATTTCAGTGCTGGACCATCACCAAGTGTCAGCGTACAAACCGTTCAACGACACATTATCTATATGGGCTTTCGGAGCCGCGGGCCCACTCTTGTACCCTTGATGAATGTACGACAAAAAGCTTTACTCCTTGAGCCGGTCGGAGTGGCCGAGCGGTTCTAGGCCCCACAGTCTGGAACCGCGCGACCGCTACGGTCGCAGGTTCGAATCCTGCCTCGGGCATGTATGTGTGTGATGTCCTTAGGTTAGTTAGGTTTAAGTAGTTCTAGGGGACTGATGACCTCAGAAGTTAAGTCCCATTGTGCTCAGAGCCATTTGAACCATTTTCTTACGCCTTGTCTGGGTCCGTCAACACCGACAATGGACTGTTGATGACTGGAAATATGTTTGACGAGTCTCGATCCAAGTTGTATCGAGCGGAAGAACGTGTAAAGATATGTAGACAGCCTCATGAAGCCATGGGTCCTGCATATCAGTATTGGAGTCCTCAAGCTGGTGGAGGCTCTGTAATGGAGTGGGGATCGTGCAGTTGGAGTGATATGGGGCCCTTGATACGCATAGGTACGGCTCTGACAGGTGACACGTATGTAAGCACCCTGTCTCATTACTTGCATCCATTCTGGTCCGTTATGCTTTCAGACGGACTGGGGTAATTCCAGCAGGACAATGCGACATCCCACACGTTCAGAATTGCTACAAGGTGGCTCCAGGAACACTGAGTTTAAACTCTTCCGCTGATCATCAAACTTCCCAGACATGAACATCATTGAGCACATCTGAGATGTCTTGAAGCGTGTTATTCAGAAGAGATCAGCACCCGCTCGTACTGTTACGGATTTATGAACAGATCTGCAGTATTCATGGTGCCATTTCCCTCCAGTACTACTTCAGACATTAATCGAGTCCATACCACGTCGTGTTGCGGCACTTCTGCGTGCTCACGGGCGCTCTACACGATTTAGGCAGGTGTACCAGTTTCTTTGGTTCTTCAGTGTACATTGCGCTGTGACTCAACGACAGATCCATTCATTACTCAGTGCTATTCAGAGACGTACAGTACAATACGATAAAGCAGTACGCGTATAGTATTTTTTGGTAGCTGGATTGGAAGGGGAGGTCATACTCCCTGGCCTACGACGTCACCTGACCGAATCCCCTTGATGATTTTCTATGGGGGTATCTAAAGTCACTTGTGTCTGGGACTCCAGTGGATACGAAGACGGTATTAGTTGCCAGAATGGTAGCTGCATGTGATGTGACTGGAAACACACGAGGGATATTTGTAAGGGTGTGTCAGTATCTTGCCGACGTAATGCTTTCATTGAGGTTGATGGCCGTCAGATACAGTACAAATGGTACGTTCATTGTGTCAATGATGGTATTTGCAGTTAACTAATGTAAAAAAAAAGTACACAGTAATGTCATTTTACTCCTATTATCTCCTTACACTGGCTTCTGCGACACCAGGCTTCGTACCGTAAAATTGTTGCTGGAGCATCCTCTATGTCCTGTTAAATTTTGGCACGGTCTTAGGGGAAACCCCTTGTGTAATGGAACGACGACAATGAAAATTTGTACCGGACCAGGACCCGAACCCGAACCCAGACACCCCGCTTATCACGAGCGATGGCCTTACTGTGTCGTTATGCTAGCACGACTCACGACAAGACCCAAACTTCCACAAGTTGTCAACCAGGTGTCAACAACCTGTACTCGTACATCTATTATGTACTCATACATTCCCATACAGGGAAGACATTTTACTTGAAAGTCGCTCAGCCGGTTAGGCGTGCGGTTTAATGCACTGCTCTCTGGGCGGGAAGGCGTGCAGGACCCGGCACGAGTCCTTCCGGCGGATTAGTGTCGAGGTTCGGTGTGCCGACCATCCTGTGGATGGTTTTTAAGGCGGTTTTCCATCTGCCTCGGCGAATGCTGGCTGGTTTCCCTTATTCCGCCTCAGTTACACTATGTCGGTGATTGCTGCGCACACAAATTCTCCACATACGTGTACAAGGAAGTGGATACCGACCACCAATAACAACATCCTCTCCTTGCTTCCTAGGGTACGAGACACTACACTTTCACTGTGCCCCCAGAGAAAGAAGTATATCGGCGTCACGTCCGGGCCTGAGCTGGCCAGCTCACCGGACCTCCCCATTCAATCAATCAATTTTTAAACATTGTACTCACAACTTCCCTAGAAACGCATGCATAGTGTACGGAGCATCTGTCATGCTGGAAGCACAATGACCGGTGCGTTTCCAACCCCAGGTCTTCCACGAGAAAGGCTAGAGTATCTTGCATAAATGGCTGCAGCCGATGAACTACAGAATGACATAATTCAGTCCGGAATTGGAAGACATTCCTGTAGAGCTCTTGGTCAAGTGAGATATCCGGACGAAACGTATGGCAATGCAAAATTCTCCACAACTACAACGGCTTATTGCAGAGCTACGTGCAATCTGTCGTACTGCCGCCTCAGAATTGTGCGGTTCAGCAGTCAGAAAAGTAATTCAGTTGTTATTGTTAATTGCTGTGTTTGTACGTTGAGGCTTTCTGGGTGCCCATTTGCCTGTTTCTATGATAATGTTCATTGGGGGAAGTGGCAACAAAACTACTATTCACGTTGGTGTGTAGAATATATGAGTCTGGCGATATACCATCTGACTTTCGGAAAAGCATCATCCACAAAATTCCGAAGACGGCAAGAGCTGACAAGTGCGAGAATTATCGCACAATCAGCTTAACAGCTCATGCATCGAAGCTGCTTACAAGAATAATATACAGAAGAATGGAAAAGAAAATTGAGAATGCGCTAGGTGACGATCAGTTTGGCTTTAGGAAAAGTAAAGGGGCGAGAGAGGCAATTCTGACGTTACGGCTAATAATGAAAGCAAGGCTAAAGAAAAATCAAGACACTTTCATAGGATTTGTCGACCGGGAAAAAGCGTTCTTCAATATAAAATGGTGCAAGCTGTCCGCGATTCTGAAAAAAGTAGGGGTAAGCTATAGGGAGAGACGGGTCATATACAATATGTACAACAACCAAGAGGGAATAATAAGAGTGGACGATCAAGAACGAAGTGCTCGTATTAAGAAGGGTGTAAGACAAGGCTGTAGCCTTTCGCCCCTACTCTTCAATCTGTACATCGAGGAAGCAATGATGGAAATAAAAGAAAGGTTCAGGAGTGTAATTAAAATACAAGGTGAAAGGATATCAATGATACGATTCGCTGATGACATTGCTATCCTGAGTGAAAGTGAAGAAGAATTAAATGATCTGCTGAACGGAATGAACAGTCTAATGAGTACACAGTATGGTTTGAGAGTAAATCGGAGAAAGACGAAGGTAATGAGAAGTAGTAGAAATAAGAACAGCGAGAAACTTCACATCAGGATTGATGGTCACGAAGTCAGTGAAGTTAAGGAATTCTGCTACCTAGGCAGTAAAATAACCAATGACGGACGGAGCAAGGAGGACATCAAAAGCAGACTCGCTATGGCAAAAAAGGCATTTCTGGCCAAGAGAAGTCTACTAATATCAAATACCGGTCTTAATTTGAGGAGGAAATTTCTGAGGATGTACGTCTGGAGTACAGCATTGTATGGTAGTGAAACATGGACTGTGGGAAAACCGGAACAGAAGAGAATCGAAGTATTTGAGATGTGGTGCTATAGACGAATGTTGAAAATTAGGTGGACTGATAAGGTAAGGAATGAGGAGGTTCTACGCAGAATCGGAGAGGAAAGGAATATGTGGAAAACACTGATAAGGAGAAGGGACAGGATGATAGGACATCTGCTAAGACATGAGGGAATGACTTCCATGGTACTAGAGGGAGCTGTAGAGGGCAAAAACTGTAGAGGAAGACAGGGATCGGAATACGTCAAGCAAATAATTGAGGACGTAGGTTGCAAGTGCTACTCTGAGATAAAGAGGTTAGCACAGGAATTTGTGGTGGGCCGCATCAAACCAGTCAGTAGACTGATGACAAAAAAAAAAAAAATGATATTGTACACACAATGGAAACGATAGGAAGTGAAGGACGCCATCGGCCTTGGTAGCGTTCAGCGTACAGTGCTACAACTGTGTTGCATTTCTGTGACACTCGTCGTAAATTAACAACATACCTAGTTCCTCTTCAATACTAAAAAAGGCATTTAGGAAAAACAACCACAAATGTCACAAGTCAAGCCAAAACAATAAAAGCACTGTCCGAAATCACGTGATATGCGTCACAGTGTACCTTACTTTTTGACACCGACAGCACTACAGCAAACCAGAGCAGGGGATACTAGTACACTTAACATTGTATGTTGAACGTGTGAACTGATAGTAGTCTCTTTACAGCAGGCTGGAGGACAGTGCAGGCAACCCTTGCGCTGCGGATTATGGCAGATACCTCAGCACCGTTCAAAATACCCTAATGCGTAATACACTGAAGCGCCAAAGAAACTGTTATAGGCATGCAAATACAGAGATAATGTAAACAGGCAGAATATGGCGCTGCGGTCGGCAACAGGTGTATAAGACAACAGGCATCTGGCGCAGTTGCCATATCGCTTACTTTGCTTCAATGGCAGGTTATAAAGATTCAAGTGAGTTTGAACGTGGTGTGATAGTCAAAGAACAAGCGATGGGAAATAGCACCTCTGAGGTACCTATAAAGCGGGAATTTTAGCATACGAGCATTCCACGAGTGTGCCGTGAATATCAGGAATGCAGTGAAATACCAAATCTCCGACATCGCTGTGGCATGAAAAAGATCCTGCAAGAACGGTCGCAATGACGAATGAAGAGACGTTCAACGTGACAGTAGTACATATTGCTGCAAATTTAAATCCTGCGCCATCAACAAGTGTCAGCGTACGAACGACGAAATATCATCGATATGAGCTTTCGAAAGCGAAGGTGCACTCGTGTACCCTTGATGACACAAAGCTTCACGCCTCGCCTGAGCCCGTCAACGCCGATACTGGAATGCCGATGACTGGAAACATGTTGCTTTGTCGGATGAGTCTCGTTTCACATTGTACTGAGCGAATGGACGTGTACGCCTACGGAGAAAATCTCATGAATCCAAGGACTCTGCATGTCAGAACAGGGGACTGTTCAAGCTGGTGGAGGTTCTGTACCGATGTGGAGCGTGTGCAGTTGAAGTGATATGGGACCTCTGATGCGTCTAGATACGACTGTGACAGACGGTTCTGTCTGATCACCTGCATCCATTCATGTCCACTGTGCATTCCGATGGACTTGGGAAATTCCAGCAGGATAATGCGACACCCCACACTTCCAGAATTGCTATAGGGTGGCTCCTGGAACACTGTTCAGAGCTTAGACCCTTCCACTGGCCACAAAACTCCCCAGATATGAACATTATTGAGCATATATTGAATACCTTGCAATATATTGAATACCTTGCAACGTGTTGTTCAGAAGAGATCTCCACACCCTCGTACTCTTTAGAATTTATGAACAGCCCTGCAGGATTTATGGTGTCAGTTGCTTCTAGCACTATTTCAGATATTATTTGAGTCCATGCCACGTCGTGTTCTAGAACTTCTGAGTAGTTGCGGTCGCCCTTCACGATATTAGGCAGGTGTGCCAGTTTCCTTGGCTCCTCAGTGTATTTCAGAACGTGCGAAGTTTAGAACAGTCAGGCCAAGTCTGCCATAACTAATTGTACGTCTGTCATAAATGTATTTGCAGATGGATAATCTGGAATTACGACAGTGAAAATTTGTGCCAGCCAGCACACTGTAATGGTCGCCTAGGCGTAGATATTGCTATAATCGCACTATTTCACTCCCATTTACGGAGCTTGTTAGCACTTGATGTTAGGTTTGCGACATTAAAATCCATTGTGGTAATCGCTGCTGCTTGCTGGATCGCTGCTGTGTCTCGATACTAATGCTGGCTCTAAATCTGGTTGTCTAGGGGTAAAAAAATGAGGTCCCGTGTTTTTTATGTGCGTTTGATGTTAAATAATGAGCGAAACCAACAAATATTTAAACTTCAAATATTGATTACTCTGGTGGCCATCTTAATTCCACTGTCCACCAAAGGCAATGATACAACACAAAGTAGCACTTCTTTTACATGTTCTTTGCAATGTTTATCCACCTCGAACAATAACACACATACACTTTACCAAAGTGACATTCAGACTCCGCCCCCGACCCTTCTTGCTGCTTGTATTTATAACCTTGTCAATGAACAACTAAAAAGAGATATAGTTTATAAGTCACATGTACATCTTTTATCGTAATTTGTGCAGAAAAGTTATTAATTTATATCGAGTGACATAATTTAACAGGTTATTAAATGACAGATTTGTTGACTTGACAGAATAATTCTTTGTTACAAAAAGGCCGTTTTTTAGAAGTTTGTCAATTGACTTCTCTAATTTGCATAAATAAGTAAATAACACGAATTATTAAGAATTACATTGGTTTTCGTCTAAAATAGGAGTGTTTACGTGAATACTGAGTGAAAACGGTCCTAGTGAACAAATAGGTTTCACTGGGTGATTTTTATTTAAGGAGATCCAAAATACGTAAGTTGGCCACTATTTTTCGTACTTCATATTGACTATTTAAGATGAACTTAGTGTTTTTACATGATGACATTTGCTGTATCAGTGATGAAGTGATATTAACTTTTGTGTGGGTCAGTTATTCAGTATAATTTAATGGGTTGACTGTTTATGGAGACATGTTATTCAATCACTGTTAACATATAAAATAACTTTTCTATAATCATAAATACTCGTTAAACTGGTTGAATTTCGAGGGTATCGCATACTTCGGTAAAGTAAAGCTTTTAATAGGTTCCGTTACAACACGAATCCAGCTTTCCCGTTTATTGCGAGCGGTCGCGTTACCAATTGGTTATTCGAGCAGAGCTGACAGGCAGACCCAAACTTCCATGTACCGTCAGCCATGCGTTTCTAACCTATAATTGTAGATCCATTATGTAAGTTCTTGTACAGGGGAGCCATTTTACTTGGAGTTTGCTTGCCTGGTGTCGGCGGATAAATAAGATATTGCAATGCCTTTGTAGTTACGAATTACGATACAAAGATTCTTCAGACATGCGTGCATATCCAAAAGAACTTTGCATCATATCTATCTGCCGACACCGGACAATCGACTTTCAAGTATTGTATTGTATTGTATTGAAGGTTCGATTCCCGGCGGGTTCAGGGATTTTCTCTGCCTCGTGATGACTGGGTGTTGTGTGCTGTCCTTAGGTTAGTTAGGTTTAAGTGGTTCTCAGTTCTAGGGGACTGATGACCACCAATGTTAAGTCCCATAGTGCTCAGAGCCATTTGAACCATTGTATTGAACTGGGGACCTAGAAACAACAGAGAGGCTTCGTCCCCTCCCTAGCCTCAGTGGTACACAACCCCACAACAAGCTACAAGAGTCCACTCACCGCACCGCCGCCCCACACTCAACCCAGCATTACTGTGCAGTTAGGCCCCCAGTGTACCCCCACCAGGAACGTCGCATACGAGACGAATGTAACCCCAGTGTCTGCGTGGTAGAGTAAATGCACACTTGGATTAACACAGTATCTTATTTACATTAATAGATAGCTGATACTTAACTTGAATAGAGTCCATGAGTTATGGTACAGGTTCCTCAGAAATAGTCGTCTTGCAGACAATATCGGTAATCTTACTACAGTCACAACACTGGATCGCTATGTATTGTCACAGCTGGTGACCCGCTCTGCGACTGACTGGACTGACAGACGCCAAACTGGAGTGTAAGTTAGTGAGTCAGTGAGGCCATCGGTCAGCGGCGGCGGCCTAAATACATGTTGTCCAAAGGGCATTGGCGGCGTGTTGCTTGTTGGTGTGTCTCTGGCCTCTCTCGTGATAGGCGCGCTCGCTCCAGCGCCTATTTTCCATCTTCGCGCTACATTTTCGCCGACCAGAGGGCTGGCGACAGATTACGCCAGCACAGAAAGAGTGTGTGTACTATGACCCCCAACGACACCGAAAGATTGCAACAATGTTTTACCACTGCGAGTGTAGCAGTATCTCTGGATACACTACAGTCTATGCAGAACTCATTTGTTCATCTTCTCCGCAAGTGCACTGAAGCGAACAGTGGCAACTTTGAATGAGGTGACATAGTTTTATCAGACCAGACATTATCGGTTATTTGTGACTGGGTTTTCTGTGCTTAAAGCCGTGGACAAACTTCATATTTCTGTGGGCTATATGCATCTAACAACTGTTTTTAGGTCACTAGAAGCATGTCTTATCAGTAAATTGTACCTCAATTTTTCATTTCTGTAGGAACAACATATTTCAGCTGTTTAAATAAATGTAGCTTTTTGTTGAATGTGGTGTTTGTTTATTTTTATGGATTGTGCATTTCTGCCCATTATTTGAGCTTGTGACAACAGGCTGCATGACAACCCTTGGCCTCTGCATTAGAACAGAAACAACAGCACTGTTGCCATCCTTTAATCTCTAATACTTCACAATAGAATAGTCAAACTAAGTTTTTCATCTGTAATTATAAATCCGATTTTCATTCCTCTAGAAAAAATATACATGTGCAATTTAGGAATATGCATTCCTACTCTTCGTGTGAGCCCTGATCAAATGTATTTTTCATAGTTTTTTCTCTATTCAGAAATATGTGAAGCCAACGGCCTTGCCGCAGAGGAAACACCGGTTCCCGTCAGATCACCGAAGTTAAGCGCTGTCGGCTGACCTAGCACTTGGATGGGTGACCATCCGGTCTGCCGAGCTCTGTTGGCAAGCGGGGTGCACTCAGCCCTGTTGAGGCAAACTGAGGAGCTACTTGACTGAGAAGTAGCGGCTCCGGTCTCGGAAACTGACATAAGGCCGGGAGATCGGTGTGCTGACCCCGTGCCCCTCCATATCCGCATCCACGGATGCCTGTAGGCTGAGGACGACAAGGGGGCCGGTCCGTACCGTTGAGCTTTCATGGCCTGTTGTGAAGGGGATAAATATGTGTGCTGGAAGAATAAGATGGGACACCCAGTATACTATATTCCACATTTCATAACTGGGTGGATGGCTATGACAAGTTGTTCTCATCTGACGTTTCGAAATCGTCATAAATTTTTGGTATCGTATGAATGACAACCAGTTTTCTTTCGCTCAGTATGTTCTAAATCTTACCTACGAAAACGCATACACCATTAACTGAGTTTTGTCCATTATGAACTTCAGCAGTGGATACAATAAACTGATATTCGTTGTATTAAAATGAAGTGCCCACAGCAGTCCAGTTACATCTACAAAGGCACTCAATCGCCACATCTCGAAAAGTCTATTGAACTGAGGAAGTCAAACACTATAGGCTGTGTTTGATGCTTATAACGACTACTGCCATCAGACTTTAGGAAAACTTTTAGGGATACAGGTATTTCTGCAGCAGATGAAATTGGAATTAACGTTATTTTCAGGTCATTGGAGACGACGGTAACGCTAAAAATGCAAGACGAGAAAATGGCCTGTGGTTACTTTAAAAAATCACTGCACCGCTTCAAGTGCTTCAGGTGAACCACGCCAAATCGAAACTGTATGGCAGGATGTGTTCTTTAAACACCCGCATACCAATACTGTCTCCCTTCAGTGTCAGCGTATTAAAGTAAATCTTTCGCTTAAATAACTTGTCATAACAGTTGTAACACAAGACGAAGAGAGAATTAAGCCGATGAAAAACAGTGTAGGGCAAGAATCTAGCCTGTATCCTCCTATCTGTACATCAGAGAAGCAATGACGTAAGTAAAAGAAAGGTTCAAGGGTGGGATTAATATTCTGGATGATAAGATTCGCTGAAGACGTTGCTAAACCAGTAACAGTTAGGAAGAATTCCAGGACCTATTGAATGGAAAGAATAAGCTAACGACAACGTTTTATGGATTGGGAGTAAAGTGAAGAAAGAAGAAAAGCAATGGTGAGTATCAGATGTAGGATGAGCTGCAAGCTTAACAACAAAGTTTGGAACCACGAAGTAAACGGAGTGTAGGAACTGTGTCATCGTGGTAATAAAGTGACACGTGACAGACGAAACGATGCAGCCGTCCACGAATTCCTCTCCTGCGCCAACCTCTTCATCTCAGAGTAGTACATGCAACCTACGTCCTCAATAATTTGCTGGATGTATTCCAATCTCTGTCTTCCTCTACAGCTTTTGCCCTCTACAGCTCCTTCCAGTACCTTGGAAGTCATTCCCTCAAGTCTTAACAGGTGGCTTATTATACTGTCGCTTCTCCTTATCAGCGTTTCCCATATCGTATGATATGCGCAGAACCTCCACATTCCTTACCTTATCAGTCCACCTAAATTTCAACATTCGTCTGTAGCACCACATCTCAAATGCTGCTCCTGTTCTAGTTTTCGCACAGTCCATGTTTCACTACCATACATTGCTGTACTCCACACGTACATTCTCAGAAATTTCTTCCTCAAATTAAGGCCGATATTTGAGATTAGTAGAATTCTCTTGGCCAGGAATGCTCTTCTTGCCGTTGCTAGTATGCTTTTGATGTCCTCCTTGCTCCGTCCGTCATTGGTTATTTTACTGCCTAGGTAGCAGGATTCGATAATTTCATCTACTACGTGACCCTCAATCCTGATGTTAAGTTTCTCGCTGTTATCATTTCTATTCTCATTACCTTCGTCTTTCTTCGATTTGCTCTCAATCCATACTGTGTACTCATTAGACTGTTCAGTGCATTCAGCAGGTCATGTAATTCTTTTTCGCTTTCAGTCAAGATAGCAATGTCATCAGAGAATCGTATCATTGATATCCTTTCAACTTGAATTTTAATTCCACTCCTGAAAGTTTCTTTTATTTCTATCATTGCATCTTCGATGTAAAGATTGAATAGTAGGGGAGAAAGGCTACATTCTTGCCTTACACCCTTTTTAATACGAGCACTTCGTTCTTGGTCGTCCACTCTTATTCTTCCCTCTTGGCAGTTGTACATATTGTATATGACCCGCCTCTTCCTATAGCTTTTCCCTACTTTTTTCAGAAGTTCGAACATCTTGCACCATTTTACATTGTCGAACACTTTATTAACGTCGAAAAGTCCTATGAACCTTTCTTGATTTTTCTTTAGTCTTGCTAACAGTATTAACTGCAACGTCAGAATCGCCTCTCTCGTACCTTTTCCTTTCCTAAAGCCAAACTAATCGTCATCAAGCGCATCGTCAATTATCTTTTCCTTCTTAAGTATGTTATTCTTGTAAGCAACTTGGATAGAGTAGTTCTTATGCTGACTGTGTGATAACACTCGCACTTGTCAGCTCTTACTGTCTTCGGATTTGTGTGAATGATGCTTTCCCGAAAGTCAGATGATATGTCGCCAGACTCAAACATTTGACACACCAATGTTATTATTATTATTATGATTATTATTATTATTATTATTATGTAGTATTCTGCCTAGTGGCAGGTCCATGTCTTCGTACGGAGAATTTCTGATTCGACTGATTCCACTGTTCCCTGTCTTCAGCTTCTCCCTTCAGTCTGTTGTATCTCCTCCCATCTTTCATGTCGTCGAGATGTTGAATTCTTCTTCTCCTCGTCCTGCGTTTCCTCTGAGTTTCCCTTCGATGACATCATGTATGAGTCCCTCGTGTCTAAGCACATGTCCAATCCAGGTGGTCTTTCTCTGAAGAATTGTACGCAGAATACTTCTCTTCTCTCCTACTCGTCGCAGTACATTGTCATTTTCTTTTTTGCATCTGTCCACTTGATCTTTTCCATTCTCCTCCAGCACATTTCAAAGCTCTATAAATATTTTTTGTGCTTCTTTCTCATGATCCATGTCTCTGTTCCATACAGTGCAATGCTCGAAATGTAGCAGTTTATCAGTTTTTTGCTCAATGCCAAACTCAACTTCCTGGTCAGCAAAGTCCTCTTCCTCGGATTTCGTTGGTGCAGTGGGCATCCTTTGTGATAAAACTTCCCAGGTACTCGAATTGATTCACATTATACAGTTCCCGATTGTCAACAGTTATCTTCAAGTGTTTCTCACGTTCTGATATGCGCATCACATTTGATTTTTAGATGTTGACTTCCATGCCATATTTTCTTCCCGTTTCCATCAAATTGTTCATCATGTTTTGTAGCTGTATCTGATTTTTAGCGAGCACTACCAGGTCGTCTGCACACTTGATGGTGTTGATGAGACGTCCTCCTACTTTGAAGTTTCCGCATCCTTTCAGCGCTTCTCTCGCCAACATTTCTCCATATAGGTTGAAGATACTTGGCGACAAACAACATCCTCGTCTCACTCCCCTTCCCATTTTCACACTGTTCGTTTCTCCATAGTTCAGTCGTAACTTTACCCTTTGTCCTAGGTACAAGTTCCTTATAAGTCTCCAATCTCTCCAGTTGATTCCTATTTTCTTAAGGATGTTCATCCATATATTCCAATTGACTCTGTCGAAGACCTTCTGCCAGTCTATAAAACAAGCGCAAACGTCTTCGTTAACGGCCAAAACTCACTCTGACAATATTCTCATCATGCCAATGGCGTCTATGGTCCCTTTTCCTTTCCTGAAGCCAAAATGGTCTTCTCTCATCACTTCTTCAAATTTGTTTTCCAACCGTGTATTTAGAATTCTTACAACGATCTTTGCCACATGCGATATCAGACTAATTGTTCTGTAATCATTACACTTCTTGGCTTGCTTTTTCTTCTCAAGAGCAACCATTGTAACGTCCAAAAATTCTTCAGGTCACTCGCCAATTTCATAGATTTTGTTTGAGTTGTGTCACAACTTTCAAACTTTCATTTCCGATTTCTTTAAGCAAATCCACTGGTATGTCGTCATCCCCTGCAGCTTTCCTACCCTTCATGTCCTTTATCGCCTTCTCTACTTCCCTTGTCAGTATACTGGGCCCTTTTTCATATTCGTCAATAGCTTCGTCTGGCTCTATGTCGATGTCATCTGGGCGATGTTCTGCATCATATAGTTTCCTTATATATTCTTCCCATGATTTCAGCACTTCCACTTGTTCAGTAACCACTTGTCCTCTAGAATCTTCTATTCCGAACGTCCTTACACTTTTGTTCTCTCCTTCACTCAGTTCCTTCGTTTTCTGGTACAAGAGGTCGTACCTTCCTCTTCTTTGTAGTTCTTCTATTTCGTTACACATTTCTTCTAAGTACTTTTCTTTCGCTTTGTCCGTTTCCCTCCTGAGGGTGTTGTTAAGTCTTCTGCATTCTTCTTCGTTAACATTTTGACACTTCCTCCTTTCCTCCATCTTCTCCAGCACCTCATTGGTGATCCAGAGTTTTCTCGCTCTCTTTGTCTTCCTACAAACTTCACTTTATAGAATATTTAACAAAACCATTTTAACATTTTGCCACTGATCTTCCGCACTTGAACTTGTATTTTTTCTCTAACGATTCTCTTAATGCCACGTTATTCTCTCTTAGCTTTTCCAAGTCCCATCTCTGTTTTCTCCTCCCATGGTGTCGGATATTCTTCAGCCTTGTGCTGATATCTGCAACAAAAAGGTTGTGATCCGACTCGATTCGGCAGCCGGCATAGTCTTGGCGTCCTTCACACCAGTCTTAATAGAAGTTTTGTTGTCACTTCCCCCCCCCCCCCCCCCCGCCCATGATTTTAGAAATTCTGATGGAAAGTTATCTGTCCCTTCAGCCTTATTTCATGTTAAGTCCTCGAAAGTTATTTGAATTTCTGATCCTAATACTTGATCCCCTATCTCTCTTTTCTTCTGTTTCATCTTCTACCACTTCAGACATATCTTCCCCCTCATACAGGCTTTCAGTGTATTCTTTCCACCTACCCGCTCTCTCCTCTGCATTTAACAGTGGAATTCCCGTTACCCGTAATGTTATCATCCTTGATTTTCATATCACCGAAGGTTGTTTTGACTTTCCGGTATGTTGAGTCAGTCCTTCCGACAGTCATTTGTTTTTTTATGTTTCCACATTTTTCCTGCAGCCATTTCATTCCTCAACGACTTGCATTTGTCTATTCCTGAGTTTCGCAGCCATTTCATTCCTCAACGACTTGCATTTCTCTATTCCTGAGTTTCGCTGATTTTTTTACAGAACTCTAGTAGTCTTTCTCCTCTCTCATTCCTCGTCCTGTAACCTTTTCTTCTACTCCTTCCCCTACAACTGCGTTCAAGTCATCCATGACTATTAGATTTTCATCTCCATTTACGTACTGTATTACCCTTTCAATATCCTCATCCACTTTCACTTCATCTTCAGCTTGCGACGTCGGCGTGTATACCTGAACTATTGTTGTCGGTGTTTGTTTTGCTGTCGATTCTGATAAGAACAAACCTATCACTGAGCTGTTCACATTAATACGCTCTCTGCCCTAACTTCCTATCCATAACTAATCCTACTCCTGTTATATCTTTTTCTGCTGCCGTTGATATTAACCTATACTCATCTGACAAGAAATCCTTGTCGTCTTTCCACTTCACTTCACTGTTGCTATAGAAGAATTTTGAAAATTGTGTTGCTGATAAGAGAAGATGGACCAAAAGCGTTCTACTCACGTCTTGAGTAATCTGTATGCATAAAAAATTGACTTCAGTAAAATTCTCTGGAAACGTTCCCCTTTTATATGTAGATTTGATCGAAGAATAATTAAGAACGTTTCCTGACAATTTTAGCAGAAATATTAAGGGAGAGGAGACGTTTTCATTGCGCAGAGGAAAAGAAAAGTGGAGCTTGAATGAGTATTTAAAAGAATCCGATATCGCAATTACATCAAGAACTATTCTTAAGTATAAGTGTGACTTCACTTATAGGCGGATAATGTGCAATGAACAACACTTTGGAAGGCTAACCCCTAACCGCAAAAGAACATGAAACTAAATTCACGTCAGTCAGAATGTAGGGCATCATTAAGGCACTGAGGCCGGCCGATTTGGCGGTGCGATTCTAGGCGCTTCAGTCTGGAACCGCGTGACCGCTACGGTCGCAGGTTCGAATCCTGCCTCGGGCATGGATGTGTGTGATGTCCTTAGGTTAGTTAGATTTAAGTAGTTCCAAGTTCTAGGTGACTGATGACCACAGATGTTAAGTCCCATAGTGCTCAGAGCCATTTGAACCATTTTTTTAAGGCATTGAGCCTCGCCAAAACTGATCTACCTTGCCGTAAAGGTATCCAAAGATTACAAAATATCTCTGTTGATGGCTTTTTAGTACTAGCAGTTTAGCAAAGGCAAATACACATGCTCTTGTTCTCAAATCAAATACTGTCTCAAGCGGGAATAGAAGAGTACTTGTGAACAGCTGGAAAATTGTGCTAATTTCTTGTATGTCGGAGACATGAAAATTAATCGAAGATCATTTAGTGAAATTCCTGATTATTGGTAAGTGACAAGAAATAAATTTAGACTAGTCCTATGACGAACCACATGGTTCATAATTACAATATACATGATAATTAGAACAAAAGTAATCTCCATACACTCTAGAATCGTCTTAGCAATAATATAGTGTGAATATAACGAATGTCGTACGTTAACCTCACATATGATTAAGTGTAATACTGGTACTGTGTCGCAAGTATGGGACAAGCTCACTCTCTTTGAACAACGGAATTTAAGTCTGGAGTCGACTTAAGGTACATCTACAACACTGAAAGCGATGGAAACAAGATTTCACATTATGCTGTTTGAGTGTTGCCACGCTATTACCATAATCCTTGTAGTTTACTGCAAATGGGAATGGCCATGAGAACGTAACTTCAAGTAAGTTCACCGCGTCCACAAACCTGTTTTGACATGCGTGAAGAACCTGAACAGAAAGCTCCGAAATGCTGCAAACAGAAATTTGTCAGCACTATGTCGAAAACAGAGTACCTCTGTCTCGCGTCCACTGGGGCATTCTTCGAGTCAACTCTGCCACGTGGTCATCTCATTGGCTAACCAACTGTTCTTCCAAAGTATCGGATACAGACATACCTGCCAAAGACTGTAGTATGCTTAGCAGTCAAAAACCTAGTTACAGAGTCTTTGCAGTAGTTTAGCAAGTCATAACTCGTGTAAGAATGAATAACCTGAAGGGCACTTTTAATGAACTCCTTTAAATGTGATTGTCAGCAGCCTCATTGAATAAACAATGTACAAAAAGTAAAGGGTGCGGGTGGGGGCAGTGGTTTGAAGTCAAGGTTGCATACGACGCAGTTCTGAAACCGAATAAATGCGAGACGATAGCTCTTTACTATTATCGCGCGAAACAGACTGTCTTACGAAACGGAACTAAGACAACCTGGTAGTGACAAATTTTACGAAGGGAAACTCTAATGAACCATTAGGGTTCGCGTGAGATAGCTGTGAACTGCCACTGATTTTAGCTTTAGAAGACAGTGAAGCTACTTTGTTTTGTGAATATCGTATTTTTCCTTGCAGAAATTTTATTTTACTTCATAATTCAACTTTTCTGGGACTCTGAGCTGACAAATCAACTTCACTACCAACAGAAACAGCTGTTATGAGACACTGTGCAGGACTTTAATTGTTAATGTCAGTGCTGGAATTTTCATTCATGTTTTAAATCTGAAAATAACAAATACGTATTACTTTAAATCAAGGCAGTAGGTTGCATTAAAGTATAATTTATACAAATATCTTAAATTATGTCCAGATCTTTAAGTTCGGTCTAACAAATTATGCAATATGAATCCCATTCATATTCATAAATGACGACTGATAAGTGTCGTAAAAAAAGTTTTGTCAAGTTTTCTCCATAATATGTGTTTCAGCTTTTCCATTACGTAAATGTTAATGTTGAAATATCTACCCCTTCTTTTTCTTCCAGCAGTTAGTATAACAAAAAATTGCGGTCACTAATTGGAGAAACGTGCGTCTACTTGCATGAACTGCTCACCTGTCTGAGCTGCATTCTATTTAGATATGGCCTACTCAGGCAGCGAGCTCAAATGAAATATTTTTACTTCCATTTTCTCCATATTGTAGCGAGATATGGCTTTCGTTCCAACTTAAGAAACAATTTTGATATGTTCGCTACATTTAGTACACAGCAATGTATTACCTAAAATGAACCGAACGCAAAGTGGCCGGTGACTATATATTTCACAGCAAACTCTTCAAATTTTATGTTACGGAGTATCAACTATGACCTATATCGGAAAAATAGACAGTTCTTCCTCATGATGTGATATGGGGTTATAAAATACGATAGAAGTAAACTGTCTGCGCCCATTGTTTTCCTCAAAATTAAGTGAGAGGTACTATATACAGAAGTGAAGGAAACACACAAAGAAGTCATGCGTGCGCACTAAATTTTCGCTCACGGATTCCAGCATAATTTCCATTCTGCACACTCTCTGTTCCATGCAGAATCAGCAAAGAAACGAGCATGTGGAAAGAAAACTTACAGGATACGTGTTAAGACATGAGGAAATACCTTCCATGATACTAGGGGTCAAAAACTGTAAAGGAGAACAGAGCCATGGTTATATGGCTGTACGTGGCACTCTGAAATTAAGAGGTTGGAGGAAGGACACCAATCCAAAATCAAAAAGGAAAGTCAAAGAATAAAGGGAATTTTGCAGTTTCTACTCGAAGGGATTGCTAACACTGCTAGTATTCAGAACTGAGTACTGTCGTCTACTACAATTCTACACAACGGGTCACTCTTATTCCCGTGTTAGTCATTGTGTTGTAGGAGCCCCGAAACATGGGAGCTCCATTGTCGATCTTACACAATGAGGGAATGAGAGCAGTGATTCGCTTTTTGTTTGCTCGAGGTGTTAAATCTGCAGCAATTAGTCGTAGAATCAAAGCGCAGTATGGTGACAGCTACTTATCGCGAAGCAAGATCTACGGGTGGACTGAGCTCTTCAAGAGGGGTAGACCTTCTCTATGTGACGAGGAAAGATGTAGCGGCCGGCCGTCGTGTCCGAGCGGTTCTAGGCGCTTCAGTCCGCGCTGCTGCTACGATCGCAGGTTCGAAACCTGCCTCGGGCATGGATGTGCGTGATATCCTTAGATTAGTTAGGTTTAAGTAGTTCTAAGTCTAGGGGACTGCTGACGTCAGATGTTAAGTCACATAGTGCTCAGAGCCATTTGAAACAAAGATCTGGCAGGCCATCGATGTCAACAACTGAGGACAATTTGGTAGTCGTTGAGGGAATGGTGATGGAAAACAGACGAATGACAGTGGACGATTCAGCGTATTCCATAGTACACGACAAGCTAAATTTTCGAAAAATGTGTGCAAGGTGGATACCGAAAGAATTGTCAGGGCAGCAAAAGGCGCAAAGGGTGGACATCACTCGTAAACATTTGGTACGTAAACATCGAGAGGGAGATGGATTTTTACAGCAAATTGTTACTGTAGACGAAACGTGGGTGCATCATTACGGACCTGAAAGTAAGGCTGCTAGCATGGTTTGGAAACACCCATCATCACCAGGAATTAAGCAATTTGAATATCAACTATCAGGTAGTTATTCCAATACTGTTCTACGACATGGAAGATAAGGTAGCTGTTAACTTCACATTTAGAAGCGAAACTGTGAATACTGAGAAATGTTGTAAAGTGTTTCCAACTAAGCCGAAACCTTCAATCAGACCCATACGTCGCGTAAAACTGCGATAAAGTATAATCCTGCAGCAAGATGACGCTCGGTCACATTCTGGCAAGCACACGACCGAAGGAATAAAAGAGTTGGGATTCGAATTGGTGGAACACCCGCCATACAGTCCAGAGCCAGCTCCTAGCGATTTCCATGCGTTTGGACCACTGAAGAAAGCTCTCAGGGCTGAATATTTGTAACCGATGCCGAAGCCATTGATGTGGTGCAAAATTGGTTACAGGTGCAACTAAAAAACATTATTTTTAACGGAATCAAAAAACTTGTGACATGTTGTACAAAGGGCGTTCAAGTGCAGGGAGGTTGTGCAAAAACGTAATGTACACCACTGGCCATTAAAATTGCTACACCACAAAGATGAAATGATGCACATGATGCACATGATTAGCTTTTCAGAGCATTCACACAAGTTTGGCGCCGGTGACGACACCTACAACGTGCTGACATGAGGAAAGTTTCCAACCGATTTCTCAAACACAAACAGCAGTTGACCGGCAGTGCCTGGTGAAACGTTGTAGTGATGCCTCACGAAAGGAGGAGAAATGCGTATCATCACGTTTCCGACTTCGATAAAGATAGGATAGTAGCCAATCGCGATTGCGGTTTATCGTATCGTGACGTTCCTGCTCGCGTTGGTCGAGATCCAATGACTGTTAGCAGAATATGGAATCGGTGGGTTCAGCAGGGTAATGCGGAACGCCGTGCTAGATCAAATGTTCAAATGTGTGTGAAATCTTATCGGACTAAACTGCGAAGGTCATCAGTCCCTCAGCTTACACACTACATATCCTACTTTATCCTAAGGACAAACACACACACCCATGCCCGAGGGAGAACACGAACCTCAACCGGGATCAGCCGCACAGTCCGTGACTGCAGCGCCTTAGACTGCGTGCTGGATCCCAACGGCCTGGTATCACCAGCAGTCGAGATGACAGGCATCTTATCCGCATGGCTGTAACGGATCGTGCAGCCACGTCTCGATGCTTGACTCAACAGATGGGAACGTTTGCAAGACAACAACCAACTGCACGAACACTTCGACGACGTTTGCAACAGCATGGACTATCAGCTAGGCTGCGGTTACCCTTGATGCTGCATCGCAGACAGGAGCGCCAGCGATGGTGTACTCAACGATGAACCTGGGTGCACGAATTGCAAAACGTCATTTTTTCGGATGAATCCAGGTTCTGTTTACGGCATTATGATGATCGCAACTGTGTTTGGCGACATCGCGGTGAACGCACATTGGAAGCGTGTATTCGTCATTTCCATACTGGCGTATCACCCGGCGTGATGGTATGGGGTGCCATTGGTTACACGTCTCGGTCACCTCTTGTTGGCATTGACGGCAGTTTGAACAGTGGACGTTACATTTCAGATGTGTTACGACCCGTGGCTCTACCCTTCATTCGATCCCTGCGAAACCCTATATTTCAGTAGGATAATGCACGACCGCAAGTTGCAGGTCCTGTACGGGCCTTTCTCGATACAGAAAACGTTCAACTGCTGCCCTGGCCAGCACATTCTCCAGATCTCTCACCAATTGAAAACGTCTTGTTATGGTGGACGAGGAACTGGCTAGTCACAATACGCCAGTCACTGCTCTTGATGAATTGTATTATCGTGTTGAAGCTGCGTGGGCAGCTGTACCCCCTACACGCCATCCAAGCTCTGTTTGACTCAATGCCGAGGCGTATCAAGGCCATTATTACGGCCAGAGGTGGTTGTTGTGGGTACTGATTTCTCAGGATCTATGCACCGTAATTGCATGAAAATGCAATAACATGTCAGTTCTAGTATAATATATTTATCCAATGAATACCCATTAATCACCTGCATTTCTTCTTGGTGTAGCAATTTTAATGGTCAGTAGTGTATGTTCC